>NW_028270163.1:20898566-21223719 GCF_037043375.1 Chiloscyllium plagiosum | reverse complement strand
TACATGATTGTACTCTAGATTGTTTTCAGAGGGCTGATATATAATTATGGTTAACAGGAATGTATTCACCTCTGCCTTAAAAAATATTCACATGCTTAGCTTCCACCACCTTTTAAGGAGAGTTCCAAAAATTCAGAACCGTCTGAGAGAAAAAAATTCTCCTTATCTCTGTCGTAAATGTGATGTAGAGGAGCCAGTGTTGAACTGGGGTGGACAAAGTTAAAAATCACACACCAGGTTATAGTCCAACCGGGTTATTTGGAAGCACTTCCAAATAAAACTGTTAGACAATAACATGGTGTTGTGTGATTTTTAACTCTGTCATAAATGGACGGCTCTTTCATTTTAAATGGTGACATCTTGTCAAAGTTCTCCCACAAGATGAAACATCCTTTCTCCAACTACCTTATCAAGTCCCATCAGGAACCTATATGGTACAATCAAGTCATATTTTACAATGATAAGGTCTAATGCATACAAGCCTGGCCTGTTTTCATAGGAAAACCAGGAACTAATAAGTCAATCTTTTCTGAACTGCTTCCAGTGTATTTACATCCTTCTTCAACCAGGTCACAAATACTGTGCACAGTATGCAATACATTGTCTCACCTGCACTCTCTGTAATGAAGCCTAACCTTCCTATTTGTGTGTTTACTTGCCCTAGCAATAAATAACCATTCTATTAGCTTTGCTAATTATTTGTTATACCTGCTTACTAGCAATTTGTGATTCATGTATTCGGACTTCCAAATCCCATATATCTCTGTGTTTTGCAAACTCTCACAATTTAGTTAGTGCCAAAACAAAACAATTCACACATTCCCGCATTACATTCCATTTGCCATATCTTTTTCCACTTGCTTAACCTATCTGTACACCCTTGCATGTCCTCTTCAGAACTAACTTTCCTATCTATCTATCCTTGTGTTACCACTGTGCCTCTTTATCCAAGTAATTCAGATAAATGGTAAAATGTTGGAGCCCCAGCACTATACTTGTGGCACACCACTCGGATGCTGCCTGAATTGCTGTGCTCTTCCAGCACCACTGATCCAGAATCTGGTTTCCAGATCTGCAGTCATTGTTTTTACCTCATTATATCATGCCAATCAGAAAATGATGCATTTATTCCTGCTCTCTGTTTCTTCTCTCCTTGCTACTGTTACCCCTTTACCTTTATTTCCTGCAATAACCTTTGATGCAGCACCTTATGAAATGCCTTCTGAAAATCTAAGTGTTATATGTCCAGCAGTTGCTCTCACCAACAGCATTTGTTACTTTTTCAATAACAGAGTTCTTTTGTTACCTTTCCAATCTACTGGAACCTTCCCTGAATCTAGGGAATTTTGTAAATTAAAACCAATCTATCAAGTATCTTGCCACTCCTCTCTTTCACAACCCGAAGATGACATCCATCAGGACCTAGCCACCTGTCAGCATGCACCTCCAACAACTGTTCAGCTCTAAATCGCTGATAATTGTGGATTTCTTTTGTTCTTTGTTTCCTTTTATTTCCTGTGTTTCTTGTGGCTAGTTCTGTAATGTTACTTGTATCCTCTACAGTAAAGACAAATGTTTAATTGTTTAATCAAACATTCTAAAATAAGTTTAATTCATCTGTTGTCTCCTAATTTTCCTTTATTCATTTCTCAGACTCACCTAATATAAAGTCAGTTTCACTATGTTAACTCTTTTTCCTATTTTAAAAACATATACAAACTCTTGCTATCTCTTTTTTTATATTTCTAGCATTTTCTCAGACTGCATTAATAACTTTTAGTCATTCTTTACTGTTTATTAAATTCTGTCCAATCTTCTGACCTGCCAATCATCTTTGTCTAATTATGTAAAAAAAACTATTTTCTCATCAATCAGTTCAGAGATTTATCACAGAAGGGGCTTGTGCAATTATATGCTTTGTCTTGAGGTTAAATGCTATCCTTAACTTATTCGGTTAACCTTGGATGATGGATCCTCTCCTTATTTCTCATTGTTCTGTACCTATTTTGTGTATTCTAAACTATCCTCTTAAATGTCTACCACTGCATCTCTACTAACTGATCCTGACAAAATAATTTGACAATTCTCGTTGGTTCGTTGTTTTTCGGCCCCTCACAATTTCCTTTATATAATTTTAAAATGTCAGTCCTGGACCCACTCCTCTCTCCTTCAAACTGAGTGTAAAATGTGATCGGTACTCATGGATACGGCCCTGAGTTGCTGTATGGTCTTACCCAACGTGGAGATCATATAGAGCAAGCAGCAAGCTGAATTCAACAGATATCTGCTCTGGTGATGGCATGGTGGTTCATTGGTTAGCACCGCTGCCTCACAGCGCCAGGGACCTTCAGGCAACTGTCTGTGTGGAAGTTGCACATTCTCTCATGTAAAGGTGGGTTCCCTCCGGGTGCTCTGATTTCCTCCCATAGTCAAAAGATGTGCAGCAGAAGTGGATTGGCCATGCTAAGTTATCCATAGTGTCCAGCGTGTGGAGGTTAGGTGGATTAGCCTTGGGAAATGTGGAGTTACAGGGATGGGATGCTCTTCGAAGGTTGATGTGGACTCAATAGACCGAATGGCCTGCTTCCATACTGATTCCCATCCCAAATTTTCTTGTTGTCTTGGTTGTTGAGCATGTGTGGTAACATAAAAAGCTGAATATTAATGAGGCAAATAGGACCAATAATAAGGCATTTAACAAGCAATAATCCCCTTCACTTGGCAATTTGCCACTTCCTGGCGAGAAACTCATCAAACCAACTTACAAAAGCACAAAAGATGAGGCAAGATGCTCCTGACATTGTGATAGGCCTCTCTGGACTTTGTGCCCACATCACTCAGACTCTGATAATTCCCTGTCTTCTTTGATCACTTTGATATAAAACCATTGGTTTGCATGTAACACTGATTGGCAAATACTAATCTACAATGTAGAATAAAGTGACAACAGATTTATAAATCAGCATGGTGTAACATGCACAAGAACTTCGGTGCATTAAAACTATTTTTAAAAAATGCTGGAGAAGAAAAGGCCACCATAACTGAAGAAAGAAAATACTATGTCTAGGAAACATGTGTGAGGTAGACAATGCCTCCTTATCCTAGAGGAATATTTTGAGCAGTTTCAAAGAATGTTACCATATTTGTATTTTTAAAATTTGTCAAATCCTTTCACCACATGCATCAAGTTTATGGTGGTTTTCATCTTTATTGTTGACAATTTATTAAATCTCTCATCAGTTTTTATGTTCATGTTATTGAATGTTCTCTTATTTGAGTTGAACTGTAACATGATTCATTTGTAGATCTGAAGTTTTGTACATCTAAAGAAAACAATTCAATACATGCAGTAACTATGCTCAATGTCAAATGTGATGCTGTGTCAAATATTCAAGTCTGTTGTGCGCTTGAGTTCCCTCCTTAAACCTTTTCACCTCTCTAGCTCACTTTCCTCTTTTACAAAACTGCTTTAAAACTCATCTCATTAACCAAACCTTTAGTCCACTGCCCAAACGGGTCTTTATATAGCTCAGTGTGACATTTTATTTTATGCTACTGCTGTGATATTGTTTGAAATGTTTGATTATGATAAAAGTGCTACAAGGGAAGAACTTGCTGTGGCTTGTCCATTTGGCGAGATTGGTCCCTAAAGGACACATTAGATGGAAAGGTTAATGAGCGAGTGGGGATGGGTAAATGAGCCAATGTCAAGTGCCTCCATGATACTGTTGGATGATGCCAAGAGAGGTACAGAAGGAAGCTGCAGACTAGTCGAGCATAGAGTTAAGTCTAGGACTGCAACAAGAGAACAAGAAGACTGAGCAATAAAATAAAGCAAAGAACTGTGGATGCTGCAAATCTGAAGCAAAACCAGAAAGTGCTGGAGAAATTCAGCAAGTCTGATAGCACCTGTAGAGAGACAAACAGAGCTAATGTTTTGAGTCTGGTGACCCTTGGTTGTGAAAGACTGAGCACTGCTGATTGATTGGGATGAGGAATGGAGAACTGAAAGGAGGATTGACAATCAATGTGGGTAGAGTACAGAGAAAAGTCATTAAAAAGAAGAAACAAAAGTGGAGATAGATTGTTGGGCATGAATCCAGAAAGACAACAAAAATGTGCTTGCAGATGAACTGAGAGAGAGTTGAAGTCACTTAGTTACATAAGAATTAAGATACATGAAATTTGATACTTGAGTACCACTGAAAAAGAGACTTTTGTGGAAGATTTTTGCAAAAAATGTCAATAAAAGAGAGAAACGACATTTATACCAGAGAAGTTAATCCAAATCCCAAATGGTTACAGGTGCATTTGGAGATGAGTCAGTGGTGTCACCTTACACTGAAATATCCTTCTTTGTCAGAATGCATCTTGCACATGCGTGAATCCTGTCTGTTTGCTGGGTGGAGGTTTCCTTCTGTTAAAAAGAGAGCCTCCTGCAGCGAATGGCACAGAGAGCGCATTATGTTCCACAAAGTATTTTTAAACACAGACAGCAGAAGCCCTTAAATCTGATCAGATCACTCATAGAAGTGCAGTCCGTGCTATAAAGCTGGCTTTTTTAAAGCCTGGATCTACTGAAATTAGGCACAGGCATGTGTCCAGTAAGATCAGGGAGGTAATTCCTAGCACGAACCATACTCCTTGAGTTAATTTCAAAGTCTTAAGTTGTGCATTTTTGATGATCCATCACAGCCAGAGGTGAAATGTTTGTTACTTTCAGTGGGAAGTTGATGATCACAACTCTGACTGCATTGCGATTATATGGGCAGCACCATCTTTGCCAGCTCCAGGCAGATGCCATTCCACTGCTAAGCTGTGTTTTGCGTGTGTGTCACATTATCACTGTATTACCCTGTAGCGAAATTCACAACAAATACAGTCCAGTTATACTGTATCAGTGGAACGTACTGAGTATTTGGACTCTGATTGGTAGGAACATTGCCAAGGAGGATGCACCAGTTAATGATGATTGTCTGTTAGCCGCCAGGCTTTGCTTAGACTTCAAATCAAGCTTGTTGACTGATTTCACATAGTAATGCTGTGTCCAATGAACTAGTGAATGGCTGTCATCTATCTTGTCAAGTTGTAACAGGCATAGTGCATGCAAATAATATTTTTATCGCAAAGAACAGGCCCCTGTACCATACTGCAAGCCCGAATGATAAGCCTAAGTTGGTTATCAATGTAATTCTTTGCGGATTGAGGGTTATGTAGCTAATATTATCCAAATGCAAAAACAAACTTAAAGTTGGAAACTGTGTTGGGAGTTTTATAAGCATTGGCAATTGTTAATATCTTACATGTTGCAAACAGTCAAAGAAGTGCTCTGTTGCATATGATCCACCAGTCTTTGGGATGTACGGTCAATATAACTGGCATCACCCTGGCAGTTGAATTCATTTACTATACTACTAATTTGTGTGATTGATAGAATGTCTTTTTGGCTTGATGGCAGCATCCTGTTAGTGGCAAACACACTCATGTTGCTATGGCATAGCAGGAGAGTGAAACAGCTCTTGCTCAAACGTTTAATATGATTTACCTTTCTAAGGTAACCAGAGGCAGGCCAGGAACATTTCAGGACAAAGAGTGACTGTCATAGGGCCTTTCATTAGTTTGTATGATATACTGTGAGAAATTATCTGATTAGGATAGCCTCTATCTCGCAGGATTGCTTTGATGTGCCATACTTCAGTATCAAGCTTGTATGGTGAACAAATGGCTTGGGTCCTAATTATGAAGTCCCTAATAAGGCCAGTTTTATGCATCTGTACATAAATTGGGAAATAGGATTTATATGGAGGGCATACTGGAATCCCCTCCCTAAGGGCATTGAGGGTCTAACTATTGCACATAGAATGCAGCAGTTCAGGAAGGCAATTCATCATCACATTTAAAAAAAAGTTAATCAATCCAGAGTTAAAGTAAAAGGCCACATTGTGGAATGAAGATGATTTAGTTTAGGTATAGTCAGCATAGAAGATCGATCATCCATTTGGAAACGGGCAAACCAAATGAACGACAGAAGCTGTTTGAAGAAAAGTTATTGGACAATGTAATGGTAGAGGTATTTTTGTAGAAATTAAGATCTAGGAGATGTACAGAGTCAGTTGCTGAATACAAAAGTGAATTTGGAGGACACCAAATTCTCTGGCCAATATCAGGTTGAAGTGGTAAAACCAGGAGAACCAGTAGCTGATCACAGACTAAGCCTGACACCAATGTCTCTCAATCCTCCTCTCAATAGGAAGAAATAGCCTAGTGGTATTATCACTAATAATCCAGAGACCCTGGTAATATTTTGGGAACCCGGTTTTGGATCCTACCATAGCAGATGGCAGAATTTGAATTCAATGAAAAGAAAATCTGGAATTAAGAATCTAATGATGTTGATTGTTGTAAAAACTCATCTGGTTCCCTAATGTTCTTTAGGGAAGGAAACTGCCATCCTTACCTGTTCTGACCTACATGTTGCTCCAGGCCCCCAGCAATATGGTTGACCCTTAAACTGCCCTCTGAGTAATTAGGGCTGGGGATTAAATGTTGCCCTCATCCCATGAATGAATAAAAACAATCAAAGCAATGATGGCAGAAGAGTAATAACACAATGCTATATTGTACCATTGAATTGACATTTAAAACGTAATTTTCATATGGCTTTGGAGTTATGTGCATTGTTACAGACAGAGAGAAGAAGGACCTTTAATCTCAAACTTTGTTGTGTGAATTGATTTCTTTTCCTGGTTTTTGACTGACAATAATGGAAAAACAAGTGGGAAATTGAATATTGTGGCCCCCAAATCTAGAGATCAGGGGTCTATTGGTTGCCAAGTTTTAAATAAACTTATTCTCAAAACATGTCTAACTTACACAACATTTTAAGATGGCAGAATTAAATGCAAGGAAAAACTAATCCTCAAAATTGTTCTTATCATCAGGGCTATAATAAAGTACATTCCCAAACCTGTGATTCAAAGACCTACACTGTGATTTCTTATCAGATGTATAAAATACTTGATTCTGTATTAAGGTGAGACATGGCTCAGAACGTGGGACAATACAAATGCAGTGCTACATGAACAAATGCATACAGCTCAGAAGGTTACACCAAGTCAATAACAAAATGGATCAGTTTCTGCAGATGTGAATACAATTTTTTTCATATTAGTATATTTAAAGAAGTTGATCAGCTGCACCAGCTTAGCCTTCTACACGCGACACCGTGTGTTAGACAATAAAGCCATCAGCAAGTGAATATAAATCTTAGTTATGCAAAGCAGTTATCGTCACCACATTGCTGTATTTGTTTGAGGCCTGGGTTGTGTATCAGTGACACATTAGGGTGCGAGAGAAATTCCATCAGCATTACCTCCATCACAATCTCCAGATTCAATAGGAGAACCATCCAACAAACACTCATGACCTTCTTGAAGCCAGGTCTACAATCATTCAGTCAACTGAACCGGAAAACCAACTAAAATGGATTGGATACTCTATCAGGGTGGCTGAAAGACATCTCCCATATCAAGAGCTGTATCCACACCTGGCCAGCATCCCAGGTGGTGAAGGAAAAAATACTTCAAAGACGGTCTGAAACTCTCCTTGAAATGTAGCAATATTGATATTAATATTGCCAATTGTTGCCAATTGGCTTGTTGCCAATTGTTGTTGACAATTTGTCCTTCAAACTGTGCCACTCTGAGTCCGGATGCTTTAATCATGAGGCAAAGCCGCCTTGAGTAGGCATTTTCCTGAATCAAAGGGCAGCTGCCTCTGCCACAGGATTTCTTATTTCATACCGTGAGCAAAGGGGGAAAGCCAGTAAGAATCCAATAGTACTTGGAAATGAATGCCTTGGTTGTACTGGGGTTCCATTTTGAGGTACACAAGGTAAGTCAAACCTGGATATGTTTTTCATGAGTTTTGCTGGTTTTTCCTCTTAAGTTGCTTGCTAAAGGTACTGGGGATTTTATTTTGTGCTGCCTCTGATTGCCTACCTACTCGATCTAATTGACAGAAAACCTCAGCAAGGTGCCTCTACATTCCTGACAGATACCTTTTATGAATTGGAAACCTTATTTTGTAGCTCAATTTACCATAATAGGTGCATCAGTACACAATACATTTTGGTAAAACATGCCCCAGCATATCATGTTGACAGTAAAAATGAAAATGGACAACTAGGCAGAGTTGCCTAGACACTATTGCACTTCGTCTGATTCTGCGATCAGATTGGGTCACAATTTTAGAAAGGTTAGGAACAAAACCTATTGCTCCTTCTTTTTAAAGATTGCAAAGTTTTAGGTTGACTTGTGACTTATGTTGTAATGGATCGACCTAAAACTGTCCTACAACACTTTAAAGCCTTAATCAATTACTCAAACACCACCAGTATCTAGAAGCTTTACAGTTGACACATGTCCACCTGCCATATGGGGACTTCCAGTTAGTGTGCAGCTGGAAAACTGACAAATGCTTTAATGGTAAACTTGATTAATCACTTAATGTTTCAAGGTTTCTGCAAAAATTTACACTTCAGAATGTCCTAGTCTCACAAATTGCTTGAGTATATGTTACCTCAATACATTCACAACTCTATTTTGGCACAGCATTAAATGAAATGTGATTTCTAATTTACTAATATTGGTCATTGGTGAAATGCATTTAATGATTACTTTGATGTCTGTCTCCACCTGACTCCCTGACTTTGGTTCAATAATGCCTTTTTGCTGTACTTTCTTCCTCCAGTTTCCAAACAGATGAAGAGGATTTTGTTAAAAGGAACCCTTCAAAGTACATCACCGGGGCTGTTATGAAAAGGATAGTTTTTTAAATGTCAATTTTCTGATTTACTCCAGCTTTATTATTTTGTCTAATGGGGGAACTCAAAAAGAAGCTAACTGGAAACAGTAACATTTTGGGCCTTATCATTAGTCATGTTCAGAGCTGTAGGCAGCATTCATCATCTTTATTTGGCTCACCCTCTGGGTTTTTTTTTCTGAAGCTTAACTTGATTTTGTCATTGCATATCATCTCAGAGGTAGAACAACATAAGCCTTCCTTGGCACAACTTTCTGTGGATCAGTTGACAAAACACTCAGTTGTTTATTGTACTTTTGTAATGAAATGAAATGTTCGATTCAATGATACTAGCATGAATGAATCATTTCAAACTGATACTTTCATTAGAGCTGTGCCCATTTTGAAGGTGTCAAGTTGACACCGAGGCATCCAATCTGCTGGTACATTGTACATGTATGTGTATGCCATACCAGAAATGTGCTTTTTTCCCAAATTACTAAAGGTTCATTCAAAGATGTCATGGCCCATACCTGAATCAAGCAATACCTGCTTTGCATAAGATAAACTGATCTTCAGAACTCTTTTACAATATTCATTAATAATTCATCACATGCAACTCCACATATTGTTGCTACAAGTCATGTTTTTTGATGAAACATCAATGGTCCATATTTTGCATTGGCCAAATAGTCAGTAGGTAGGAACAACACACATGAACACTGAAGGAATTGCGCAGGAAAATTAAATGTTCCTCAGGGTAATTCCCCTTAGCTTAGAACCTTCTGAAGGTTCCATTATCTGCTTCCTGGTAGGTGAGAAAAATCACTGGTTTCCCGAATGTTGGGGTTTGGAACTGATAGTGGCAGTAGACCAATTGGGACTGTTTTCTTGTGTGAGTCTCTACTGACCAAAATCTGGGGAGAGGACAGAAACCCACGTAATCTTTTGTGGATCACAGTTCAAATCCCACCACAGCAGATGGTAGGTTTTAAATCCAATAAAAATCTGGGAAAGATTATAATGGTGACCATTGTCAAAAAACTCATCTGGTTCAATAAATTCTTCTAAAGAAGGAAATGGCCATCTTTACCTGTTTTGGCCTAGATTTGACTCCAGACCTCAGCAATGTGATTGATTCTTTACTGTTTTCTGAAATAATCTAATAAACCACTCAGTTTTAACAATTGTTAGAAAGTCTTAGAATTTCTGGATGGACAACGTGCCATTAACTTAGGCATTGGAATTGACAATGGCAAACAAACTCTTGTTGACCTTGTAAAGTTCTCCTTACAAACATCCGGAGGCTGGCGCCAAAGTTGTGACAGCTGTCTCAGAGATGAATCAAGCAACAGCCTTCCATAATTATCCTCATGGCATCATACGGTACAAAGTCCCAGTCTCCACTATCATCATCACAGAGGCGACAGCACAATGACTTACAGTTGGAAAGGAGCTGACCTGGGAGTTCTTAGCATTGAATCCAGTCTCCATGAAGTCTCATGTTTGCAAATCAAAAATGGCAAAGAAGCCTTGCTGGTTATAATGTCCCATTACCAAAACACTCACTGATGAATTGGATTACCTCCAGGTTGAAAAAACACTTAGAGGAAGGCAGAAGTACAGAACATACTCTGCATGGGGATTTCAATGTCCACCACCAAGAGTGGCTCAGCAGCAGCATTACTGATTGAGCCAGTGAAGTCTTAAAGGACATAACTGCCTCTGCAGCAGTTGGTGAAGGAATCAACATGAGAGAAAAACATAATTGACCTCAACCCTACCAATCTGCTGGCTGTGGAAGCATCTGTCCGTGACAGTAGTGCTAAGAGTGACCAACACATAGTCCTTCTGGAAACGAAGTCCTGCCTTTACATTGATAATATCTTACATCATGTTGTGTGGAACTATCACTTTGCTAAATGGGACAGACTTCAAACAGATCAAAGCAACTCAAGACTGGCATCCATGAGGTGCCCTGAGCCATCAAGAACAGCAGAATCATACTCCAACACAATCTATAACCAGCATTTCCTCCACTCTACAATTACTATCTACACTGGTTCAATTAAGAATGCAGAGGGCATGCTAACAGCAGGAGTAGGCACACTTAAAAATAAGGTATCAACCTGATAAAACTACAAAACAAGGATGACTTGCATGCCAAACAGCAAAAACAACAAGTGATGACAGAGCTAAGCGATTCCACAACCAACAAACCAGATCTAAGTTCTGCAGTCCTCACTGATGGGGACGTCAGCACAATTTCTTTGAATTCTCAGAGCAGTAATTAATATTCTATAAGCTGTTGTGAAAAAGAATCAAAACAACAGTACTTAAAAGAGGAAGAGAGACAAAGGCTGTGACCACATGGAAGTGAAACAGATGGAAAAACAAACCTGTACAGCTGTCTGACCCAGTAGTGAAGCTGCACAGCTGACTGCTGTTTGGTTTCAAGTATCTCTGGACATAAGAGTTTATCTAAAAAAAAAACAAGCAGTGAAATTCACAGCTGACCTTGGAGGGACCTGTGTGGGGGAGTTCACAGCAGGGGAGCACATAAGTGGCTAGTTTTAAAATGTAACCTTACTTTTCTTTGTACATCTACAACAATAGAGTGGTTTCTTGTTTGATTATATGTTTTTATTGAGATCTGTGTATTGATTAAACTTTAAAAACATAAAACATTGGTACTAAGCTCGTCTGGAGCAGTGTTTTTGGAGGAGTAAGTCTGTGCTATTTTCTGCAGATTATTAAAGTACAAAGATGGCCTTCAGTAGAGCGATGTGCTCTTCCTTTTGGATGTGGGATTATGTCTTAGGAAGTGTTTTTGGTTATGAATCCTATCAGATCACATGGATTGGTTGGAGCAACAGTTAGAGGCAATGAGGAATTTACAGGAGCTAGGGGTGAGATGGATGGCAGTTATATAGGAAGGGAAGAAAAAAATGCATATAGTCAGATGGATGGGTTACCGCCAGGCAAAATAGGAGAGGGAGGCAGGTAATACAGGAATCTCCTGTAGCTATCCCCATCTCAAATATGTATGCTGTTTTGGAAAATGCAGAGAGTGAAGGACTCCCAGGGGAATGTAGCACTGACATACTTTCTGGTACCGAGACTGGCTCTAATGTGACGAGGGGTATGTTAGGTTCCAAGCGGCCGATTGTGAAAGGGGACTCTCTGGTCAGACTCACAGGCAGATGTTTCTGTGGCCGGTAGCAAGAAATCAGAATGGAGTATTGCCTCCCCGGCACCAGGATCAAGGATGTCTCAGAGAGGGTGCAGAATATCCTCAAAGGGGAGAGCGACCAATAGGAGGTTGTTGTACACATTGGAACTAATGATACAGGAAGAGAAAAAGATGAGATTCTGAGCAGAGAATACAGGAAGTCAGGCAGAAATTTAAAAAGGAGGTCCTCAAGAGTGGTAATATCTGGAATACTCCTGGTGCCAGGAGCTAGGGAGGGTGCAGGGAGACGGATTCACATTTCTGGATCATTGGAATCTCTTCTGAGGTAGAAGTGACCTGTATAAGAAAGACGAATTACACCCAAAGTGAAAGAGGACTAATACACTGGCAGGGAGATATGCTAGACCTTCTCGGGAGGATTTACCCTAATAAGTGGGGGGTTGGATCCAGGGAGGTAGTGAGGAAAGAGATCAGTCTGAGACTGGTACAGTTGGGAAAAGGAGTCAGTCAAACAATCAGGGTAGGCAGGAACAAAGCAAGAGAACAAGGCAAATTAAACTGCATTTATTTCAATGCAAGAGGCCTAACATGGAAGGCAGATGAACTCAGGTCATGGTTGGGTACATGGGACTGAGATACCATCGCAATTACAAAGGTGTAGCTCAGGGATGGGCAGGACTGGCAGCTTAATGTTTCAGAGTATTATGCTACAGGAAAGATAGAAAGGGGGGGGGGCAGAGAGGAGGGAGAGTGGTGTTTTTGATTAGGGATAACATTACAGTTGTACTTAGGGAGAATATTCCTGGAAATATGTCCAGGGAAGTTATTTGGGTGAAACTGAGACATAAGAAAGAGATGATCACCTTGTAGGGATTGGACTATAGACCCCCCAATAGTCAGCAGGAAATTGAGAAACAAATTTGTAAGGAGATCTCAGCTATCTGTGAGAATATGAGGGTGGTTATGGTAGGAGATTTTAACTTTCCAAACATAAACTGTTAAGACTCGAATGGAGAGAAATTGAGATTTTGGTCAAGAATATGAAGGAAGCATATGTCCATGATAAGGGTGGATGCACTTTGAAGAGTCAGTGTTATTGAGCTGAATGGCCTGTTTCCACACTGTAGGGATTATATAGACAGCTGAGATCAAGGAAATCCCAACAAGAGTACAAAGAGTGTACTTAAGAGGGAGATCAGAGCAGCAAAAATCAGACATAAGATAACTTTGGCAAATAGGGTTAAGGAGAATCCAAAAGGATTCTGCAAATATATTAAGAACAAAAATGTAACTGGGGAGAGAATAGGGCTCCTTAAAGATTAGCAAGGCTGCCTATTTATGGTACTGCAAGAGATGGGGGAAATAATAAAGAAGTATTTTGCATCACTGTTTACTGTGGATAAGGATATGGAAGATAGAGAATATGCACAAATAAATAGCGACATCTTGAAAAATCCTATTACAGAGGAGGAGATGATGGATGTCTTAAAATGTATAATGGTGCATAAATCGATGGGAAGCTAGGGAAGTGATTGCTGGGCCCATTGCTGAGATATTTGTGTCATTAATAGCCACAGGTGAGGTGCTGGAAGACTGAGGGTTGGCTAACATAGTGCCACTATTTAAAAAAGATGGTAAGGAAAAGCCAGGGAACTATAGACCAGTGAGCCTGACATCAATGGTGGGCATGTTGTTGGAGGAAATCCAGAGAGACAGGATTTACATACATTTGGAGAGGCAAAGGCTGGTTAGGGATAGTCAACATGGCTTTATGCGTGAGAAATTATGTCTGACTAACTTGATTGAGTTTTGTGAAGAAATAACAAAGAGAATTTATGAAGGCAGAGTGATGGACATGATCTATTTGGGCTTTAGTTAGGTGTTCGATAAGGTTCATCATGAGAGACTGGTTAACAAGGTTAGATCACATGGAATACAGGGAGAACTAGCCATTTGGATACAGAACTGGCTTGAAGGTAGAAGACAGAATTGGTGGTGGAGGGTTATTTTTCAGAATGGAAGCCTGTGACCAGTGATGTGCCACAAGGATCGGTGCTGGGTTCACTGCTATTCATATTTATCTAAATTATTTGGATGTGAACTAAGAGGTATGGTTAGTAAGTTTGCGGATAACACCAAAATTGGAGATGTAGTGGACAGCGAAGAAGATTACCTCAGATTACAACAGGATCTTGATCAGATGGGCCAATGGGCCAAGGAATGGCAGATGGAGTTTACTTTACATAAATGTGAGGTGCTGCATTTTGGAAAGGCAAATAAGGGCAGGACCTATACACTTATTGGTGAGGTCCTGGGGAGTGTTGCTGAACAAAGAGACCTTGGAGTGCAGGCTCATAGTTCCTTGAAAGTGGAGTCAGAGGTAGACAGGGTAGGGAAGAAGTGTTTGGTATGCTTGCCTTTATTGTTCAGAGCATTGAGTATAAGAGTTGGGAGGTCATGTTGCGGCTGTACAGGACATTGGTTAGGCCACTTCTGGAATACTGTGTGCAATTCTGGTCTCGCTGCTATATGAAGGTTGTTGTGAAACTTGAAAGGGTTCAGAAAAGATTTACAAGGTTGTTACCAGGTTTGGCAGGTTTGAGCTATAGGGAGAGGCTGAATAGGTCGGGACTATTTTCCCTGAAGTGTCGAAGGCTGAGGGGTGACCTTATAGAAGTTTATAAAATCATGGGGGCATGGAGAGGGTGAATAGACAAGGTCTTTTCCCTGGGGTGGGGTAGTCCAGAACTAGAGGGCATAGGTTTAAGGTAAGAAGGGAAAGATTTAAAAGGGACCTAAGGGGCAACTTTTTCACGCAGAGAGTAATGCGTGTATGGAATGACACAGGAATTGGTGGAGGCTAGTACGATTGCAACATTTAAAAGGCATCCTGATTGGTATGTCGATAGGAGATGTTTAGTAGGGTATGAACCAAATGCTGACAAATAGGACTAGATTAAGTTCAGATATCTGGTCGACATGGATGAGTTGGACGGAAGGGTTTGTTTCCGTGCTGTACAGCTCTATGACTCAGTGAAAAGGTAAGGCTCTACTATTTGTACCAATCTTCAGCTAGAAGAGCAAACGCAATTGACCCTAACTCACACTTTGCTCTTTTAAAACTTTTCTCATCAACTCCGTGGACGGCACGGTGGCACAGTGGTTAGCACTGCTACCTCACAGCGCCTGAGACCCGGGTTCAATTCCCGCCTCAGGCGACTGACTGTGTGGAGTTTGCACGTTCTCCCCGTGTCCGCGTGGGTTTCCTCCGGGTACTCCGGTTTCCTCCCACAGTCCAAAGATGTGCAGGTCAGGTGAATTGGCCATGCTAAGTTGTCCGTAGTGTTAGGTAAGGGGTAAATGTAGGGGTATGGGAGGGTTGTGCTTCGGCGGGGCGGTGTGGACTTGTTGGGCCGAAGGGCCTGTTTCCACACTGTAAGTAATCTAATCTAATCTAAAAAAACCTCCCTAGTTTGTGATTGATGTAGTGAACCAGGTATTTGACACAGGAAGTGATGAGTGATGGGACAGCGAGATCTCATAGCTGACGAAGATGATGATATGAAATCAGGGTTACACAGAAATCATGCTTCAAGCCCCAATGCCTTGCAAAGATCTATTACAATATTGTGAAAGGGCAAAGCAAATTATCTGCACATAAATCCCTACACTTAAGGATCCATGAAGATGAACTTTGACAGACTTTTCCTAGATAACTATGTCAGCTGGAACTGAGAGATAATGTAGGAATATCCCTTCTCACACTGCAATGGATGAACCTAGAGGTTACATTAAATATCCTCCAAAGCTCCTGGATGTTGGTAAGATTAGTATTGATAGAATGTAATCTGAAAGGTAGATCACAGGAAACCAATAGACATTTTAAAAATATATTTGGATTTCCAAAATCCCTTCAATAAGATTCCGCACATGAAACTACTTGATAAGATAAGAACCCATGGTGCTGAGGGCAGTATATTAGATTGGTAGAGGATTGGCTAACTAATAGGGTTGGGACAAATGGAGAATTTTCAGGATGGCAGCCTTTCATTAGTGGAGTATCACAGAGATGAGTGCTGCAGCCACATTATTTTCAATATATATATTAGTCACTGGATGAAGAATGTGAATGTATTATTGCCGATTTTGCCATAAATTGTTGGGAAGGCAAGTGGTAAGGATGGCAAAAAGAGTCAGTAGAGGAGTATAGATACATTATGTGAATAGAAGATGAGATGGATGAATTTTTAATCAGCAGGGGAATGTAGGAGTTTGAGGAGAAAGCTGGAAAGTCGAGGATTCTGAGAGCAACCATGATCTCATTGATGGTGGAGCTGATTCGATGGGCCAAATGTCCTACTTTTGTTCCAACATCTTATGGTCTCATTGTGATACAGAAAATGACATGGATTAAAGATTTTTTTTAAACAGTAGGCAGAATGGGTTTGAGAAATTGCAATATCCCTATTTGTAGTATACACTTGCCAGGAACAGACCACGACAAAGAATAAAATAACTCATCAAGTAAGCCACAAGTTATATACAAAATCATGACTAACTTCTTTTTCAGCAAGTATCTTAAATACGCTTTAGTATGATTAACTGGAGACTAAAATCAGGATCAGCTAGAATTAAATTGTACATGGCAGTATGGCGATAAATCTGTAGTCTGCCACAATTGGCAATGTGCCAGTACTGATTTGCCAAGCTGTGCAGGCGTTATTAGTTCGAGGAGAGTGGATGTGGATATGCAGCTGGCAAAGCTTCTTCAAGATGTGACCTGGCTGCTGAAGAAACCCTATCCACAAGGAAGATCTACTTTGCAAAATCAAATTGGAAGAACTTCTGCAATATGTGCATGCATTTAATTTTTCTACAATGAAGGCTTGACACCAACTTGGAGTTTTGCTCCATGTGGTGTTAAGCCCTAATGGTTTGAAATGAGTGACACGTTGCTGTACTCAGTACCAGCTTAGTGTCCTGGGTAATGCTATGACTTACACATGGTTGTGGAGAGGAAGTTTTTGCAAATGTGTATGAAAGTGGCAAGAAGCTGAATCCGTTCTGGTTCAATCAGGTTTTCATGTTGGAACTGTTATCATCAAGGATTGATTTTAATCTTAAAAAAAAAGCAATTCAAAGCATAAGTAACAATGACAAATCTGGTACTAAACAATGTAGTGCATGAGTGTAACAGGAATAGCCACGCACATTAAGATGAGATCATGATTATGTGTCATTGCTAAAGTGGTAGCAGAAAAGAATGTATCAGGATCAGGGACTGTGCAGAGCACAGCAAAGCGTAAAATCGCAGAAACAGAAACAGAACAAATCAGTAAGGTTTGGATTGTCATTGACCAATTGCCCATAAAGCTATTCAGAACAGAAATTTGCCAATGATATTTCTTGCTTGAATAAAACTTGAAATAATTTTGAAATGCCTCAATGGGAATAAAAATAAGAAACTCTAAAATGCATTGCCATTTATTACAATGAACCTAAAATGTCATTCATCCCATTCTGTGCAGCAATGTTTGCAGTTCAACAACTGGACACACTGTATTTAAATGCAATATTTGTGCATCTGATGCAAAATGCCTAAAATGACAATGAAGAAAAGTAAGAATCAATTTCATCCATTGATAGAAATGGTAATGTCACTGTCCACAGGACTGATATTTCACACATGGTAAACACAAATGTTATTCCATACACAATGTTTAATGATCAGTAGAAGATGCAGCCTTCCAGAACTGAATGCAAAGTCACTCAGCCAGGAACATGAACCTGCAGAATAAACAGAAAAGAATTTTAAGCAATCTTCCACTCATTTGTAGAACTATCTAAATTCACTTATACTTTCGATACTTATCAGCTCTACATCCTCACCAGGGACCTATCATTTAGTCTTACTCATTTCTCCCAAGTGAGAAGTCCTTCATAAAACACTAAACAATTACGTCTTTGAAAATATACATTTACAAGCTACAATAGCATATATTTCCTATGTAATATTGTGTTTGGTTTACAAAATGATTTTTATTGTTTATTGCTTGAAGCATGAGATGATACTAATCTATCGTTCATACCAATTAATATGATGAATATACTGAACTTTGATTTTCAGTTATTTATGACCTGTAAATAATTATAGTAAGACTAAAACAAAAATAAGCAAATGGAATAATTTTGTATGTCATTTTGAATATATTGGGTTTGAATTAAAAGCAGCAACTCAACCTTTGAGTTTAAATTATGCTTATACATTACTGCTCATGTATCATTTAGACTGTGACCTGAGATACATTATTCTTCATTACTGTCAGCTGCAATCTACTTTGCATATTTTGGATCAACTGACAAATATAAGAATATAAAGGGGAGTAAAAATAGTTTATACAGCCCTTGAGTCTGTTCTGTTATTTAACAAAAATCTCTCCTGAACTTTAATAACAATTCCATTTTTTTAGCCCTATCCACAAATCCTTTGGTGCCTAAAACGTTTTAAATCTTACACTTATCGCCTGAGCATGCATAGCATTCAGGTAAACTGTCCCAAAGCTTTGAACTCTCTGAGTGAGTAGATTTCTCTCCATCTTGGCCTAAATGGACAAGTACTAATCTGAGACTGTGTTTCCTACTTCTGATTTTCTGCCAGAGAAAACACTCTCAGCATCTACCTCATCAAGTAGTCTACAAACTTTATGTGCATCACTGAAATCACCTTTTAGTCTATAAACTCCAGAGTATTTATGATCATTCTACCCAGCTGTCTTTAAAGGACAGTCCTCTTATTCCAGGAGTCAATTCAGTAAACTTTCAACACATGATGGCAAATCATTGAATCATAGGATGGTTACAGCTCTGAAGGAGGCTATTCAGCCTATCCTATGTGTTTTAACTCTCAGAAGGATCAACTAAGCTCATGCCACACATGCATCTTCTACCTGCACATTCTTCTTTTTGAAATAATAATTCAATTCCCACAACACTGCCTTGATTAAAACAGTATCCACCATACTGTACAGTGATGCATTCTAGATCCAAAGCAGTCATTGTATACATAGTATTCCCTTATGGCCAAAAGGCTATAAGACCATAGGATATGGAAGCAAAGTTAGGTCATTTGCCCCATCGAGTCTGCTCCACCACTTGATCATGGCTGATATGTTTCCCAACCCCATTTTCCTGCCTCTCCCTGTAACCCTTGATTCTCCTACTGATCAAAAACCTATTTATCACAGCCTTTAATAAACATAAGCATTCTGGCCCCACGGCTTTCTGTGGCAAAAAGTTTCAAAGACTCATAACCCTCTGAGGAAAGAAATGCTGCCTTATCTTAGTCTAACATCGGTACCCCCTTATTCTGAGGCCATGCCTTCTCATTGCAGACTTTCACATGGGACAAACATTCTCTCAGTATTTACCCAATTAAGCCCCTTAAGAATTCTACATGTTTCAATGAGATGACCTCCTATTCTTTTAAACTTTAGTGAGTAGAGTCCCAACCTAGTTAGCCTTTGCTCATAAGACAATCTCTCCATACTAGGGATCGTCCTAGCAAACCTTCTCTAAACTGTCTTCAATGAAATGATATCTTTCTGTTAAATAAGGGGACTGAAATTTCTCATTGTATTCCAAATCTGGTCTCATCAGTACCACATACAGTTCCAGTAAGACTCTTGTACTCTTATATTCCAATCACCTTGAAATAAGGGCCAACATTCCATTAGCCTTCCTGATTACACTTGTGCATAAAATTTGTGTGTTTTGTGCACAAGTACCCCCAGTGCCTTTGTGTCACAGCTTTCTGCAGCTTTTCTCCATTTTAATAATACTGTTCTTTTGTTCTCCCTTCCAAAAGGAACAACTTACACTTGGTCTAGGTCCAAGGTCCTGCTCCTGTACCCCATTGTGCACTTCATTCTATGGTGTCCTTTTGTGTTCATCCCACCAAAATTATTCACTTCACACTTCACTGCATGAATTTTCAATTGCACTAATTTATGTCCTTTTGAAGTTCTAGACTGCCCTCCAAACAATTTGCAAGACTTCCAAGTTTTGTATCATTTTAAATCTGTGCCCAGAGAACTTCATCATAATCCTTCCTTCAGGTTGAAAAAGATACCCTAACCTTACTGTCTGTTTTCTGTCATGCAGCCAACTTTGTACTTATGTTGTGACTGTTTTTTTTTAAATTCTAACTTTGCTCACAAATCTGTTTCTCAGTATTGTGCCAAATTTCTTTTGGAAGTCTATGTGCACTACATTAACAGTATTATCCTCATTAAAACTGTCAAAAAAAGTGGTTAATAAATTTCTCCTTAACAAATCCATGCTGGCTTTGCTTAGTGAATCTGCAGTTGCCCATGTGACTATTAATTTTGTCTTAAATTATCAGTTCTAAACGGTTCTCTAGCACCAAGATTAAACAGATTGGACTGCTTGACTTATCTTTACATCCTTCCTTGAACAAGGTTGTCATATTTAGCAAGTCTCAGGCCCCTGACACCACTCCTGAATCTAAGGCAGATAGGAAAATTATAGTTAGTGCTTTGGCAATTTTCACTTTTGTTTTCCTTATAGCCTATGCTAGGTACAAATTCTAAGTAGCATTCCAGGTGTGATCTAATTTGGCAACATTAAAAAAATGAAGGAAGGACGGCCAGCATTAAGATTGCACTTTGCACAATTACTGGAAGTCACAAAATGCTTTACAACTAATCAAATATCTTTGATGTTTAGTGACTGTTTTGATGGAGGTAACATAGCAGATTCAGGTGCATGACAGGAAAGCAAGCCATTAAAATGTCCTTAGCAATTGTGAATGAAGGGTTACAAAGACTTAACATGTCAGGATTAATAGTTGGAGAGCAAAAATATCACTAAAAAGTAAGGACAACAGAAGACTAATTCAAAGTCAGATTAAACTTCTGTATTTATCAAACAGAAGCTTACAAAATCCATGGATCACTTGGTAAGCAGATGCAGAGGAAAGGGCTCATTGTGTGATTTTTCAGATGATAAACTAGCTAATGGA
This sequence comes from Chiloscyllium plagiosum, assembly GCF_037043375.1. Lineage (NCBI taxonomy): Eukaryota > Metazoa > Chordata > Chondrichthyes > Orectolobiformes > Hemiscylliidae > Chiloscyllium > Chiloscyllium plagiosum. The sequence goes on along the minus strand of NW_028270163.1, from coordinate 21,202,684 downwards.
ATTGTTGAGTTGATGGTTGCATCCATGCCCTTGAAAGCTTTCTTGAAATTTTTACTAGACAAGCTGAAATCCTATGGCATTGAAGAGCTATTGAAGGATAGTTGTAAGGATGAAACATTACTTGCATGTTGACAAAGGTCCTAAATATAAATGCAATAGTTGACACAATCACTGGAACACCCAAACAAAGCAAGACATGTGAAAAGTGTGACCTTCTACATGAACAAATAAAAGACCAGCTTTCAATCAATTTCTCAAGGCAGAAAAAGCCATCAGCACAGGCATTGCTTTGAGCAGGGGCTGATGCAACTACAAACAGTCATCCACTGACCCAAGCAGACTATGCAAGGATCACCTTCAAGCACCATAAAGACTGTCCACTATCCTGCCAGAGGCACATGTATTTGACAAAGCAGAATCTGACATTGTACATGATGAAATAAAGAGTAGTGGACACATCTTTCACCTTATTAGTCTCGTGTTAAACCTGAAGTTATTATCCAAAAGGTTTGCAAAAATTCAATTTATTTGCCCTTCGAAAACTAGTGACTATTCATTATGGGCATGAGTGCCAATTTAGTAGTTCTGTGAATTATAAAAACAAGTACCCACAAACATGGAAAGCCATGACAAAATTCACAAATGTAAGACCTTCAGCATACAATAATTCACTAATTCCCTATGCAGGGTTAATAGTCCTAGAGTGCAAGTACAATCACTCTTCTTGGACACTGCAGATATTCTGCTGGTCCAGCAATTGTAGATGAACTCAGCTATGAACTCAGACTCGTCACAGTCAGGTAATCAGTCCAACGTGAGTCCATCTCCTATACAAAATAAACTGCAGCAGCATTTGCGAAAACACTGGCAGAACAGAATATGAAAGAAGAACAGAACACAACACCCTCTTTTGAAGCTGAAATCTCAGCTTTAGAGAGAAGAGACAGTGCTCTAGAGGGAAAGGCTGATTTCTCGCTCAGGATAATTTAAACCTATGGATACTGTCTCTGTAATTATGCAGACTTTAGTGCTTGCCTCTGTTCAGCTCACAAAGATGACTGAGAGTTGAAAGAGAACAAAAAGAAGCAGTATAGACTATGAGCTATGTATCATCAATCCAATGAACATGCTAAACAGACTAGGGTCAAGATCCTAGTATGCAGGTATACAGTTACAGAATATTAGCCTTTGCTCAAAGCAATGCTGGAGAAAATGACAGACCTGTAAAACCAGGTGAAAATGCAGAGTGCATAAAAAGAGGAGTTCCCACTCACCCATGACACTGTCCTTTCAGAAATAAATGCCAACAATGATGCTCTGTTAGAAATATCAAAAAGTATGGGGAAGCCTAACAATCACTGAAAAAGCAAGTTGTTGAGATTTAGGCTTAAATATAATTCCAGGAGAAAATACACTGCACCAACAGAAAGCTAAAACTTTGATAGAAAAAAGAATCTAGCATATAAACCCCCAGAAGAGCTGCAACACAACAGTAAATGCCCAAGAAGATTTGAATCACTCAAAACTGCTTGAGAAACAAGATTAGTCAGTGGCTATTCTGGAATAAAATGTGGCTATTGTGCATCAGAATAAGCAAATTCTACAACAGCAATTGCAATTCAGGAAAGAAATACTTGACAACCACAAATAGGAATGACGAGCAATATCACTAATGTCTGTGAGAATCAATAGCACCTCCAGACAAAGTCACCATCATGAAATCTGGATGTGCCAGCAAATTACCTACATAATACAGAGCCCCTTAAGCTCACTAAATGTTTTAAATTATTAACCTTTGACTTGGAAAGGAGGGGCATGCTGTTTACGTACTTTGTCATGAAGGACTCCACGTGCTGTGTGTATACGATGTTGTGATGTTACCTGGCTTTAGTCTGCTTTGTGTTTGCAAGGTGACCTGCAGTTGACTTGCCTCAATGTCTACTTCATAAATTAAAATTTATTTAACTGTTTTAAATAAAATCACCCACAGGATTTAGCATTCCTGACGAATGATGGTTAGACATATGGCAGCAGGATTTTACGCTGGTATTTATGTCTTCTTGAAAAGCAATCAATATTGCTCTTCAAAACAATTTAACCAGGGCATGTACTTGAAGATGCTGGGAGACTGCTACCTTCTCAAACTCCCTGTTTTTCTATTCGCTATCAATTTTAGCATCCTAGCACTGTGGCTAGAATTTATCAACTCCTCAACTCGAACTCTTTGATTGGAAAAACACTACACCACTGTACCCAAATTCAGATTTCCTCGACTGATTTTGACTGTTTGATTCTTGTAACATTTTGGTTAACTTGGATACTTATAGAAAAATAATTATTAAAAATAATTCAGCTCCACATGAATTAAAGATGATGCCCATAATCACTATGAAAGAAGCTGGGGCACAGTACCCATTTGCTTGTCTGTGCTACACTGTAGCTCAAACGCTTCATTGTTTTAATGTATAACATTTATAAAAAAAATGCTGACTGTAATGGTTACAATTGCAGTTGTTTAGGAGGGCATTTTTGACTGGCATTTCATCAGAAAATCAATAACTGCTATAATAGCATTTGAAACTTCATGATGATTGATTGCAAAGAACATTGACCAAAATGTTTTGGAGTCTTTAAGCAGAATGTAACAAGATTGGATGAGTGTCATCAGGTACAGTTTGGAATGAAATTATCTCTGGTAATTTTCATCTGAGTAACTCATCCTTGCAATGATTTAAGTTAATAATGTAATTAAAGGGGAAAAATAATTGAAATTGAGCAGTCAACCATCAAAGATTTAAGCATTGAAGTAAGGAAAACTTCTCCAACAATATGATTCAACATTCTGTTATCTATAAGTAGCTTTGCTATGATTTGCACTGAATTGTATACACATCTCAGTTTACTGAAATAATTTTGACTATTTGTTTTAACTTGTCTAAGTAAAGCTTTTCTCTGTGTTGGTCGCATTATTAATATAATTACATGACTTAGTTTGTAGTGATTTAAACAAACAGTACACTGCCATCCAGAATGTTGAAGACAAAGGGAGGAACTGGACCACCAGCAAAGGACTATGCATTTATACAGTAACCAGCACGCACAGATGGAATGTCATGGGTGTCTGCTTGATTATTCTCTATTTTTGATGAATACCAGTACCTTTTCTTTCTCTCAATCTGTAGAGAAAATTAAATCCCTGCACTACAATTTGAGCCCACTCATTCTTCTTTATTTTGTGGTAGGTTTACCCCTTCCACATCCTCTCATCTACCATGACGGAAATTACTGAAGCTGTGGCTTTGTTTCCATCTGTACCATTGATTACAGGCTGCAGTCCTCTGTCCACATGCCCATAAGTTCTATTGTGTCACAGGTGGCCATGCATCCTGTGGGATACTGTCATTAATACACATCAAGGTTGATAAATACAATAGGTAATATTAAGGAAGTGAGATCAAACAAAAACATAAACAATGAACATACAATGATATAATGCCTTCCATTATGCAATGTTCACAGCCACTGAAGGGTTTATTTAGGATCCAGAAGTTCCTTCGTCCCTTTCACCTAGACTCCTCGGAACAAACAAACTCTCTTGTAAAGCATTTTTAATTTACAAAGTTTTGTAAGTAAATCCATTACTTGAGATACAGCTGTCGCTCTGGTTGATTGTGGTTAAAGAGAGAAACAAGAAGAGGAAAGAATGCACTTGATCTCAGCCTCACCAATTGTCTGTCGCCAATGCAACTATCCGTAATTGTGTTAATTGCGTTGAACACCATATAGTCCTACTGGAAACTAAGCCCCAACTTCAAGCTGAAGATTCCTTCCATCAAGTTTTATTGCACTATTACCACTGTGTTACGAATCAGAACAAGTACCTCGAGACCGTGTATCCATGTGAAGCTGCGGAACATCAGCTTCAGCAGAATTGCAATCAGTCACAACTCTATCACCATTGCTCTTAAATCAGGAAACCAACCCTGGTTCAGTGAGGATTGCATGAAAGGAATGCATGAGGCATGCCTAAAAATGAGTGCTAGCACAATGGTGTTATAACAAAACCACATACATGCTAAGCAACATAAGCATCATTTGATAGATAGACCCAGGCAGTTTCACAATCAATGGATTCAAACAGATCTCTGCAGTCTTCTCACACCCATTCATGAAAGCAGCCAACAATTAAACAACTACTTGGAAGAGGAGATTCCACAAACAAGCCCATCCCCATTGATTAGGGTGGGTGTGGGAGGGGTGTTGGGAGAAGACCATCAAGACAAGTCAAAAGACAAGGTTGAAGTATTTTCAACCATCTTCAGGCAGACACATTGAATGGATGGTTCGTTTCAATCTTGTCCTGAGATCCACAACATTATAGATGTAAGTTTTCAGTCAATTGAGTTCACTTAAGATGATAACCTGAAATAACCAAAAGCATTGGATACAGAAAAAGCTGTAGACTTCAACAACAGGCTAGCTGCTAATTTAAGGTACAAAACTAACTGTGGTCTAAAGCCAAATTGTCCCAATGCAGCTACACAACTGGTATCATTTCAATAATGTCTAAAACTTACTAAGCATGTCCTGTCCATAAAAATTAAGGGAAATCCTATCCAACAAATTACTGACCTTCAAGTCGACACTCAATTATCAATAAAGTGACTGAAGGTGTAATTATCAGTGCTATGAAGCGCTTGCTCAGCAATAATCTGATTATAACTTGATTGAAGAAGTAACAAAGAGGATTGATGAGGGCAGAGCAGTAGATGTGATCTATATGGACTTTAGTAAGGCATTCGACAAGGTTCCCCATGGGAGACTGATTAGCAAGGTTAGATCTCATGGAATACAGGGAGAACTAGCCATTTAGATACAGAACTGGCTCAAAGGTAGAAGACAGAAGGTGGTGGTGGAGGGTTGTTTTTCAGACTGGAGGCCTGTGGCCAGTGAAGTGCCACAAGGATCAGTGCTGGGCCCTCTACTTTTTGTCATTTATATAAATGATTTGGATGTAAGCATAAGAGGTACAGTTAGTAAGTTTGCAGATGACACCAAAATTGGAGGTGTAAGGGACAGCGAAGAAGATTACCTCAGATTACAATGGGATCTTGATCAGATGGGCTAATGGACCGAGAAGTGGCAAATGGAGTTTAACTCAGATAAATGTGAGGTGCTGCATTTAGCAGGACTTATACACTTAATGGTAAGGTCCTAGAGAATGTTGCTGAACAAAGAGATGTTGGAGTGCAGGTTCATAGCTCCTTGAAAGTGGAGTCTCGGGTAGATAGGATAGTGAAGAAGGCGTTTGATAGACTTTCTTTTATTGGTCAGAGTATCAAGTACAGGAGTTGGGAGGTCATGTTACATCCGTACAGGTCATTGGTTTGGCCATTGTTGGAATGCAATTCCGGTCTTCTTCCTATCAGAAAGATGTTATGAAACTTGAAAGGGTTCAGAAAAGATTTACAAAAAGAGAAAGGATGTTGCCAGGGTTGGAGGATTTGAGCTATGGGGAGCGGCTGAACAGGCTGGGCCTGTTTTCCCTGGAATGTCGGAGGCTGAGGGGCGACCTTATAGAGGTTTACAAAATTGGGATTAATAGGCAAAGTCTATTAAGTCTCTGGGGTAGGGGAGTCCAGAACTAGAGGAACTAGAGGTTTAGGGTAGAGGGGAAAGATATAAAAGAGACCGAAGGGGCAACTTTTTCACGCAGAGGGTGGTACATGTATGGCATGAGCTGCCAGAGAAAGTGGTGGAGGCTGGTACAATTGCAACATTTAAAAGGCATTTAGATGGATATATGAATAGGAAGGGTTTGGAGGGATATGGGCCGGGTGCTGGCAGGAGGGACTAGATTGGGTTGGGATATCTGGTCGGCATGGACTGGTTGGACCGAAGGGTCTGTTTCCATGCTGTACATCTCTATGACTCTATGACTCTATTTGAATCCAGACTGCACTGCACCCTTGGTTCAAGTATGGATAGAATAACTAAATTTCACAGATGAGGTAAGAATGGCTGCCCATGATATTAAGTTAGCATTTGACTAAGTCGGGCATCAAAGAGCCTCGGCAATGGGAATCAGGTAGACAACTCTCCACTGGTGGGAATCAAACCTCGCACAAAGGCAGATGGTTACAATTGTTGGAGACCAATTGTCTTAGCCTCAGGACTTTGCTGCGGGAATTTCTGAATGCAGTGTCTGAGTTCCAATCACCTTCAACTGCTTCAGTAATTACTTCCCCCCTATTATAAGGTCATAAATGTGGATGTTTGCTGATAATAGATAATGTTCAGTATCATTTGCAACTCATCAGATACTGAAGCACTGTGTGCCACATGCAGCAACATCTGGAAACATTCGGGCTTGGGCAAATAAGTAGAAAGTAACATTTCTGCTATTCAAAGGTATTCCCATTGCTGAATCGTCCACTATCAACATCCTGAGGGGGTACCATTGACCTGAGACTTGTCTGCATCAACCATAATGAAACTCTGTGGCAAATAACCTCTGACTCCTCAGGGTCTGTCTTATATAAGACACACATTGGATGTGTGATATACTTACCACTCATCTAGATAAGTGCATCTCCTACATCACTCAAGATGTAGGACATCATCCAGCACCATGCAACCTGCGTCATTCACAGCCCACCCACCACCTCAAACATTTATTTCCCCCATTATCAGTGCACAGCATGTGCCACTTACAAAATCCACCACAGCAATTCACCAAGCTTGCATTGACAGCATTTTCTAAGCCGATCAGCTCTCTTATCTGGAAGGATAAAGGTAGCAGATGGATGAGAATATGACAATCTGAAAATAACCCCTCCAAAGTACATCCAGTCCTGACTTGAAATTATACTGTCACTCCTTCATTGTCACTTGGTCAAAATCCTGACATTGAAACTTTGGTCAAAAAGAGAAAGGAAGCATATGTAAGGTTTAGGAAATTGAAATCAAACAAGGCCCTCTAGGAATATAACAAAGCAGAAAATAATTTTAAAAATAAATGAGGACTAAAAAGGGCCATGAGGAGGATTAAGGAGAATCCCAAGGCATTTTATATGTATCTTAGGAACAACAGGGTAGCTCGGGAAAGGACATATCCACTCAAGGACAAAAGAAGGGAGTAGATGCATGAGCCAGAGGAAATGGGTGAGATCCCTAATGAGTACTTCGCACTGGTATTCACCGAGGAGATGGACATGATAATGGTAAGATTAGTGAAAGGTATGTTAATGCTCTGGGGCATGTCGGCATTACAAAGGATGAGGAGGAGTTGGGTGTCTTGAAAAATATTAAGGTAGATAAGTCCCTAGTATTTGATGGGATCTATTCCAGGAAACTGAAAGAGGCAAAGGAGAAGATTGCTGGCCTTGACTGAGATTTCTGTATCCTCTTTAGCCACAGGTGATGTCCCAGAAGACAGGGGAATAACCAAAGTTGTTCCTTTGTTTAAAAACAACAACAGGGTTAATGCAGGAAATTATAGGCTGGTGAGCCATACATCAGCGGTAGAGAAATTATTGGAGAAGGTTCTTGGAGACAGGATGTGCTTGCATTTAGATAAGAATGGACATGTGTCGCATGGATTTATATAGTGGATGCCTAGACTCACAGATTTGTTTGCGTTTTTTTGAGCAAGTGACAAAGATTACTGAAGAAGTGGGTATTATCTCCAGTAACTTTACTTACTAACTCCCTTCTTAATAGCACTATAGGTGTATCTACAGCAGTCATAGAACATAGAACATAGAACATAGAAGAATACAGCGCAGTACAGGCCCTTGGGCCCTCGATGTTGCGCCGATCCAAGCCCACCTAAACTACACTAACCCACTATCCTCCATATACCTATCCAATGCCCTCTTAAATGCCCATAAAGAGGGAGAGTCCACCACTGTTACTGGCAGGGCATTCCATGAACTAACGACTCGCTGAGTGAAGAACCTACCCCTAACATCAGTCCTATATCTACCCCCCCTTAATTTAAAGCTATGCCCCCTTGTAATACCCGACTCAATACGCGGGAAAAGGTTCATACTGTCGACCCTATCTAACCCCCTAATCATCTTGTACACCTCAATCAAGTCACCCCTAAACCTTCTTTTCTCTAGTGAAAACAGCCCCAAGTGCCTCAGTCTTTCCTCATACGATTTTCCTTCCATACCAGGCAACATCCTGGTAAACATCGATTGCACTGGTTTGAGAAATCAGTTCACAAAGACCTTCTCAAGGCAGTTAGAGGTGGGTAGTAAATTCTGGCCTTGCCAGCAACTCTCCAATCCCAAGACATTTGCTACCAACTGCTTTGCCAGTGTCCATTTCCAGTTATATATTACACATTCTAAAATAGCTTTGCATTATGTGCAATGAAATCGTAAATCCATCTCTTATAACCTATTGCCAATATTACAAATGTGTGGTCACCAATTAGCAAAGCCAAAGCCACTTCTTTCAATTTACAGTCAAAAGCCCCTAACAAACATCTGATTATCTCTTGGAATTCAAAAGGCCATAATTAATCTGGTTCTCAATGAATTAAATCCACAGATGAATATACTACAAATATACATTGAATAACAATAATCTGCATTAGTTTGCTGTCTTTCTGGCTAAGACATTAGTTAGCTCATGTTAAGAATGTGTCTAATCTGTATCATACCTGACAGAAGGATGCATGATTTTGTCAGTCGTTACTTAGTTAGCTTGAGTTGATTGTCATGGGTCTGATTTTCAGATTAGCTTGACTTGCTTGAACCACAATTCAAAAAGCTAAAATTGTTGTCAAAAGTCACCAGTTCAGGTGAAAACCTTGTTTCATTTTCAAGATTTCTCTTACTTTGGATTTGTCTTTCCTGTTAAACAAAAGAATATATGATCTGTCTACAAATCTGAACTGACTGAACAAATCTGTTAGTGCACTCATTCCAATTTAAAACTGGAAAACAGCCAAATTACAGTAATTTGGTCCTGATTATCAGAAAATAAATGATACAAAAGCACAATTCAAAACTACACAGTAGATTTATTTATGTAATTCCTATTAGTTATAGACTGAAGTTGCTTTGTAAGATCTTCAACGATATTTGTCCTTTTGAAATTCAACTGTCAAAATTAATGGTGTGCAATTCTGAAGAGCCTATATCTATTCCCAGCTAAGCCAAGGAAAGAGGGGTCAACATGTTAAATATGTTTGAGAAAGAGTGATCTAAAGTAGGTTGCTAGAAATACTTAGTCATCTATTATATGTTATTTTACTAAAAGTACCTTGTGAAGAGGGAAACAAAACAAATTTACTAATGATCTTTGGAAACAGAAAGAGAATGCAATGTTTATAAATGCTGTAAGAAATCATAAGCAGTGTTGCCAAACAATAAAATTGCAACAGTATAATACGTCTGTGAAATGGTGCTGACAACTGGTGGATAAACTATCTCTAGAGTTCTGCAACTTGGGATGGTCTGGACAAACCATCGTTTTTTATTTTAGATGTGAATATTATGCTAAGGCTGGCACTTATTGGCCATTCCAAGCTTCCCTGAGAATTGATGAAAGCACTTGAATTGGTGAAATACTAGAGACTTGAACACCAAAGTTGAGTCAGCATGGAAACAGACCCTTCGGTCCAACAGTCTATGACAAATCAATCCCAAACTAAACTAGTCCTACTGCTTTCGCCTAGTCCATATCCCTCCAAACATTTCCGAATATCTTTTAAATGTTATAACTGTGCCCATATCCACCAGTTTCTCAGTAAGTTTATTCCACCCTCTGTGTAAAACATTTGCCACTGATGTCATTTTTGGATCTGTTTCCTCTCACCTTAAAGATATGCCCCCAGTTTGAAATCCCCCATCCGAGGGAAAAGACACCTACCATTAACCTTATCTATACCCTTTTGATTTTATAAACCTCTGTCCAGTCATCTCTCAACCTTCTATGCTTCAGTGAGAATAGCCTTAGTCTTTCCAGCCTCTCCTTTCATTCCATATTCGCCAACATACTGGTAAATCTCTTCTGGACGCTCTCCAGCTTAATAACACCCTTTCTATAATAGGGTGGTTAGAACTCAACACAATACTCTGACACAGTGTTGTGAGTGTGTTACACTGAAATATTAAACTAAGGTATTGCTTAGAGTGGTGCTAGAAAGGCACAGCAGGTCAGGCAGCATCCGAGGAGCAGGAAAATCGATGTTTCGGGCAAAATCCTGATGAAGGGCTTTTGCCCAAAACATCGATTTTCCTGCTCCTCGGATCTGCCTGACCTGCTGTGCTTTTCCAGCACCATTCTAATCTAGACTCTGGTTTCCAGCATCTGCAGTCCTTGTTTTTACCAAACTAAGGTATTGTTCACTTTCAACAGTAAATGTAATAAAGGATCTTGTTCTATGATCTTGAAAAAGAGAAGGGAGTTATCCCAGATTCTTGGTCTTTATTTATGTCTCAATCAACATCACAGAACCAGATTTAATTGGTCATTATCAAGATAATGTTTTTAGCAGCTTGCTGTGCTTAAATAGTCTATCACAATTCCTGCATGACACAGTGACTACATTTCAAAAGTACTTCATTGGCTTTAAAGAACTTTGGGATACCTTAAGATTCTGCAAAGCACTATTAAAATGCAAAACTTTTAAAAATTTGAATTCATAACTTGCCATTTTGGATTTGAACTTATATTCTCTGGATTATTACTCCAGTAGGATAATGAAGAAGATTTTCAAATTTTTCCTTAGCACAGTGATTAGTGGAAAGTTGGGTAACTGAAATCAGCTTGCGCTAAAGGAACTAACCTGACTTTCTGACAAAGTCAATGCACTAATTGGGGCTTTTACCCACCCTCCCACAAAAATAATGCCTAATGTCCCTTTTTCTTCAAATGGATGAAAAGTTTTTATGGAAACATGGAAGGAGTTTATTCAACCCATCAGCACACTGCTAGCTTTTTGAAACAAGAATCCAATTAGTTTCACTCGCTTGCACTTCCAATAACCTTTTATGTGGAAAGGTTTGGACAATTTTAGTAAATTCTGAGGAAAGATAAATCTACAGCATGAAACAATTCTAACTTTGTGTGATCACCATTCTCTCAAAGACTATACAAAGGTAAAATGTCAGAAAATTATGCTGATAAATTTGCATGGCATGCCTAAGCCTACTCCTCTGTTGCAAAACATGAGGGGTCATGCCTGTTTCTTCTTCTTTATTGTTAGCCCACAAGTGAAATCATGAGAATATACAGCTTTGAAATGCGTTCTTCTTGAGAATGTAATTTCACAGACATGAATTTTAAAAATTCAACCAGTTGCCATACATCAGTACTAATGACCCTTTAACCCTCATCAAGCAACTAGAAAGCCATTTAACTGTGGCAAATATCAGAAAAGTAATTTATTCATATATGAACAATTTCTGTGTAAAATGGCTGGACTAAATTACACACTATGTTGACATTCAATCTGCTGTAAAAGGAGTCAGATGTGAATGTTCATTGCTCCTTGCAATCACAATAGATAGACTCACTGCAAAAAGTATTTCTATATGTGATTCAATAATGAGTTTAGCAAAACTTGCAGAACACACTGAAGAAAACTTCTGTGACAAATTGGGAGATTCCCTCATTTTTATGTCACTTCAAAAAATTTAAATCACTTAAAAATGAAAAGCTGTGTAAGGATTCCATTGCATCCTGATGAAGTTGGTATGTTGTGATCAGTACAGAATGAATAATTAGCTGCCCATTATCAAATCTATTAAAGTCTTTTGAAAAATGCCTGACATCTTGAATGTTAACTTGTGTGTTCTCTTTTTCGATAATGCCTGATCCATTGTGTACACATAACACATCCTAGTTTCCCTTAAAACTTCTAACATATTCTACATTGTACTGTAATTTCTGTTGAATTATTGGACTTCACCAGACACTGCTCTTTTATTTTAAAAATACACTTTCATCTTCTGATCTACTCTGTCTCTTAAATCTTGCAGTTTGCCTTATTCTTCCCAACCCATCAAGATTACAAAGATGCTGCACACGAAATACCTTGCCTCAGATCTCCCTTGAAAATGATATCCCTGACCAACTGCATTCCCCACTCAACGGGTGCAATGACCATGTATGAAACTAAAAGTGCAAACATTAAAAGCTGCTTTGCATGATGTATTGACTTTAAAAATGTTATAATATGACCTACTCTTGGTATAGTTAATATGCACATTGGCTGCTTAGAAGTGGACAATTCTTCCATCCTGCAATACAATCAACAACTTGATGAGCACATTCGTCGTCAGTAACCTCAGTTTTCAGAAAACTATCACTAAAGCCCCATCGATTCAAGCCTTTCACCGCTAGAAATGTCTAAAGTCCTCAAAAGTAGCTTGTGACTGAAAATCAGAATGTCTTTGGTGGAAATGGAATTCACAGTAAAAAGACATTTACATGTCCAAACCTTGCAACGTAAGTTATTCATAATGCCATGAGATTGAAGAGCATAAAGTGTACAACTGATTTACAGAAAACGTTGAAATTTAAATATTGGTTGAGAGATGGAGAGGGATTGATGCACAGACACTCAATGTAATTAGGTACATCCAAGACACTGTCCTGAATTTGAGTTGAATCTTGGGACTTGTCTTTCAATCTGAGCTTGGCAAACAGCTGGATCATTTCAATGCTGTGCCATATCTCCATCACTGACATTTGAACTGGTGAGTCACTATTTGGACAGAAGGAAAGCATAGTGTCAAATTAATGATGGAGGAGCCAGGAACTGCCTCTAGTTAGCAATGCAGAAAGGCAGGCGACATGCACGATATGGCTTGCTGTTGCCTTACAGGTTGGAGTTGGCAAGAGAGCAGAGGGCTAACAGGGTTGTGGGAATTGGCCAAGGTAATAAATGACACTTGACCATGGGTGGGCAAGATCAGGTGCTGATGTGTTTTGAAAAAAGCGCCCACAGATGATGCTGTCTTCTGCACCTCCAGAACTTACAGTATTTTCAAAGTGAAAACAGGGGATGGGGAAAACCAACATCCTTCTGGCCACCAATTAACTGCTGGAAAGCTCTTTGAAGAGCCCACAATAGGCTGGAGAGGGTCTGAAGATGATTTACCAAACAGAGACTAGAGTTTGTGCAAAAGCATTCAGATCTCAGAAGCAATGTGAGGACCCAGTATATGATGCAACTGATGAACATAATTATGGGAAATAGGGTGAGGTTGCAGTGGTAGCTCAGATTTTTTTGAGATGTCTACGTGTTGCCATGCATTCTAGCTGTATGCCATACAGACTCAGGCTGTTGTCACCATGACGGTAAACATCAATGTTTAAAGGGGCTTCTAGGCTCCCACAACAAACCAACTGTGTTCCAACAGATTACTTGGAATTGTGAGGCTTCACACAATGGGAGCAGTTCCAAGTAACCAAACCTGCTCCACTCTAAGGCCAATAGGTGATCCCTTCATTGCCAGTGGACCAGTCTAAACTGCTAAGGGTGATGCAACCTGAAGCAAGGTCCTCAAAGCATACAATGACTTAAAGGCATCTTGCATCCACTAGGGATAGCACATCTTTGAAATATGAGGCCAGGCAAAATCTCTAAGGCAAAGCCGAAGGGTGATTTGTTCAGTTTTGTATGTAGTATTGGAGTTGTTGTTCATAATGTGATGGAAAGGTTTTCCGGCGATGATTCAATTTCGGGATTTTGGCTGAGGAAGCTATCATTGTCCATAACAGAGGGATGGAAAGATGGGATGTGTGGAGAGATGGTGACATGGAGGCTGAGATTTAAGGGAACCAGAGTTTGATTAAATGTTCATGGACAACCCCTCTGGAGTATATATTAATTGGATCTCTCACCCTTTAATTCTCACTCTCTTCAAAGACAAGGTTGGGTCTTCATGATGGTCGAGATACATTGAAAGTAGCACACCATTATGAATTTGGAAACACTCTCCCATAAGTATCGAAAAGCGCTCCCTGGGCAGTCTAAAAATTGATATAATTGTTAGAGAATACCAATTGTTTGCTTCCTAGCCACAATATGACTCTAGTTGTATCTATACAGTCTACATGTGGTTCGATGGTGGAAGGGTGTCATGAAACACATGCAGACAGAATAACCCCTGTCAACAATCACTCTGGTTTTACACGATCCATCAAATATGGGGAAACAAAAGACTGATACAAGATGAAACATTCTGGCGAGGATAGTGAGCAATTAATAACATGCCCTTTGTTCATGGCTGCTCCTCAACTGCTTATTAAGGATGTGGTAGTATTTGCATTTTCAATATGTAACTCCGTGAACATGTTTGTTCTATGCAGGAAGTTGATGTCTTCCTGCACCATTGGGAAACCCACAAAGTTGGCAAAGTGACACCTCTGGTGCATATGCTACTATCAGGTTTAAGTGGAGACAATGAACTTTCCTTTCATGGCATATAGTTTTAGCCAATTCCAGCTTCGAATATTTCACTTGGTTAGGAACTTTATGTTATTGGTAGTGACTGGCAGTGACGTCCTTGTTGTGCTCTGTGGAAGAGATGGCACTTTCTAGTGATCCCCTCCTTATCAAATTGTTATCTGTTCCTTGCAGAAGTGTGGAAAATACTTATTATGCACTCTTGTTGTGGATGACCTTTTACAAAGCTCCCTGGTCCTCCTCTTTTCCAATGTTGCCAGGGTTGGAAGGTTTGAGCTAAAGGGAGAGGCTGAATAAGCTGGAGTGTCAGATGCTAAGGAGTGACCTTATAGAGATTTATAAAATCATGAGGGGCATAGATAGGATGAACAGCCAAGGTCTTTTCCCCAGGGTAGGACAGTCCAAAGCTAGAGGGCATAGGTTTAAAGTGAGAGGTATCTAAGGGACAACTTTTCCATGTAAGGGTAGTGCGTGTATGGAATGAGCTGCCAGAGGAAGTGGTACATTTAAAAGGCATCTGAATGGGTTTATGGATCGGAAGGGTTTAGAAGGATATGGGCCATATGCTGGCAAATGGGACTCGATTAATTTAGATTTTCTAGTCGGCCTGGACGAGTTGGACCAAATGGTCTGTTTCCATGCTATACAACTCTTTGACGGTATCCCCTTATATCATGATGTATGTCAAAAGGAATGACAGCTATAATACCCAGGAGTCATAGCAGGCTTGCTACTGTCAGGCTTTTAAAATCCACTGGTGTCCTTGCTAAAGTTCAGTGACACTTTCTTCTGACTCAACTATTTTTTCTGAACTTGTTCTACAGTGCAGCATGCATTCTTTTTCTGCATCCTACATCAACAAAAGAAAATCAAAAGCACCTCACCCAGAAGTGTTATGTTGACTGGCCTTAAATAGCATAAATAGACGGTCTGTGTGTAGGAGGGTTTTTCATTTCATTGAACACATCTTCAGCTGGGACTACTTAAAAGAGGATATTAATTAGATTTGTGAGGCCCAAAATTAAAAAGAAACAGTTTAGGCAAGCAATTAGATGCTGTGTAAGACCACAATCTGCCCACACTACATGTTTTCTGCCAATGCACACCCACGCTAGCGTGCCACATTGGAAGTGACCAGATGCAGCTCAATCATCATTTTCAATATTCTGGGTTTCCATTGTACTGGCTCAGGTGGTTGTATGGAGCTGAGTGGGGATGCCCATACTTATAAGAGTGGGAGTCTGATCCTTCTGGATCTGTTTGCATAGCTCAGTTCACATTTCATTTTGGCACTAGAGTTACCAGCATTTAGGCTTCCACACTCCAAACTGTTTTGCAGAGTGCTATAACTTCTTTACATTTGGTGTCAGGTTTCCTTTGGATTTAAAACGTATCTACATTCAGCCTCTATATGACCACAATAGATCAGTGAGGAACCAAACGTTGGATGTCTATAATTGCATCCTTTTTTGAATCTATCTGAATGTTTTACAAAACAAGACCTGGAGAATAGCTATTTTGTCTGTAGAGATAATAATATTTATATGAATACCTATTAAGTGATTATGTCTAGCAAACGTGCCAAAGGGAAATCAGTTATTTTCTGTTTTTTGCACTTTCTAAGTTACCTATTTATATATCAGAAAGCATTCACTTCTTTCTGGTTTACTCTTCTTTCATTATTTAATTCATGTCTGGCCAAATCTTCTGATCCCCAGAGTGTCAGAGTCTTGACATATGGCTGTGATACATATCAGAAACCTGAAACAGTCTGATATGGGAATTACCTCAGAAATTTCAGCTTCTGATTGGAAATTCTCCTGCTTGTGGGTCCTGTTGTGGATGTCTCCCACTCTAACTTGAAGTCTTGTGATTGTTCCACAATAGTTATCGAAAGAGTTATTCAGGAATTCTAAGAAACATTGCAGCCTAGTCAAATGCCTGAGTAACCACATGACTGCCTCCTCCCCAAGTCAACTACTCCAAACCCGACCCCCAACCCCAAAAGCAGTCTGATCTCCTGACAAACCACCCAATTTGATCTGTCTTTCCCTCTGACTCAACCATCCACTCACCCATCACAACTCAGCTTTTAGCCACCCACTTGCC
Organism: Chiloscyllium plagiosum; assembly: GCF_037043375.1. Classification (NCBI taxonomy): domain Eukaryota; kingdom Metazoa; phylum Chordata; class Chondrichthyes; order Orectolobiformes; family Hemiscylliidae; genus Chiloscyllium; species Chiloscyllium plagiosum. Next base: position 21,186,138 of record NW_028270163.1, on the reverse strand, counting down.
TCATACACCCAACTTACCCAGAATACTCATCTATCCCTTACTTACCCACTTCTCCAATGCACCCACTGACCCTGATACCATCTTACCCACCTAGTCCCTAACTATTCAATAACTCAGCCATTCATAGAGTCACAGAAATCTACAAAACAGAATAAAGCTCTTTGGGCCATTATGTCTATGTAAGACAAAAGCAATCACGTAACTATTGTAATCTCAGTTTCCAAACCTGGCCCATAATCTTGTGCATTTGTGATGCCAAGGTATACATCTAAATATTTATAGAGTCATAAAGTCACACAGAACAGTCCAATTAGTTCATGCCAATAATAATCCCAAACTAAACTAGTCCCACCTGCCTGCTACTGCCCCATATCCCTCGAAACCTTTCCTATTCATGTACTTATCTAGGTGTCTTTTAAACATTGAAACTGTGCCCACATGCACCACTTCCTCATTCTACATGTGAACCACCCTCTGCGTCAAAAAATGCCCCCATGTTTTTTTAAAAATCTCTCTTCTCTCACCTTGAAAATATATCCCCTAATCTTGAAATCCCCCATCTTCTTAAATGTTATGAGGGTTTCTACTTCTATCACACTTACAGGCAGTGAGTTCCAGATTCCTACTACACTTCAGGTGTAAAGGTTTTCATCATATCTCCTTCAAACTTCTTGCCTCTTACCTTCAATCTAAGTCATTGATAACACCATCATTCATTCAAGAGGATTTATTGAATAATGTTAAGATCAGACATTTAAATTTGCCAATTGGAAGTTAGCGTCATTAAATGGGGATGTGTCTTGTCTTCCACCAAGTCTGCACCGATCTGATTGTGGTTTCTGAGGGATGCTGCACTCCAATATTCAGGAACAGCTGGTATTGGAAGATCCCAGTGGAAATGTAGAGCAGTGCCAGATTGTGAAAATCTGATGATGATTGCCAGACTTTGGAAAATCTGAGGTGAAACGTCGGCAGCACTGTCAAGACGAGCATTTCTAGCATCCCTAATCGCCCTTGAAGATATAATGGTGAGTGAATCAACACAGAGATTGCTGGAGAAACCTAGCAGATCTGGCAGTGTCTGTGGAGAGACAAAAATCGAGTTAACATTTCTGGTCTGGCATGACTCTTCTGCAGGATTCAATTTTTTGCGTTTACTTCTGATTTCCTGCATATGCAGTACTTTATTTTCATTTGGTGGTGAGCAGTCATCTTAAGTCACAACAGTCCATTTGATGTGGGAATAGTCAAAGTATTGTTATGAAGGTGCTCCAGGAGTATGATTCCATGACAGTCAAGGAATGATGTTATATTTCCAAGACTGGATAATGAACAAGATTGTTTTATACGGGTGATGCTCCCAGGCATCTTATTCTCCTACATTTTAAGGTTGATGGAATGGAAGGTGCCAAGGAAACCTACATTTTAAGGTTGATGGAATGGAAGTTGCCGTATTATGTCTTGTAAATGCTACACAGTAATTTCAGTATTTAATTCTGGTAAATAGCATCAAGTCTGTCTTATATCAGTTTATAGGTGAGGAACTTATGTAGCCGAAGGACTTTGTTCTTGAGATGTACATGCTTTGTTAGCTGAACTGAACTCCTTTTAAAAATTAAATGTACAGATACAACTAATGCAAAAAAGAAAAATGCAACACACAGTTAATAAAGAAACATTTTCTGTTGAACAAGTGATCAATTTCTTTGTTAGGTGAAAAGAAAGATGTTATCAATGTCATAAGTTTCTTTGAAGGTATCTGGTGACTTTCTTCTTTTAGTTAACTCAATCATCCAACCCATTTCATAATCTATGTAATTCTTTCTCATATGTGGAGGTTTGTAGGTTAAAAATATACTGATAACACAACTTTAAAAAATCAGTTGCAGAGAAATGGCATTTTACAATTGCATATCTGTCCAGTGATAACTGAATCATAACTAATTATGAACTATAAAAAAGCCACGAACAAATCAAATTTTAAATGATGAAATAAAGTGTTATTAATAACTGCAAAACGTACATAAGTCAATATAATGAATTCCATATATTATGCTGAATGGAGCTTATCAGATTGGCTATAAACACAATGCTGGTTGGAAGTATTGGCAAAGAGTTTCAATTAGATTATTTTGAAAAGCTAAGTGAGATTGAGTTAGCTTTTCGAATGATTGCAAATATATTGATGGCAATCTTCCTTGTGTGTAATTATGCACTAAGTCTGAAATATCATCGACCTGCCTGTGTCAAAATCAAAGAACTCCATTGTGTTTGAAGACATAAGAACTCCAATTAGTTAACTTTTACCCAATTCCTGAAATTAGTTGCTGGCCTTTAGGCACATGCGCTAAATTCTGGAAATGCTACTTCATGCTCTCAAATCACCACAAAAAAATGTGACATCCTATTACTTTATAACCCTTTTCTGTCCATTCATTAAAAAAAAGCATAGAATTTATACAAGATCTTCCATGACTGCAGAGCATTCCAAAAAGCAAGTGATGTATTTTTTAAGATTAATGATTGCCACAACACAGGAAAGGCAGTAGCCAATTTGCAAATAATGAAATATCATGAGCAATCATCTTGATGTCCCATTTACTGCAACTTCAGATGTAAACATTCATGGTAACTAAACAGGTAACCTTTGCTGATTGCAATAACTTCAGTCTCAGGCTTTTATAGTGTATAGTTCTATTGATGAGTGAATATATACTGATCAGAACACAGGCGTGAACTCTCCCGTACTTCTTTGAATAGTACCATGGAATTTTTAACGTACTTTGGAAACTGCATTGAGTTCTTAGTCTAAAATCTGTTTCAAAAGGCACATGTGTGAAGGAAAAGTTACAGCTTTCCTCAATGAAAATCAATGCTGAAAAGTTTTGACTGAAAAGAAGCACTTCATTCAGCAAGATGTAATATTTTCCATTTTTTTCCTTTGAAACTAAGGATATCCAATATAATCTGTAAAGTATTCAGTGGTAACCAGCTACTTATATTACCCTAACAATGTATGAACTGTCTTGTTTCTTAGTCTTGGTGAGTTGGAAAGGAGATATTCTGTTTCAGTTCATAGTCCCGTTGCTGACTCAGGATGTGACAAATGTTCAACCAATGAATTGTGTACATAGCAGAACATACATGTATAAATTACATAACAACACCGGTAACAACTTATGTAGCACCTTTATGGTAACAAGAAAGGTGCTTCACAAAAATATTCTAAAACAAAGTATGATGTATAGACACATAAGAAGATATTGGTAACATTTTCTGATTTGGGGAGATCTTCATTTCCTCTAAGATGAGTGAAACTCAATGTCACTGCAGGCTGAGATGTTCCAAGACATTGTCACAGAACTGTGCCAGTTGCTGTACCAGGATCTGTGATCTGAAGGATTGGCTATCCTATCATGATGATCATCAAGGTGACAGCTGCTCCTGGACTGATTTGAGATAATATGCTTGATGTGATGTGCTAGTACCCTAGCTCAAGGGTCTCTCTTGACCTGACTGAGGACTACTCCTCTCAGATTTTGAGACATTACCATTGATTGAAGCACATACTGTGTGCTTGCTGTTCAAGCTACTGGCACATGTTGTAGGGTAACATTGGCATTGCACAGTGCTGTATGCAATGGTGCCCTCTCCAACCACCCCTCAACTGATCATAGCTTGCAACTTCCTGGCTTTGTGTCTCTGAGCCAAACAGCAAGGCGAAGTACCGTGAGCCTTCAGTTCTTAATGAGGTGACTAAGTGCAAAATGACAAGGCAATGATGGTGAGAGCATCAAAGTAGATGCAAAACGAATGATTGCTAAGAGAGCCAGTAAACAGCCTAAAGATGCAGCCTGTTCCAATCATGAGGTAGGTGCCTGTCCCTGTGCATGAAGGGGCCTGGCATCAGCATTGCAGTGAAAGGTGTAGGTGTGCTCCAAAGTGCAGCATTGAATTGGAGCACTGTGTTTGTAAGTGGGTCAGAGATGTGAGGTGGCGCATGTCTGATGCCAACTCCAATGAAATATAGCAACTGAAATGTGGCCACTGCTGTCCAACATGATAGCCTTCAGATCACAGATCCTGGTCCATGCTGGAGGAGCAAGTGGTGGGCTGGAGCCACTGGGTACACACTCTGACTTTTATGCTGGGAATTGCTATTTTCTAGTTCTATCTAGCATGTGGGAGATAGGAAATTCATAGAAACTCCTGATGAGAGGCTTATGCCCGAAACATCAACTGTTCTGCTCCTCAGATGCTGCTTGACCTACCGTGCTTTTCCAGCTCCACACTTTTCAACTCATAGAAACATCAAAACTTCAAAAATAGGAGCAGGGTAGGCCATTCAGCCCTTTGACACTGCCCTGCTAATCAATATGATCAAGACTGATCATCCAACTCAGTGCTCTGTTCCAGATTTCTTGAGCTCTAAGAACTATATCCAACAATTTCTTGAAAACTGCAATGTTTTGGCATCAATAGTTTTCTGCGGCAGAGAATTCCGCAGGCTCACCATTGCCTGGGTGAAGAGAATTCTCCTCATCTCAGTATCCATATTGATGAATGAGATTAAGTATGAATAGCATGTGAACCCACGTAAATAGGTTTCTTAACGCTTGCCAGTAAAATTATTGCTGATGCTACAGCAGAGATAAGTTTGGGTTCCCAGTGGTGTCTGCATCCAGCGCAGATTCATGGTGGCAGTGGTAGTAGTGAGTTTGGGCCCGAAGTAGACTCATAGAATCCCTACATTGTCGAAACAGGCTGTCTGGCTTAACAAATCCACACAAACCCTCCGAAAAGTAACCCACCCAGAACCATTCCCTTATCATGTTACCTTACATTTACCCCTGACTAATGCACCTAACCTACACATCCCTGAACACTAGCAGCAATTTAGTGTGGCTAATTCAACTAACCTGCACATCCTTGGACTGTGGGAGGAAACTGGAGACCTGGAGGAAACCCATGCAGACATGGGGAGAACGTTCAAACTCCGCACAGACAGTCGCCTGAGGCTGGAATCGAACCTGGGTCCCTGGTGCTGTGAGGTAGCAGTGCCACCATGGTGGCTGCAGCCAAGTTTGGGCTGGTGTGGTATTTGGCAGCATTGATGGAGTCTGCATTGGCAAAGCTCATTGAAGACCCATAGTGATAAGGGCATTGGTGGAGGTGAGTTGGTTCCAAAGAATGGCAACTTTCAATCCAGCAGCAGCAATGCGGTGAAGAGGGTTTCTGCCTGGCCATCAGGCCTATGGCTCATGGCACTTGACAGGAAGGACTGTGAAGTTGAACACTTTTCCTTTATTTCTTCATTTATCTACCTTTATATTCTATGTTTTGCTTTATGTTTTTCTGTGTTTTAAGATGGTGCTGACGAGTGGTGACACGTTTCATTGTATTTTGTGAAAAAAATGCACCTGACAATAAATAAATTTTAAAAATCAATATTGATTCACTGTTCAAAATTTGTTTGGAGAATTGGACCTTTCTTCCCGACGTCAAGAATTTTATTTTTGACTTTGCATATTTTCCCAACTGATATACCATTGCCCAGGCTGTTCAGGGGTGGGGAAAATTCTGCCCATTGTGTCCACCTAACAACTGTTCACAAGGTTTCAAAATCACAGCACCAGATCCGGGAATCTCAAGTTGCACGAAATGCAAATTTTCCCTTAAAGTTCTGTCAGCTTTTGCACTGATTACATTGACTTCAGGGGGAATTGCACCAAGAAAACCAGTACAATCAAAAATAATCTCCAGGCATTTTTGGAGAACCTTTAGTTTTGTTACAGAAAATATGTTTTATTCTATGTGGGTATTATCCTATGATCAATGGGATAAATGATCTAACAGGATTCATTTACTGTAATACAGAACTCAACAATAACAATGATATACTGTATATTGCAACAAATAAAACTGCAAAGCTTCGCACTAATCTAAAACAGAAGCTTTTATGTATTTCCTTTGCAAGACTAATGACAACATAATGAATGGAACCAGTTCGATGTCTTTGTCTAATTGTACCTTTAATCAGCAGAGTTGCATGTGTTTCTTCTTAGTGCTGGAATCTCGAGTGTTGTTTTATTCACCCTGATCAAATGGAGTAGAGTCACATAACTTTTCAAACAATTAGCAAAATTTGTTTGAAAACTCCTCCAAAAGGCTTTAACGAGACAAACCATTTACAGAAGCCTTGCTGCTGTTACACGTGAAGATATTATTCTATGTGGGTGGCCTCAGCATTAAGGTAACATTTCAAAAGCCAGCTGCTTCTGGTCCTGGTTAAATGGCATTCTGGGATTCACTTGACATAGGTGTCGTACTTAATAACAGTCATATATGAATAAACCAGTGCCATATGCTTCAACTTGACAGAGGCATTATCAAGAAATAATCCTGGCTTTCACGTAAAATGCATCCTGACCAAACAAATATATTTTTCAGCAACGATTTGAGACACAAAGTCACTCTAATGCATTGTGGTGAAAACATTGTTACTCTTTGTCATAGTTCACCCTGTACCGAGAGGGCTCAGACCTGCAGATGGGCATTTGTGATAAACCTTTCCCCAGCAAATTCTGCGATTGAGGCATATTCATTTTGATATATATGAGGAAAGAGATAAATGCTTGGTAAAAATTTCTACAAAACAAATTCTATTCACATGCATCTCTCTTTATTTGGTGTATGAAGCGTGTGTGTGGTCATATTAGTGTACATGTGTATTCTGACCACAGTGAGTGATGACAGTGCTTCAGGCTGGACCATTTTACAGTTTTACCTTTGTTGACAGGATTAAGTACCCTTAGTTTTCAACTAACAGATGATAAGGAATAGATCATAGGCAAATTGGGAATCCTATCAAATTACCATGGTCTGGTATTATGATCTAACCTAGAAAATCACCCAGATCAAACAACATCTGAAACATGAAATTTTTTGGGTGTGACTTTTCATCAGAAGTATTGGAGTCATATTTGAGATTCAATCATTTGTTTTTACTTTCAAACTGGTGAATATTTGTCTGCTTGCATATTTCTCAGATCCATTCTTATTCTTTTAAAGCCACATCAGACAGTTTTCATTGCATTTCTGTTGAAACTTCACTTTGTGGTCAAGAAGACCACTCTGTGCCAGATCTAAGAATAGGTCTGTATGAGCATTCCCTTGGAACTAACTTAGGTCCAAAGTGATTTCTCTTTGAATGTAAACCATTTTTCCATTATTCAAAAGAGGCCCCTTTGGAAAATTGTTAATTTCAAGGCTGGTTTTATTAATTTTTCCACACAACAATCACAATCAATTTCCTTCATTTGAAGTATGGTTTATAAGAATTCAAATAAATTGAAAAAAAAACAATGAAAATTAAAAGGACAATCCCAGGAGAAACAAATATTTTATTTGAAAAAGCATAGACTTCATTTATTTACACAACAGGAACAATTACAGCTCTTATGAATCAGTATTGACTGGCACTGTGAATGTAATACAAGATTTAAGGCAAGAAATTGCAGTGGGACATCAGAAGGAATTATGGCAGTCATTTTGCGTGCAGCCAGGTCTTTACGCTTTGAGAACACTGGAAAATCTTGCTCCACATTAAGCAACAGAACTTGCTTCCCTTCTAATAGCACTATAGATATACCTACAGAAAAGCTGAAACTGCAGCAGTTCAAAAAGGTGCCTCACCAACACCTTCTAAATGCAATTAAGGATGGGCAACAAATTTGGTCTTGCCAACAGACCCCATGTTCCATGAAAGAATTTTAAAATGAAAGAATTTTAAAATGAAAGAATTTTAAAAAGTGTTCCTAGACTAGGAAAAAGAATGCGATTGAGCCAGTTAGATCTTGCATTTGCACAACTTCAGGCTCAACCACATTACCTTGCATCTCTGGTTAGATATATTACTCTGGACTCTGGTGAGATGGCTGGTGAGTCCAGTGCTGGACTCTGGCATCAAGGAGGCTGCTGGTGGAGGGGAGTGCATGGGGAGCCGGTATTGGCTGCTGCATCGGTGGAGGCCAGTGACAGCTTCGGCATCAATGTGATTTATGAACGGTTTTTGAGATGTCTTTTGAGCAGCTTTTGAGATGATTTCCTTCCTGGGATTGGTGATGGCCCAGTGTGGATGACTTGTTTTGGTGGCGGCTTCTGGCCTGGGATCCCAGTTGCTTGGCTTGACAGTCTTGCAAAGGTACTATCTTTTCCTGAACTCAGGAATTGGGACTTGAACTAAAATGAACTTTGTCTTAAGTTGTTTTTCGTATCTATGTCTTCTGTTATTAATTTAGCACTGTGGTATGGCAATTTAAACACTTTTCTCTGTACTTTTTGCTGTAAAAAATACAAGGGACAATAAATGACTATTCAGTATTATTCTACTAACACTCTTGCTGAACTCACATCATGAAATGTTGCCAAAGGTACCAGAAAATAACTTGTGCTCATAGAATTAAAATGCCAAATGTTTTAGCATCATCACAGTTAGTGAAATAGAGATATAGTGCTGACCCCAGAATCCAAACGCCCTATTGGTCAAACAGATTGGAATCCGAACAATTATTTCGAGAAAATTTTGCCCTAAAATCCGAACACATTTTCAGAATCTGAACACCACATACCATTCAGGTCGCACATTGTTTGTTCAGTTTGTGCCGGGAGATAGTTGTGAAAGCATCTCTCGTGTGTCCATCACTAGTTTACCTCATGTTTTCACCTTGATTTGTGCTGTTTTTTTTAATTATCACTCTTGTGTATTCACCATGGCACCCAAGAAGAGCAGTGAGGCAAATAAGAGTAAGAGGAAGTCTGTGAGAATGACAATTGAGTTGAAGAAAGAACTTATCGCTAAGCATGAGAGCTGTACGTGTGTGTCTGATCTCGCTGCCATGTTTGAGATGCCAAAATCGACCATGTGTACAATTCTGAAAAATAAAGAAATGATAAAAGCAGCTGATGTGGCAAAAGGTGTTATGACTCTGACCTCTAAGAGATCAAAGTTTATGGAGGAGGTAGAAAAACTCCTCTTAGTGTGGATAAACGAAAAACACTTGGTTGCTGATCCCATCTCTGAGGGCATAATTTGTGAGAAAGCCAGGCTCCTGTATGCTGACCTTAAAAAAGACGTGCCTGGAAGTAGCGCTGATAGTGATGAGTTTAAGGCTAGTAGGGGGTGGTTTGAAAACTTTAAGAAAAGAACTGGGATCCACAGTGTTGTTATGCTTGGAGAAGCTGCTAGTTCAAATGTGGATGCAGCAGCAAACTTTGTGAAGAAATTTAGTGAGTTTGTGAACACTGAGGGGTATGTGGCATGACAGGTGTTCAATTGTGATGAGACAGGCCTCTTCTGGAAAAAGATGCCAAGGAGGACCTATATAACTAAGGAAGAGAAGTCTTTACCAGGCCATAAGCCAATGAAAGACAGGCTTACTCTCTTGTTATGTGGTAATGCTAGTGGAGACTGCAAGATAAAGCCTTTGCTTGTGTACCACTCAGAGAATCCACATGTGTTCAAAAAGAACAATGTTATGAAGACCAAGCTTAATGTTATGTGGAGAGAAAACATGAAAGCATGGGTTACCAGGCAGATCTTCACTGGGTAGATTCATGAGGAGTTTGCCCCTTCTGTGAAGGCTTATCTTGAGGAAAAGAATCTACCCCTGAAGGCTCTTCTTGTGATGGACAACGCTGCTGCTCATCCTCCAGGCTTAGAAGAAGATTTGTTAGGCGAATATAGCTTCATCAAGGTGAAGTTCTTGCCACCCAATACCACTCCTCTCATCCAGCCCATAGACCAGCAAATTATCTCAAATTTCAAAAAACTATACACCAAGGCTATGCTCCAGAGATGCTTTGAGGTGACAAACGAGACCGAACTGACCCTCAGAGTGTTTTGGAAAGATCATTATAATATCCTCCATTGCTTAAGAATCATAGACAAAGCATGGAGGGAAGTGTCTCTGAGGATAATGAACTCTGCCTGGAAGAAACTCTGGCCTGAATGTGTTGCAAGGAGCGATTTTGAAGGCTTCAAAGAACCGTCTGTTGTGCCTGTTTTTGTGTCTCTGGGCAAGTCCATGGGCTTGGAGGTGAGTGAAGAGGATGTGGAGGAGTTAGTGGAGGATCACAAGAATGAACTCATCACAGAAGAACTTCAGCACCTCCACAAGACGCAGCAAGAAGAAGTGGCAGAGGAAATTTCTTCAGAGGAGGAAGAGGGAGGTAGTGGGAATATTTCCAGTGCTGAAATTAAGGAACTGTGCTTCCTGTGGTCTAAAACACAGGTCATTGTTGAAAAGTGGCATCCTAACAAGGCAGTGGTCAACAGGAGCATAAACATCTTCAATAACAATGTGATTGACCACTTCAGAAAAATTCAGAAAAGCTGTCAACACCAGACAGCTTTGGAAAGGTGGTTCTCTAAAGAAAGCCAGTCCAGTGAGCCCCAGCCCTCTACAAGTGGCCTTAGTGTTACGGCAATGAAGAGACAAAGAGAGCAAACAGCAGAAGCACAGTTACCTGATGTTATTATGGAAGGTGACTCATCTTCCAAGCAGTAAACCCTCTCCATCCTTCCAGCTTCCACATGCATCATTGGCACTCCTCACTAAGGTAAATGAAGTTATTTTCATGTTAGTACATTTATTTCTTGTTTTTATTATTATTACTTGATATTTAGGTCATTTACTCATCTTATTTTACCTTAACCATGTGTATTTGCAGTTAAACGTGTCTTGAAAATGTTTTTTTGGGTCCAGAAATGGATTAATTCACTTTCCATTATTTCTTATGGGGAAAATAGCTTCAGAATCCGAACTTTTCTCAATTGGAACAGCTTCCTGGAACGAATTAAAGTCGGATTCCGAGGCACCACTGTTCTCACCTTATGATCTCTTGGCATAGCATTAAGTTAGTTTCTGCCCTTGTTTTATACAACACAGTGAACTTGAAAAACTCCACTTTACTACCACTTTACTTCAGACAGAACTACAATTACTAAAAAATACATTTAGTAAATTGAACCACAACACTAATTGCATTAATTTACAAAATAAAATACTAAAATTCAGAAAGCAATTCAAAAGGAATGTAATATTCCAAAGGTGTTGAATAATGACCTCAATTGTACAAGGTGTTAGTTCTGAAGTTATTTCTATTCAGCTTACTTGGGCTCTACCCTTCCAGTCATGTCCCTCTGGTCTGCGAATCAAGAGTTTTACCCCAGCATTCAAGGTACCTCGGTGTATTTACCCAGAAAATTACCACAACATGTTTACTATCCTCATCAAGAGCTGTAACATTTTTCTATTCATTCAGGCAAATGTGGGCATTGCTGATTCGGCCAGCATTTGTTGCCTGTCCTTTATTATTCTTGAGAAGGTGAGAGTCAACTGCTCTTTTGAACCACTGCAGGCCAATTAGTGTAGGTAAACCCATATTGCTATTAGGGAAACAGTTCCAAGATTTTGATTCAGTGACAATAAAGGAACAATGATATAGTTGCAAACCCAGATGGTCAATGACTTGGAGTGGAATGTGCAGGTTCTGTTGTTAAGTTGGGGAAGGTGCTGTCGAAGGATCTTTGCTGAATTTCTGTACTGAATCTTGTAGATGGTACTCACTGCTGCAACTGAGCATCTATGGTGAAGAGAATAACTGTTTATGGGTGTGGAGCCAATCCTGTTGGCTGCTTTGTCCTGCACAGTGTTAAGCTTCTTGACTATTGTTGGAATTGCAGTCATCCAGGCAAGTGAGAAGTATTTTATCACACTTATGGCTTGTGCCTTCTGGATGTTGGACAGGTTGTGGGAATTTAGGAGGTGGATTACTTGTTGTACTGGATTCCCAGTCTCTAAATTGCTCTTGTAGCCACAGTATTTATATGGCTGGTCAAGTTCTGTTTCTGATCAGTGACAACCACCAGGATGTTATTATTAGGGGATTCAGTAATAGTAATTCAATTAGAATAAGACCATAAGACATAGGAGCAGAAATTAGGCCATTCAGCCCATCGAGTTTATTGCTCCATTCAATCATGGCTCATAAGTTTCTCAACCCCATTCTCCCATGTTCTCCCTGTAATCCCTGATCCCCTTAATACTCAATAAGCTATCTATCTCCATCTTAAATATCCTCAATGACCTAGCCTCCATAGCCTTCTGTGGCAATGAATGCCAAGAGGTGATTATTAGATTCTCTCTTGTTGGACTCGGTCATTACCTGGCAATTGTGTCATGCAAATATTACTTGTTACTTGTCAGCCTTAGACAGGATATTGAACAACTCTTGCTGCCCTTGGATATGGACTGCTTGAGTATCTGAGGAATTGTGAATGGTGCTGGATATTGTGTAATCATCATTGAACACCACCATCTCATATTTTATAATGGAGAGAAGGTCATTGATGAAGCAGATAAAGATGGCACAGGACACCACACAGAAGAACTCCTGCAGTGATATCCTGATGCTCAGATCACTGATCTCCAACAACTACAACCATCTTCCTTTGTGCAAGGAATAACTCCAACCAGTAGACAGTTTTCCTCATAATCCTAGTTGTTGCTAGATCTTATTGAAGCCACAAATGCAGCTTTGTTATCAAGGGTAGTTATTATCACCTGACCTCTGAAGTTCACCCTTTTTGTCAATGTTTGGGCCGAGGCTATTATGAGGGCAGGAGCTGCGTTGTCCTGGCATAACCTAATTTGGGCATCAGTGAACAGATTTTCCCTAATCAAGTATCACTTAGCAGTGCTGTTAACAAAACTGTCCATCATTTCACTGATGATGGAGAGTAGACTGATTGGGTGGTAAGTTTCTGGGTTGGATTTGTCCTGCCTTTTTGTAAGTAGGACATACCTGGGTAATGGTAAATGTTGCTCTGTGGTTACCAGCTTTGTAGCTGTACTAGAATAACTTGGCTAGAGGAGTGCAAGTTCTGGACCAGAAATCATCAACACTGTTGCTGTAATATTGTCAGGGCCCATAACCGTTGCAGTATCCTGTGCCTTCAGCCCCTTCTTGAAATTACATGCAGTGACTCACATTGGTTAACGACTTGTCTGCGACCTCTGGCAGAGGTGGAGATGGATCATCCATTTGATATTTTGGCTGAAGATTGCGCCAAATCTTTCAGCCTTATCTTTTGCAATAATTGGCTGGGATCCTCCCATATTGAGGGTGGGGATATATGTGCTCCTCTAGTGAGTTGCTTAATGGTTGACCACCATTCACAACTGGATGAGTGTTTACCAAGTGATAGTGTAATGATGGGAGTACTGAATCGGTCACCCAGTATATGCTCCACCATATTACCCATGGGCATCAATGGAAAAGATTGGCTGCAGTACAACAACAAGTGGCTAATTCTACGTTTCACACCATTGTCCCAGAACAAAATGGCTTCCTTTCAGCAAACACAACTCAAATATGAACGCATTCGTTGAACTTCACATATAACAGTAATATTAGGACAAGGTCATTACCGTGTAGATAAGTTTATACTTCTAGTTGTAGTTTGAAACCTGACAAAAATGGATTCAATAGCTGAGTAATATTCTGGAGAATAGCTAAAGATATACACAAGAGACTAAAACAAATCAGACTTCTAATGGAAGGAACCCTGCAACAAAGCAGAGTAATGCAAACCACCTGTTGTTTTGTGCTGCTGGTTTTGATTCAACAAATGCATGGAAATTTTACACAAGTTACAACTTGTGTTCATTGTCAACGCACTTGTTGTTCCAACACTGCTGCAGTTTCCACCTTAGGGCCAGGGGGCATTTTTATTACAGGAAAATCCAATAAAGTTTTAAATGGAAAAATAACAGCAGATAATGCTGCATTGAAGCAATCTTCTGAAGATGGTGATTGTTATGCCTGGATTTCGTTTCTGTGGAAGCTGTATTGAGATTAGATTTGATTAGATTCTCTACAGTGTGGAAACAGGCCCTTGGGCCCACCCCAACCCCACACCCAGACCCATTTCCCTCTGACTAATGCACCTAACACTATGGGCAATTTAGCATGGTCAATTCACCTAATCTGCACATCTTTGGACTGTGGGAGGAAACCAGAGCACATAGAGAAAACCCACACAGACATGGGGAGAATGTGTAAACTCCACACAGACAGTCACCTGAGGCTAGAATCGAACCTGGGACCCTGGTGCTGTGAGGCAGCAGTGCTAACCACTGAGCCACCATGTTCAGCATTTCAAAATGCTCTGAGAAATGTAGCTCTGCAGAGAACTATTTAAAATAGTCTTGGTAATAAAATTAGGAGAAAGTGAGGACTGCAGATGCTGGAGATCAGAGCTTAAAAATATGTTGCTGGAAAAGCTGCTTTGACCTGCTGCGCTTTTCCAGCAACACATTGGTAATAAAATTGTCCAACTATTAGGATAAACAGTAACTAGGAATTCAAAAATTCAAAAAGCATACTGTGTCCTTGAACATGTTTAATAAAATACTTCTAACAGAATTTTTTCAAAATGAATAATTAAATAATTACTATTAATGTAATTCAATCACTTCAATTACATGTCATATTCATGTTTTCTCTCCTGTCTCTATGACAAGATTATTCTAGAGATATGATACTCAGACACTGAGTTAAAGGTTAAATTTGTGTAATTACTGTGACCAGCTAGGTAGGATAGAATGTTCCGAAATTAAAAGTTCTTGAAATTCACATTAAAGATATATAATGTCTAAGAAAGTAATTTAATGGAAAAAGAGTCCCTTGTTTTGGAGTTGTTGCCTCACTCATAAATCACAGTTCCCGATAAACCTGGGTGAGATATTAATTATTTCAAAACCCACCTACAGGCACAACTGAAATATTGCTTACTGTCTCAGGCACTCTATTATTGAAAAAAAGTTTTCAAGAAAGTAGATGCAGAGGTTTATCCTAACATGTTTTTCACAGTTTCATGTTCAACTGTATGTATTTTTGTAAACGTATATTTTAACATTTTGAACATTAAAAGTGAAAGAAAAACAGTAAGATAGAAGAAGTAAATTACAACCACACCATAAAAGAAACTGGCACAAGAAAACAGGGCCAAAAATAGAGAAATAATCATTAGAACAACATAACAGATTGAATCACCCAAACCAGATAAAAGAAAATGACTCTAAATCTGAAGAACTATGATATTACCTCAACACAACTATTTTCCCAATAATCTGATTATTAATAAAACTTGAAAAAGTATGTTGCAAGATATTTAAACTTGAAAGTTACAGAAATGCAATGAAATTAAACTCCATACAATATGTTCTATGCAGGCTTCTCAATTCAATTGTAATACCCTAGATATTTGCAACATATATTCCACGGCTGACATGCAACCAGAGTGGAAAAGTTTCACAATGGAAATTAGAGTTCATTAGAATTCAACTTTTCTCCATATGTAATGTTCCACTCCGAGGTACCACAAAACAATTTTATATATTCAGAGTATTCACAATACATATTCCTGTCAGCCCAATGTTTTCCATGTTGTTTGCAATTGTTTGATGCACTCTGGCTGAGAGGCCTTGGATGTCAACCTTTCCCCTTTGGGCCTCTGCAGTATCCGCCCTGAGTTTATTGAATCTGACTTTATTGGTTGCTTGGAGCACTGGCCTCCACACTGCTGAAGCCAGACGACACCCCCTCCTACTGGCCCCTCACCTCCCATTTCCAAACTATCATCTCCCAGCCCATCCACAACTTCATGACCTCTGGGGATCTTCCATCCACAGCCTCCAACCTCATCTTCCGTGAACCCACACCACCCGATTCTACCACCTACTGAAGATCCACAAACCCGACTGCCTTGATTGACCCATTGTCTCAGCCTGCTCTTGTCCCACTGAACTCATCTCTGCTTACCTTGACACCGTCCTGTCTCCCTTAGACCAGGACCTCCCCACCTGCATTCAGGACCCCACCCACACCCTTTACCTCCTCCAAGACTTTTGTTTCCCCTGACCCCAATGCCTCATCTTCACCATGGACATCCAGTCCCTGTACACATCTATTCACCACGAAGAAGGCCTCCATGCCCTCAGTTTCTTCCTCTCACGTCATCCCAACCGGTATCATTCCACTCACATCCTCATCTGCTTGGCTGAACTGGTCCTCACCCTTAACAACTTCTCCTTCCAATCCTCCCACATCCTCAAATCAAAGGGGTAGCCATGGGCACCCATGTGGCCCCCAGCTATGCCTGCCTCTTTGTTGGATATGTGGAACAGTCCATCTTCCGCAGTTACACTGGCACCATCCTCCACCTTTTCCTCCACTACATTGATGACTGTATTGACTCTACCTCATGCTCCCACGAGAAGGTTGAACAGTTCATCAACTTCATCAACACCTTCCAAGCCAACCTCAAATTCACCTGGACTATCTTGGACCACCTCTCACCCCTTCCTGGACCTCTCCATCTCCATCTCCAGTGACATCTACTACAAACCCACGGACTGCCACAGCTACCTAGAACACACCTCTTCCCACCATGCCTCCTGTAAAAACACCGTCCCTTATTCCCAATTCCTCCGCCTCCACCACATCTGTTCCCAGGATGACCAATTCCACCTTAGAAAATACCAGATGGCTTCCTTCTTCGAAGACCGCAATTTCCCCACCTACGTGGTCAACGATGCCCTCCAGCACATCTCCTCTATTGCCCTCACCTCCTCCCTCGAACTCCACCCCTCCCAACGCAACAACGACAGAATCCTCGTCATCTTCACCTACCACCCCACCTCATCCTCTGCCACGTCCGCCACCTACAAACAGACCCCATCACTAGGGATGCATTTCCCTGCCCACCCCTATCAGTGTTCCAGAGAGACCATTCCCTCCATGACTCCCCTGTCAGATCCATGCGCTCCACCAACCCTCATCCCACTCCTGGCACATTCCCCTTTCACTTCAGGAAGTGCAAAACCTGCGCCCACACCATCCCCCTCACCTCTGTCCAAGGCCCCAAAGGATCCTTCCACATCCGACAGAAATTTACCTGTACCTCCATTAATGTCATCTACTGTATTCATTGCACCTGATGTAGTCTCCTCTACATTGGGGAGACAGGACACCAACTTGTGGATTGTTTCAGAGGACATCTCTGAGACACCCACACCAACCAACCCCACCATCCTGTGGCTGAACAGTTCCCCCTCCCACGCTGTGAAGGATATGCAGGTTCAGGGCCTCCTCCATCGCCAAACACTAACCACCCGATGCCTGGAGGAAAACGTCTCATCTGCTGTGGGACCCTGCAACCACATGGGATTAATGTGGATTTCTCCAGTTTCCTCATTTCCCCATCCCCCACCTTACCCCATTCCCAAGCCTCCAACTTGGCACTGTCCTCTTGACCTGCCCAACATCTTTCCCATCTATCCGCTCCACCCTCCTCTCCAACCTATCACCTTCTCCCCATCTTCATTAACCTATTGCATTCTCAGCTACCTTACCCCCCAGCCCCACCTCCACCCCCCCGACCCCCTCAACCCCATTTATCTCTCAGTCCACTGGGCAACAAGCCTTATTCTTGATGAACAGCCTATGCCCGAACCCATTGATTCCCTTGCTCCTTGGATGCTGCCTGACCTGCTGTGCTTTTCCAGCGCCACACTCTCAGCTTTATTGAATCCATTGACAGGTAATATGGACCAGCACTGGAAGACCCACACACAGGCAGACCAAAGAGCTTGTTTCAGTGAGTTGATAGCCCTGCATCTGCATGTGAAGGTTTACCTCACTGTGCATCCCTGGGAACTGTCTATAGAAATCAGGTTCCTACATTGCAGAGCTGCTCAAGATGAACTTTAACAAAAATCTTTGCATTTTCTTTAAATCATTCCTAGAATGCAGGCTTCATTACCTAGGCCAGCATTTGCTCTTCATTCCCTCGCATCCCTAGTTGCCTTGAGAACGTAGGTAAAAACAATGACTGCAGATGCTGGAAACCAGATTCTGGATTAGTGGTGCTGGAAGAGCACAGCAGTTCAGGCAGCATCCGAGGAGCAGTAAAATCGATGTTTCGGGCAAAAGCCCTTCATCAGGAATAAAGGCAGAGAACCTGAAGGGTGGAGAGATAAGCTAGAGGAGGGTGGGGGTGGGGAGAAAGTGGCATAGAGTACTATAGGTGAGTGGGGGAGGGGATGAAGGTGATAGGTCAGGGAGGAGGGTGGAGTGGATAGGTGGAAAAGGAGATAGGCAGGTAGGACAAGTCATGGGGACAATGCTGAGCTGGAAATTTGGAACTGGGGTGAGGTGGGGAAAGGGGAAATGAGGAAAGTGTTGAAGTCCACATTGATGCCCTGCGGTTGAAGTGTTCCGAGGTGGAAGATGAGGCGTTCTCCCTCCAGGTGTCTGGTGGTGAGGGAGTAGCGGTGAAGGAGGCCCAGGCACTCCATGTCCTCGGCAGAGTGGGAGGGGGAATTGAAATGTTGGGCCACAGGGCGGTGTGGTTGATTGGTACGGGTGTCCCGGAGATGTTCCCTAAAGCGCTCTGCTAGGAGGTGTCCAGTCTCCCCAATGTAGAGGAGACCGCATCGCGAGCAATGGATACAATGTGGCAGTCAGCTGTCTTCTTGAACTACTGTAGTCCATTTGGTACAGGTACATTCACGACATAATTAGGAAGGAAATTTCAGGCTTTTGATCCAGTGACACAAAAAAATTACAATATATCTCCGAGTTAAGATATTGTGCAGCCTGGAGTGGAATTTACTGGTGGTGTTGCTCCCTTGTATCTGCTATCCTTGCCATTCTAGTTGACTTGATGGTTTTTTTTCACTATTGGCTGGTTTGCAATACAGAGTGATGTCAATAGCATGGGATCAATTCCCACACCAGCTGAGGTTTCTATGAAGTAGTCCCCCCCTCGCCTGAGGCATGGTGACCCACTGGTTAAACCACTATCAGTTTTCTCTCTCTAATGAAAGAGCAGCCCTATAGTCAGACTACAGCAACTTTACCTTCCAAATGGTAGGAATGATGGGTTTAGAAAGTAAGTGAGGGTGTCAAGTGGCAATTAGGTAGTTAAGGGAGTAGTGTGCCAGCTGGTGAAGAGAGTAAGGTGTCAACTGGGTGAGATGGATGGGATACCTGATGGGTGAGATGGATGGGATACCTGATGAGTGAATTGGATGAAATTCCTGCTGGGTGAGATGGATGGGATACCTGCTGGGTGAGTTGGATGGGATACCTGGTGGATGAGTTAGATGGAATAACTGCTGGGTGAGTTGGATGGGATCCCTGCTGGGTGAGATGGATGGGATACCTGCTGTGTGAGTTGGTTAGGGTTGCGGGTAGGTTAAGGCTGAGAGTGCTAGCTGATTAAGAGGCTAAGGTGGCAATTGGCTGAGATGGGTGCGGCGGAGTTGGACGAGGAACCAGGGTGTCAGGTGGGTGAGCAGTTTATCTGCCAGGTAACAGGATGAGTGCTGAGGGAATGGTGCTATAGCGGTAATTGGATCAGGGGGCTTGTAGAACAGCAGGAGGCTGTCAGGTCTGACAAGTGATTGTGTGTCAAGTTAGGTGGTATGGTGGAGGCTTTCAGGTCTGGAATGGAGATGGTCAGAGGCATGCCACAACCAGAGTGCAGTGGGAGAGATGGGACTGATGGGGGAGGGGTGGGGTGGGGAGGGTGCCAGTGGAATCCGCTCTTGGTGTGGGGGTGGGTTGGTGATGAGATCCAGTCGGGGTATAATAGTTCTGGTTGGGGTAACTGTCAGAGGTCAACGATTGTTATTTGCTGGAAAAGGGTTCAATATGTACTTAGGCGTAATTTCAATTCTTTAATATTTCCATTTTTAAAACTTCCATTATGCTTAAGTGAATCAGAACCCTTGGAATTCTTTGACTTTCAGTAGTATTTTCAGTGTGTTCTAAATGCAATGAAATTGCCAATCATAATTTTTAATTTCCTTGGAGTCAGTTGCATCTGGATTTCACTGTGGTTTTAATACGTGACTCCATTTTAAATTGCAAACACGCCTATTTGGATGCTGTTTATTATTGGACTAACTAAGCTCGACTCAACTATGAATCATGTTCAAGGTGCAAGTAAGCATGAGCAACTGCTGGCACAATGGCATCAGATCCAAGGAAAAAGCCAGTTTGGTAATAAATAATACCACAAAACCCTTGGACAGCCTGATCCGTTGGCACTGGGATGAAATGTGACCCTGTGAAATGTTCTAAATACCCACTCGGCATGATTTTGCAAGGAATGGCTAGGGGATGCACTCGCCATCCAATGAAAGATGATGGACAGATTTCAGAAGCTGGCGAATCAAATGGCCCCAAAGCAGAAGCACACTCTCAGTAACTTTAAAGGTTTTGGAAAAAAAATCTCCACAGCTACCAGACTGGTATCTCTCAGTAGAGATACTGTGGCTACAGCTATAGTTATCTTTTGGAATGTGGGCATGGTAGAAAATTTTAAATATTTCTGGAGTATAGCCTACCTTCTTTCACTGGCTGTGTTTTGTCTACTGCAGACGACCTATGTGCTAACTGGAACCTTCGAGTCAGTGTGGGAGATCAGTGCTAACAGGCCCCTTTAATGCCTTTATTGGCTATCTGCCTCTTGCGAGCAGTTTGTCATTTCACATTTGACTCATACAATTTGAAAGTGACCTGGAGAAGGATCAATATCAACATGCCAGCAGGCTGCTCTCCAGCAGTAATGTTGCTGCCTGGCTGACTCCAGTCTTGACCCCATAGACAATTGCGATGGGCTCCTTATACGTGTTTGGCTTTTCGAGAAGCAAAATTTGCAAGTAACAGTTTTCAAAATGTAAAAATATTAATATTGCTGAAAAGAGAGATCCATTGCCAAAGTTGTTCATTTTGAACTTATCTCGACAAATGCAAGAATGCCAAATTTCAAATAATCGCACAAATTTATGCTTCAGGAGAGAAGGGAGATGATTGGTTAAAAAGTACTGATACTATTTAAAAGTATCTCGTAGGGCAAATGCTGTGAAACATCAAAAATCTTAAATAAAAAGGCACCTTGATACATTAGCACATCAACCTATATTGAAACTCAAATACTAATTATATTTACATTCACAGCATTGAGGGTAATTAAGCTTGGCTCTCATATGTATATTGTGAGGCACAGTAAGAATTGCAGTTGCATCTGCTGATGGAATACTACCTGACCCACTCATAATTGTGAGGATTGTTTTGGGCTGAACTCATTAATGCTTGCATCAGTAAGCCAAAGGCAGCCAAAGAATTACAAGGTCAGCAGATGTTGTTGCCTGAAATCCAATTACAGTATACAGAGAAGTCTGTTTGTATTTAGCTGCTTATGATCTTGAAATTTGCAAAAAGCCTGATTTTGCAATCACAAATGCAGCAAGTTATTAAGATGTCCTAAATGTTGGACAAGGTGCATTATGAAAATTCACTGCCATTTTTCCTAATATCTGGAATGTATTAAGAGCTACAAGTCATGTTTATATTTATTATTAACTAAACACACCACAGTACAGCTGGATGACCAATTTATTTTACAGAGTCCAGACAACAAAAAAAATCCCGTATGGATTCGATAGTTTTAAATGGACATTAGAGTATTGAAAATGGGGTAATGGAAAAAGAAAAAAAAGCATGGATTGAATCAAGTGAGACATAATCAGTCAGCCGGAAAACATCCAAACTAAGAGCACTTCAGGGTTTTTGGTCCACAATTTTGGTTGCAAACTGGTTTGAGCTGACAGCTGGAGAGGTGTGAAATCCTGACACACCAGCTGCGATTAGACATTATATCAGCCAGATTACTCTCTCAGGGCAGTAATAGCTTCTGGACAGATGATGATGGTGAACTAAAAGTGCCATTATTCATTTGTCCAACTTCTCAACATTACTCATTGGCCAGCGATTATACGTCCAAAGCAGCATCAGATGGACGAGACCTTGGCAACCTCAACCATTTGAGATAAAAGCGTTGGAAAGCAGATATCAGGAAAGGCCCCTAAATGATCTGAAGCATTTGTTTTGCTTTACGAGAGGATGCAGAGCACTACTTAATTCTTGGAATAATTTGTAAGGAAGATTTTGAAAGCCAAGACCTCATCTTGATGCAGCAGTTACTCATCCTGAATGGCTGTAGCAAATAATATGAAGAAGTTTGAATGGTAAGCTCAGTCCAGGATTAATTTCAATGCAGCATCAATGGTATTACAGTCGTGAAAAGGATGAAAATGAGATGTGAGATTTAAAACGGAAGAATACCATGCGTTTTCAACATCTTGTTTCAATTTTCTTTTGTTCACCTGATACCCCACTCGATTTAAAGATGGTGCCTTGTTGTCGAAGTATTGTTGAACAAATGCACAATGCATGTATTTATTTCTATTAGGTATCAATGCCAAATCTGAATTTTGAAGCATATTAAAAATTGGCCAAACATTTTGAGGTATATGGGAAAAAAAATCAAAATGTTAGGGCCACAGAAACTCAAAGCACTGAGCTCGTACAGAGAAAAGACTTGCCAGTCAGGTTCCTTTGTGGCACTGCATCTTGCAGTTTCTCTTCATATGTTCAGAATGTGATGAGGATGGTAAATAGTTGGATATTTGTTTTACAGTGTGCAGTTTTCCATTTTATACTTAAGTACAGTTATCCATTTTTCCCCTGCAGTGCTGGATGATTTGATCAGAAAGCACATGTAAACATATTTCCAGTGAGAGATTTGTATTCCATGGGAGAATAGATCCACATTTTCTGGCAATGTAGAAAGGGATCTATTATTATTTTACTACCATGTTAGTTTATTAGACTTCCTTTCATTTCTACAGAGATTTTCTCTCTACTCATTAACAAAGGAGTTTTATATGAATATGTTAAATAATCGTCTGAAAATTCAACTGCACTCTGCTCATTTTTCATGTATTAAATGGCTTCCAGCTCTTAATATAGCAGGCTGGTCATTAAAAGCCACAAGTGCACCTTAGTAGTGTAGGTAAGGGAAGAGCTTTAAGGGCCCATAACTGAAACAGGAGTTAGGGCTTTTTACATATCCAAATGAAGGACAAACCATCTGTTATAAGACCCCTCTACAATATTGCATTGCCTTGAATGCCTATGGTGCCTGAAATGTGTTCAGATAAATTAGGCCTGCATTGGGCCTACTAGGCAGCCCTTAACAAAATTACCAGAGGCTCCAGCCAAGCCATGCTTGTTTTTGTCGTTAGCAATTCATCTAGATGTTGTTGTTTCCCCAGAGAGTGTCATACATATATCACTTGTTACTGCAGAGGTAGTTGTTGTTGTTCCATTTCTGTTGTTGGATTGCTGTGACTTCGGGGTCTAATAGTTAATGGAAGATCTGTGTTGGTGATGTATTGTCTCTGATCAGTTGCTCCAGATCAGCTGCTTGAACACCTTCTCCAGTCAGGTGCACGAGCCTGCAATTGTGATTGTGCGTCTGGTCATACACTTTGGCTTTCTGACATTACACCTTGATTTTGTCAATGATGTGCTATTACTCTGGCTTCAGTAGGTTTTTTTCCAACAAAAGAGTAGTCTGTGCATGGCATGACAGCACGCTTTGTAATGGATTCCAGTCCATGTCTTCCATTGGTGTGTTTCTGCACCTATGGATTGCCTTGTATACAAATGAGTGGGATTTGTTGATTTCTTTATGATTCCATTGATGATTTTCACTGCCACCTCAGTCTTTCTATTTGACTGCGGATGGTGTGGCGATGATGTGTGGGGCTGAATTTTCCAATTATTTTTGAAGTGACTGCATTTTTCACACATAAACCAGGGCCATTGTCACTCATGACAATGTCAGGATTATTGTAATAGCTGGAATGTGCTTTATCATGCCAGGTGTGACCTGGATGCTTTTTTTCACTCCTTGCAACACTTGGAGATTTGCATCTTGTTGAATAGTTTATTTGACTTGAACAGGGTATGTTTCTGTTATCTTTAAAATCGCTGAGGGGTTAATGACTTCTTGAGCATGATGAACAGTTGTTTCATGCTGAACCTGGAAGATTTCACACTGTGTTGTAACATCCTTTATTTTTGTCATTGGGAGTTTTGCTCTTGACTGTATGTCTGCAAAATGCATCTGCTTTACATGCTTGTATGCCATGTCCAGATGGTATCCCTGGAACCAGAGTAACATTCTTTAATGATGCTTTGGAACAGAAAGCAGTGGCTTTAGGAAAATGTTTTAAAGTGACTTGTGGTCAGACTTGGCAGTCACTTTATGTTTCCCAAATGGGTACTGATGCAAATGCTCACAATCAATGTTAATGGCCAGACCCTCTTTCTGAGCTTAGCTTTGCTCCAGTTGTGTTAACACCCTGGACACAAATGGTTGTCCTTGCTGTGTTAGGGTTACTCCAAATCCTGTCTTGCTGGCGTCACACTGCAGGGTGACTTTGTCATTAACATTATAGTATTTCAACATTGGAATTGCCATCACTACTTACTTGATCTCAGTGATGCTGCTTCTTGTCCTCAGTCCTAATATCACTGCTTATTCTTGGCAGTGAGTTGGCATAATAGCTCCCTTACCTTATGCTGTCACAAATATGATGTCACAAACAATTGTTTACATTACAGGATTTCATTTAGGCATTTACACTGGTGAATAAATATTGATACAAAGTAGTCTGGTAAAAAGAAAGCAGCAAAAGCAAATGTATGAATATACAAAGAGAATTGTCCCTGCTCCTTGGAAACATGCTTGCAATGTAGCAGCAAGGAAGACAAAGAGGAACTATATCAGGCAAACTCTCAGATTTCTGCCTCCAGGAGACTGTCAAGGCAGTGGAGGTTGAGAATTGCCTTGGGATAGTCAAATAGTCAACTAAGGATCCACTTAAAGGCCATTTTACAGCAAGACCAATATTTTTTTCCCCTGTCAAAGCAGCTCCCTCATGCTCCCCTTGAGCATGTGAAAAGTGCAGTGGGTCTTCAGAGACAGCTCCCTGTTGGTAAGTGGTTAATAATGATGTGTTGGCAGTTATGATGTATTGTATTGCCATAGTGTTATCAGACCATAGGGGCTGCTCTCTTATTGGAGAGAAGCTACTGGTGGTGGTTTAACCTGAGTGCCACCAGACCTCAGGCGAGGGAAGAGGTTGAGAAGGAGGGCCCTTAAGGTAACCTCAAACTGGTGATGGGAATTAAACCCACACTGTTGGCATCATACTGCTCTGTAAACCAACAATCCAGCCAACTGAGCTAAACCAATTCCTGGCAGTTGTGATGACTCTGACTTGTAACGATTCTAGAATCTTCGTTACTTAGGCATCTTTGTGGAAACACATCTATATCCGTATTGCCTCCTCCCCTTGTGGGATCTTTGGCTGTTCACAGCATCAGGACCTGCTAACGCCCCATTCTGTGGACAGCTAAATTACTCTGCCTAATTGGACAGGCCTCCTGAAGGCAGCCTATTGACTTTCAACTTCTAGGAAAATGGTGCAGGCATGTGGAACCCAGTCATCATTAATCCTAAAGTCTGGTCCCACTGTCTGAAGAATCTATAGTGTCTAACCTTACATATACAAGAGAGAGAGAGAAAGAAAAAGGAGGGGGCAAGTGAAAGAGTATGTGAGTGTGTTATACACAAAATATCTGCATGTTACACACCGATTGTGATTTTGTTACACACTGAACATGAAAATTACACAGAGACGATGAGTTTGATAATATATTGAATGAGATTGTGTTACACACTGAATATGATTGTGTTATACAGTGGCCATGAACTTAATACATATTGAACATACTCTTGGTTATGCTTTGTTCCTGATGAACAAATATTCTATACTTTTTGTGTATTATGGTCAAAACGGTTCAGATAACCATGTAATAAAGAAATGCTTATTTCAAATAACAATTTTAATTCACAAGCTGAAAGCATGATATTAAACTTCAAAAATAAGTAGATATTTTAAACACACATATTAAAGTGACTTGAACTCACAGTGAACATGGCTACCGAATTTGTATTGGGGAGAAAGTGAGGTCTGCAGATGCTGGAGATCAGAGCTGGAAATGTGTTGCTGGAAAAGCGCAGCAGGTCAGGCAGCATCCAGGGAACAGGAGAATCGACGTTTCGGGCATAAGCCCTTCTGAAGAAGGGCTTATGCCCGAAACGTCGATTCTCCTGTTCCCTGGATGCTGCCTGACCTGCTGCGCTTTTCCAGCAACACATTTCCAGCTACCGAATTTGTATTATCATACATTCAATATTTCAATCCCAATGAACTGAAGTCAGCAGTTTGCAAAATTCACCAAAGACAATGACTCTCGGAAATGTATGAAACAATTCGTATCTCCCCTCCTATTTCTAAGATTTCTATTGCAATCATTGTATCAGTTGCTGAAGAGAGACCATTTAAGGCTGTCTGCTTAAACAATGGGATGCAGGTTTAATTTCATTTTCCACCATTAAGATCCCAATGTAATAGTCAATGGCTAATCATTTACAAAATTGGAATATTCATTAGTGAACATTGCTGGCAGTTGGAGCGAGTGGTCACATGACAAGCTAACAACTTTGTAGGATTTCAGCACATGCTTTTTCTGCATAATTGGACATGCATCTGGGAAGCAAAGTGGAATCTCTCTTGTCTCTGTCTCTCTTCCTTTCACTATACAACTTGCAAATTTTGGGCCCTACCTGCTGTAGGAATCTCGCTCCATAAGAAGCAGACCGAGATTTTAAAGAAATAATACAACTTTCACAACTGTGCCCTTAAACACAGAGCCAATTTAGTCATTTATATGTCGAAATTGGAAAAATGAGAGCAACAAGTTCAGCCTGAATCCAGTCGTCACCAAATTAGGAATACACACCTTATTTTCATAATCTGTAATTTGGCCAATGTCTCTAGCACCACTCTGTAATCTGTATTTATACAGGTGTGTGCACATATGTGTCAGTGCACATTTTCGTATCTGACTTAAATTGGTTTAAATATAATAAAACTAACCACTTTCTTTGTTAAACTAAAGAAAACCTACTTCTACTCTTTCAGGTTCACAGCATGTGAACAGTTAAGTACTCACTGAATTGTCAAATATGTCCTCTTCCAAACAAATGAAAAAACATCTTGCGGTCAAACAAGGAAAGGCTGAAAGAGAGGAACTGTTCGATGCCTGCTTTTCAGGAAATAGTCACTTTAATTATAGGTACTGAGTTTTCAATGTGACTTCAGATTAGGTGACAGAAGAAGGAGTGTAAATAGAATTATGATAGACCAGGAGACTTTAACTGCAAAACAGGTTGTTTTATGAGTTTTTAAATGAAAGAAATTACTTGTTCTAAAATATAAATTTTGATTATGTTGTATTAGAATCAATGGACACAGAACAGTGATTGTGGGAAAAAAAGCCATTTGAAATTATTTACTTTTCTTAAGATGAACACAGTTGATTAATAACAGTCAGGCAAATTCCAGCATTGCAGCAAATGCAAAATGAAATGCTTTTGTCACAGCATATTGGACAAATAATGTTGTGTTGAACACAATTCCAGCCCCCAGCCAACACAGTAAGAAACGTACATCCCAAACCCCAAACATTTTCTCCGCAACCCTCACTTTTACAGCTAGCACCATAATTACTCCATACTAATCATATTTAGGGAGTGGTAAATCGTATCCCATCATTTCTGTGGTTGCATGTTCACTTGTCACTGATAGGTGACTATAGCTTGAATTAAAGGTGGAATGTGGAAAAAAGAGCAAACTGCAGTTTCTACTGGTGGATTCCAGTGTCAGCTTTGCTGCATTTAGTATGAACTGAAGTTCAGCTGAAAATTATTGAAACACTAATTAGGTATTCCAGTTTTTCATCATTTTCAAGACTTCTCATTGCTTGTATTGACCTTTCCTTATTTTTAACTGCCTTCGATTTCCTCCCTCAATGTTTTATAAATTTTATCTTATCAAATAAATACTATAAATGTGGGGAATTGTTTTAACATGTACTTGACTAGCTATCTACAGTCACAATTCCACAAATAATAAAGTGGTCCGTGCCCCTATGCAGCAAGATCCAAAATACATTCAGATTCTAGCTCATAAGTGGCATATAGTATTTGAGGCAAACAAGTACCACTCAAAACTATCCCCAAAAATACTGAATCTAACTACTCCACCCCTCCTTTCAATACCGAGAGCTTCAATTGGAGGCCAGGAAATCAAATCCTTTCAGTACACCCACAGGAACAAAGGATGATCAATTTAGGAGGTATAATATAGAACAGTGAAATGTAATGTCTGCTTCCAATGGAAAAGTGATGTCTAATATACTTATGGATAAAGTGGATATTCTAAAAACAAAATGCAGTGTAATACCAGTTGATTTACATGCAGGAACACAGAATCCTCTAACTGTTTTACTCTCACTCTCACTTCCCCTGCCCCAATTCTGTACAGATTCTTGCCTACCAACACTACAGTTTTGGTTTGTATTATTAGATTACCTACAGTGTGGAAACAGGCCCTTCAGCCCAACAAGTCCACACCGACCCTCAGAAGAGAAACTCACCCCCTTCTTATATTTACCCCTGACTAATCCACCTAATACTATGGGCAATTTAGCATGGCCAATTCATCTGACCTGCACATCTTTGGATTGTGGGAGGCAACTGGAGCACCCGGAAGAAACTCTCGCAGACATGGGGACAATGTGCAAACTTCACACAGACAGTTGCCCGAGGCTGGAGTTGAACCCAGGTCCCTGGTGCTATTAGGCAGCAGTGCTAACCACTGAGCCATCGTGCCACCCCTGCATCACAGAGAACATCAGCTGGTTAAATATATTTTTGGTTTTCATCATCCTTGACTTGTGTAGAAGCTCTTCACTATCTGGCCACTTGGACTTAACTGGTGCACATGTTTACCATTGTGTTAACACCACTAAGCCATCAGATTCCACAGCTCACACTGGATGTCAGCCATGACCTGACATTGTCTTTCACTGCACCAGCAGTTCCTTGTACTAGTAAACTATAAACAAGCCTGCTTGATATGTCACTTACTTAATTCCAATCTTTTGAATTTTTAACATTTACAAATCTATTATCCTTTTTATACTCAATACTAAACTAGAATAATCTCCTTGTATGTTCTGGCCTTAGGTTTAGGTCCATGCTTGTTTATAGAAATGCTTCTATTACACATCTTCATTTACATATCTTCACCCCCGTGCCTACGTCAATACACTGCAAAACGGATATGAGCACTGGGATCATTTGGTTCTTTGTCACTTTTCATCAGGGATGTCCTCATAACATAAGTCCAACTTACAAATTCAAAACATTTGTAATTTGTGAAATACTTAGTGGATTTTGGTGAAATCCTCGTGAACCTAGTGAAAGGGGATTTTGTAATATAACACCAGCACAGCAGACTCAATATCAGATTAAGATGCTATCTTGGTCCCTTTGTAAAGTAGCTAGGAGTTCTCTGTAAATGCTTGAATGGTTTAAGCTAGTAGCATGTTGGTTAGCTCACTGAATAAACTTTAGATCACCCTTGTTTACAAGCATGGCATGGATCCAGAAAATGGCTGTCACAGTCCTGGTACCTTTTCAATTATCTTCAGGTTTGAACTGTCAAATTATCACTGTGTTACAGATTTTTACTCTCCCTCCAACAGTCCTGGCTTCTCTGAACAATATCTGGCCAAAGATTATTTAATTACTCACTGGTATAAGCTTTTGCCCTCCACTAAGCTGCTACAAATCTTTGGTACTTAACATTTCCTCAAATCTCCCCATCATTTCCAAATCAAAATCTTCTCTGAAATCGCCTACTCTACCCTTGCATCGCAGGACTGGTTACTTGCAGTGATTTCAATCCTTATCTGAACTCAGCATGTATTTTCTGTGTCAAATTCTTTATATGTCTTCACTCAAATCATTGTAAGTTATTATTTCACAATCAACAATTTGGCTAATCTCTTTGCTTTGTTGCCTCAAGTGTTGATGTCGCTGTTCAAGTCTTTATCTTCACAAGGTCCTTTTCGTCATTTTGAAGCTCAGCTGCTTCTTCATTGTTCTGAGAGGCCTTAACAAATGCTAACCCTCACAAATGCAACTCATCTAACAGCCTGTCACCCGTCTCTTGATTTAGGCCCTTTTCATCAATATTATCCATAACTTTCATTTGCTTTCCATGTGTCAGTTGCAAACTTTTAGTTGTTCACTGCAAATCTCTCTGTTATTTTATCCTCTTTCAGTTCTATCCTCCTGCATAAACCCTCGATCATTCGTCTGATTTGAATTCCATATCTAACTCTATTCCATTGCATTTGCAAAATTTTCAGCGACACAGACAGAAGTGTTTTCCCCGAATTCTTCTGAATTTGGTGACGGTCCATGGATGAATACCTCTGGCAGCTGGTCCTCACAGGATCTGACTGCTCGGTCTGGCCTGTCGCTTTCCTTGGATTGACTCTCAGGAAGACCATTCTGATGTCTGCAGCGGTGACTGAGGGGACAGGTGTGTGTCCAGGGCTGATGACACCACACCACTGGCATTCTGCTTGAGCGGAGCATAGGAAGTATTGAGTACATCAGGGAGGAATGTGTTTATGTCTGCTCTCTTTCTCTGAACCAGGTGTCCGTATGGTTGGTTTGGGCCTCTCAGTTGGTCTAGTACTGCCTCTTAGTATCTCTGATCGCTTTGTGGAGGTCATATCTGGATTTTCTGTATGGGTCTGGGTCGTCTGACTTGAACGCTGCCTGCCTGGTCTTAAGTAGGCTCTGGATTTCCCAGTTCATCCAAGGTTTCCGTTTGGGGGACACCTGGATTGACTTCTTTGGCACGCACTCCTCCACGTACTTGCTAATGAAGTCCGTGACAATGGTGCTGTACTCGTTTAGGTTGTCCACTGAGTTTTTGAATATGGTCCAATCCATCAATTCCAAGTAGTACCAGAGAAGCTCTTCCCCTGCCTCAGACCAGCATTGTACTACTTTCTGTGAAGGATTCTCCTATTTTTGCTTCTGCTAATGAGCTGGGAGAAGGAACACAATATTGTGATCTGATTTTCAAAAGTGTGGATGGGGGAATGGAATGGTAGGCTTGCTTATTCTGTATACCTTTCATTCATTTCTGGCTTTGAAACAGAATGATTTCTCTCTTGGAATGGTTAGATGGTTGCTATGCTATATCATTTTCACTTGCTTTCTGAATACAAGTTGTGCTGGGGATAGTCATTACTTTTCCATTGGTTTTGTGTGAAAATGCAACAACATGTGAAAATCTTGTTTATTGCTTGATATTTAATCATCATTGATTTAATAGTGCATACCACACATTTGATAGACCATTTAAGCATGGATAGTGGAGTGATGATGTGACGTGGGTCATACCTCACTGAGTAGACATGGTCTTGAAATTGTTTTCTAGCAAATTACAGTCCATTATCAGGACTATCCATTCTGGAATAATGGATAAACTGAAAATATTGCTCATCGTGCCAATGATGGTTGCACTTACTAAGCTGCTAAGTCATTCAACAGTGGTATATTTAGAGAAATAATCAATCACAAGTATGTGATCTTCCCCGCGCAATGTGAATAGATCTGTTACTATTTTCATCCAAGGAATGAATGGAACATTATACGAATAGAGAACCTTTCTTCACTGCTACTTATGCCTCACATACATTCATGAGTCATTGAATATCCTAATTTACCACTGGCCAGTATGTGTATTCACATGCTAGCTGTCTTGTGTACCCATGTGTCCATGGTGTAACATAGAAATGGCATTTTGATGCAATGTTTTTTGTATTTGGATTTGTTGCCCTTAAAAATGACGTGTTGCGACTTATGAGGTTATTCTATATGTGCTCAAAACAAACTATTTTCTTGGGGACTTCTTTGATAATAGCAGGCATCCCTGAATAATTACCTTTTTCAACTCTTGTAGTTGCTCATCTTTCTTCATTTTGTGAGTACAACTGTTCACCTTGGCTTTAACCTAGTATAAAGATCACCGTGAGAAAATTTTCAACTTCATGGTTAGTAAGAACAAGATATAGATTGAGAGCAATATTGTGGTCTTTGCATGAGTTAAGAAATCCTCTCAGTATGTCAGATATAATCATTCTGGCACTCCACGTATGATTCTGCCAATGTATAGAGTTGGGAACCCCTTAGTTTTGGAGACAGTTTCTCATATGCTGTATTATGGAGAACAGTTGCTGTGTAATAGTAATACGTTGTCACAAGTTGCTGCATTGATTTTAGATACTAATGTGTGTTGACCTGCCTCTTCAGGAGATATGATATTAACAGTCATAAAAACTTCTAATCACCTTATTTTATCAACATGGTGTGGAAAGTTTGCTTATCTTCTAAAATGTGCCTTTCATTTAGTTCACTCTGAACCACATGGATTTGTTTGTGGTTGTGTAGCTTCTTTACACTTTCCTTGCTTCCAGTGCTATGGTGCTGGACCATGTTGTTGGTCACCATTGTTAAGTTCTGGAGTATGGCTTGGTCTTTGGAACCAGATTTCCTGCACAAGTGTGCACAATGTCTCATGGTGCTACATGACTACAGATAGTAAGAAAAGCTGGAAAATGTTTGGGTAGATGTGATAAACTACATTTGTTACAGATTTTGGTATGCTTTACTGACTGTAACAATGGTGTTGACTGTAGTGTAGTTAGTGTGGGCTATCACTATGGCTTCATAGTTACATTCATCTTCAATTAATGCATCAATGGTTTGTTCTTTTTCTTGACGAAAAGACCTCTCGTAAGGGCTTTAATATGTTGTAGAAGTTATTACTCAACCAATTAGCTTTTCTGAGAGATTCACCTCAGAAAAGTCACATTCAAGTCTTTTGCTGTGGCACCTTCTGACAAACCTTCTTCAATAGTGTCTTGGGTTTGCTGTCTGTTTGAGTTCGAGTCTGTTGATTCTGAAGTTATTTCCCATTTTGAGCAGATCTTTGGGAACTTTACAAATCTTTTCTAGTCCTTTCTGACCATCCACAGAAAGACAGTGAGTTAATTTTGTGAAATCTTTCCTTACTGATGGCAGAATTTTCAGAGCTGTCTTTTAGAGATCAGCTATCATTTGATCTATGAAATAGAACTGTGTATATTGTTTGATCAGATGTTATTCAGTAAGGATGCCCATTACACAATGAGATTTTCGCTACTCATATCGCAGCTTTAAACATTTTGAACTGTATCTTTACGTTTAATGTTAATTAAGAAATGGACCTTGGTTTTGTGTCAGTAGAAATCAAAAGTGTTCCTTCGTTAAGAAGGGAATCTTGTTCTGAGAAAGATTGCTAATTTTGGAACAACTTCGGAATAAACCTGCAGCTCTCTAAAGAAGACAACACCATGTTTCAGCCCCAAAGTGGACTGCCGCTTTTATCATCAATTGAGGCAATTTTTAATGTTTTTTTAGAAAGAATTTCTAGCAAAAACAGCTTTGATTTCTTTATGGTTAATCTACAGATCTGTACAGCTGTCTGTACTCATAGAAATTGGTGCTGTTTAAAAGGTGAAGTGAGTGTCCCTTTCTTCAAAGTCTGTATGTCTAGAGGTGTTGTCTGGATGAGCTTCAATTAGTTTTTCAAATATCTGCTACTGAAATCTTGGGATACTTCATAGATGGCCACTGCTGTTAACCATAGTGTAGGTTTTTCAACAAGCAGGATATCCAAACTTCGCTCATGTTATCCCTTGTATCACATGATGCTGATCATGAAAATCATGGTATTTAAGGATACAATGAATATTTGTTACAGCTGGCTGTTACATTCAATGAATACAGTCACTAACACATTCACATCTGGGTGTATACTAGTCTATTCATATGCAGCAGAAGCATATACTTCTAGAACCATGTCATACTTCAACTGTTCCGAGTACAATGATGTCTGAGACTTTTATATCCTCAGGTCATGTGCTATGATGCAATTATGGCAGCATGAGCTTGCCTCTTAAAGATATACTGACATAATGTGTTTCTTTTCAACAGGAATTGTGACTTAGTCAATACAATGGCAGATGTACATCCATTTCTTTCGGCGGGAATGAATACCTGATTTTTGATAATTGTAATAAATGTGCATCAATTTCTTTCACTGATAATGTAATTGAGTTCTAAGGTGTTTTGAAGAGATGTGCATGCTGCTTTTCTGCTTTAGAGTTTTGGCTCCGTCAATTATTAGTTTGACCTGAGCTCAAAACAACCTGAACATCAATGCCAAAAAGCCATTTTTCAGCACGAGAATGCTGAAAAAAGCAGCAATTTGGCAGTTAACTGTTAGTTTGGATTAATTGGTTCATTCTTAATGGCCATGTCTCTACCAAGCAGAGCCCACTGAACAATCAATTGGCAGTCTCCTCTTTTGCATTATAAATTGTTTTCCCCTTATATTGGCATTCTTGTTAATTGTCCTGATGAGTACAAGATGACATATTTTAACAAAAAGGTATCCTTTTAAACAATACTAGAGCTCTGCAACACCAAATGTCTATTTTTTGTGTACTTGATTCCGTTTCCTATTTGTGTGCCATTTTTCTCTCTCTTGTTTTATTTTTCTCATCAGCCTTTTCAATTGAACAACAATTTATTATGGGTTTGTGACACACAGTAATCCTGGGTCACCTTGTTATGCAAGATGGAAAATGATTCAGTGAGCAGATGGCTTTGTAAATACTGTCAAACTGCACCCTGAATATGATATCACCGAAATGAGCAATTGTTTTTAAGCAAATCGAGAGACATGGTTGAAGCTTCAACATGATTTTGAGAATGAAAAGAAATCCTGCTTTTTCTTTGTTTGGAAGAATGGCATTCTTAGCCAGTCTATTTGAATATCAGCTTAAAATGAAGAAGCAATCACATTATTCAGTGTTAGGACATACCAGTTTATTTCTTCTGTGAAATATTATGATGAAACATTCAACCTGTCCAGGATTTGATCTAACTCTGCCTGCAATCTCAAAACACAAACTTTTCCATTTTCAGGTGCAGCTAATAAGGATTCCTTTTACAAATTTTTCATTGTCTTGCTTTGGATGTTACATGGAAAATAGCCAGGCTGTAAAAGATGTTTTTAATGATACAGGACACTGAACTGTATGCAAATGCAAACGATGTTGCTGCAGCAGAAATATTTTTTTTCACTTGCAAAGGGCTTCGCAGTCCAGTTAAGCGACCTTTCAAATTCAAAATAAATGACTCCCAGCCCAGAAGCAGAGTCCATAAGAATGGTTCTGGCACATTTGGACAGCTTAATAAGTTTACGCTTCACCTTAAACCCACTCAGTGCTAAATCACACTTGCACCTAACAGACCCAAAACATTTTCCAACATTAAGTGATCCCATTCACTAGCCCATTGGGATTCTGCAGAAGCTCCCAGCGCGACATTAAGCTCTTGCTGTCATTTTGCTATTGTTGGATGTTACAACAATTGTGAGTAATTAACAGATAAAGGGTGATAATTTTGTTAAAATTCATTTGGATCACATCTGTTTTATGCATCTTTCTGTCACAAAGTGCTGCAATGGGGATGATGGCACATCAATTTAATGGGGGGAATAAACATTAAAAAGAACAGCTGATTCCAGTCAGGTCAGTTAACAGTGCAGTAAAAGATGACAATTTCTACAGTGCCAGAATCATCTCTAAGTGCTTCCTATACCATCTATTACCTGTGACTTTTTTTTGGAGTGTAGAGTTTTGTTAAGCAACACCAGAGATGCACATTGCCACTTTGCACATCAGCACAGAACAACAGTAAACCACTTTCATATTGAACTGATGAAGAAAAAACTCATAATTTCAAGGAGGCACTTTCAAGTTGAGCACAGGTGCTGAGCCTAAACATGCTCTTTTTTAATCATTGTTTGTCTTTTAACTTTATCAGTTAAAAACATTAAAAAAATTGTTACTTTTTGCTTCCTAAATGATTTAGCCCTCGCTGCCAGTGGGCAGTGAGCTGAAAGATTGGGAGATAAGTACAGCTACCTCATGCAGTACTGAAGGAACACGGCACTCCTTTTGCAATCTTTTGGATAAGGTGTTGGCTGAGATCTTGTCTGTTCTTGCAGGTGGATATAAAAGATCCACAGCATGATTTTTCAAAAAGAGAGTTCTCTAATCAATATTTATTACTCAACCAAGTTCTCAAGAGCTGGTTGTGAACAAATTGGTGACCATGGTTCCCTTATGATCACAGTGATAATGCTTTAATGTACCTAATTGGCTGCACAACACTTTGTGATGTCCTGAACTCATGAAAAGTTCTTCTTCCTTTCTACTGATTGCTTTTTAAGGTGACAGAATACGTGGTACTGTTACATAGTCACAGCTCATTAAAAGCTGAACTATACGAATGTCTTGGTGCTGCCTGGAATTTTTTTGCAGCAGTACGTTCCTGCAGTTTTACTTTTCCTCTGAAACAAGTTACTGTATATTTATTCTCCAATATTTCTCTCATCTAAATCTGATCTTTCATTTACTTATTATGCCTCTGTTTGCTGGTACAATTTCCTCTTACTATTTGTCTTGTTCCATCTTCAGCTTCACAAACTTCCTAAGTTGTCTCTATTTCAACCAGGCCTCTGGTCTCTGATTAACTCAATGCTGATTCTTTTGTTACCTTTTTCCCTTCATTCTCTGAGATTACACAGAATTACATCAAATTTACAATGCAGAGACATGTCACTCAACTGAGCCAATCCATGTGTTTATCCTTTGTGTGATTATTTGTCTTCATCCAATACCCGACTGTGTTAGCATTTTCTTTATTCATTTCAATCTATTTTTTGATAAATCTCTCCTTGAATTATGAGCTTTCATCATGTGTTAGACCTTACTGATGTAAAAAAAGCTTCTTCTCTGATGGGAACCTTTTACATTTTATCTAATCTTATATTTATGCTTCATTCTTCTAAACGCATCAGTCACTGAAAATCATCTTTTTCCATACAATCTGTGCGGTCCCATAATATTCTAAATATTTCTCTTACCCTTTAATCTGCTCCAGTCTAATGAGACTAATCCCAATTTAGCATGTATTCCTATACATTTGTACTTTATCACGTCAAACAGAATCCTGATGATAAATGAACACTGAAATTACTTAATTGCTTCATGTCCTTCATTTAATGTAGAAACCGAACCAACACACTGAACTCTAACTGTAGTCATATTTAGATGCACTTGTACTTTAATATTTTTGGCATCTTGTTGCCTAAGCTCTTTTCTAGCCTAATCTATCTGAAGTACTGCTTTATTGCGGCTATTTCTGAAGTATGATGGAAAGCCACAAACATTGCCACATATAACCAAGGAGTGTCCACCTGGCGTACTAAGTGGTAGACTAACCACTTTGAACATGGCAAAAGAAGAGGATAGTGTTTAGCTCTAGGGATTTGTATTCATTAAACAATAATAAATACTGTTTTAATAACTTCTCAGCAAACCTAATCCCCATTTCAAAAAATTTTATTTGCCATTGATCATTCACTTTAGTTCCAAGTTGATTACGTCTGTTTCAAAGGTCTCAACAGGAATCTCATATACATTTATTCTGAAATCACACGTACACATAATAGCAGAACACATATCCTTGAACTGCATGATTCAGATTGTAGTCACTTGTTCCCTATTCTTATATATACAAATAAAATTGGAAATGAAGTTTCAGATTTAGAGTGCAGTTCTTCAACTCTAGAACCTCTCACCATTTCATCATCCAAATATTTGTAACTAATGTGTACTTGATATTTTTAAAATTTAAATCATGTGTCACAAAGCTGGTCCTTTTTTCTAAAAGCTGTTCCATGTCCTTGATTTTTTTTTCCCCAGAGGGGTCATAAAACACTCCGGGCTCTGAAATGGCTAGGTTTGGTACAGAGATGAAAGGGCTGAAAATGTGTTGCTGGAAAAGCGCAGCAGGTCAGGCAGCATCCAGGGAACAGGAGAATCGACGTTTCGGGCATAAGCCCTTCTTCAGGAAGAAGGGCTTATGCCCGAAGAAGGGCTTATGCCCGAAACGTCGATTCTCCTGTTCCCTGGATGCTGCCTGACCTGCTGCGCTTTTCCAGCAACACATTTTCAGCTCTGATCTCCAGCATCTGCAGACCTCACTTTCTCCACAGAGATGAAAGGGTATTGCGAAGTCTTTTTTGTTTATACGTAAACAGATGAGACTTTAGGCCAAAGCTTTTATGTTTAGAAGTGACATGTAAAATGAAAGGGGAGTGGCCAATCTTGGAAACCGACATTAAGTTAGAGTCAGTTCACCTGTGGAGCTGTGTGGAAACAGGCTGCTAGACTCTCTCTCCTTCTGCCCTTCTAACTTCGACCTGTAAGCCTTTGTTTCATTTTTACAGTGTTTAGGTGGGTTTGTTTATTGGGACTATTGTGTATATTCAGAACAGCATAACTAAGTCTAGTTTGGATAGACTGAGTTCTGTAGCGGTTCCTTATTCTGTTCTTTGTGTTTCATTGTGTAATTTTGTGAATAAATTTTTGCCTGTTTTAAAACCGGGTAGTCAACCTCGCTAATTTACTCTGGGTATTTTTCACTGTACACTTACTGAAACAAACTGCAAAGTTATGGTCTGGGCTGCCAGCTTAAGAATGTTTTGAGTGGCCTAGCCTAGTCCATAACACATGCTTCTATGATTGAGCTGCACTGTGAATCAAAAGATGAATCACAAGTTCATCCAGTTGTAGTGAGAAACAGTAGTTCCATTGACTTTGGTAATGATGTTCGTATCCTTCAATATAGGGTCAGGCTTTGGCTCCTGTTAAGCAGAACTTTATATTCCATAACCCAAATGTCTGATGTTTCAAACTAATTTTGATACAATTGCTAGATATAAAAATGATCCAAAGCAGGTTTACTTATTTATCTCAACTGGGTATGCGTTAACAACAAATGTGATAAAGATAAACAACATGATGTTGGCAAGCTACACTGTTAGTGCCATATGGAAGTTGTACGGGATTAAATGAAATTAATGTACAGGAGTTTTGGAAACATGGATGGTGTAGACAACAAGGGTTCTTTTTTAATTTAGACAGATTATTGAAACCAGCAGTGGGCCATGTAAATGGATGAAAATGGTCAGCATTCTGTCAAACTCCTCCTACTGTAGGCATTCTCCTCTTCCAATTGACTTCCTTGGCAGGTAATAAATTAACTAATTGAAGATTAGTCCTTTCTGGTCTCTGCTTAATCCTTTATGTAGAATTGTTCTGTCTCTCCATTTTATTACATTATGTAAAAAGCATATATATCAAACCTGCTGAAACAGCCAGCATTGTACAAGAATGATTTCTTTTTGTTTTAAGAATCTATTGAGTGTTGCAGTAGTAATATCTTGGGGATTAAGTGATAGGATAGAATGATGGCAGCCTGATGTGGCCTCAGGGGCTAGTAGTGAAATACAAATTTACTGCATCTGTTTGAGCCAATGGTGTTGTAGGAAAGGGATAATACCGGGTATTAATCATTAGTTAAAGGTTCTTGTGTTTGGTACTCTGAAGCACTGCTCAGTGAATGGCAGTGCACCATACTTGGCAGGATCAGCGAGCTCAGTATTATTCACCTGAGCTGCAGGACCTGCGAATTGTTATGGATCAAGTCAGAATATTTAAAAACCAGGCAATACCACTTGACGGGCAATCAAATTGCTATAATTGAAAGTTTTGCCCCATTCAAAACTATCAAATGCTGGAAACCTCAAGCTATTGAGACAGAAACTAAATATTGATGCCCTTATGACATGTAGTTAGAGACAAAAAAAACTGCTTTGCGACTTTTGTGAAGATATGTAGCTCAGGTTGAGGTTCTGGATGTAAGTTTGCTCACTGAGCTGGCAGGTTTGTTTTTAGATGTTTCGTCACCATACTAGATAACATCATCAATGAGCCAGAGTGAAGCCCTGGTGTTATGTCCCACTTTCTATTTCAGTGTCTTGCTCTCTTAAGGTCGGTGATATTATTATTTCCAATGCTTTTCCTCAGAGGTTGGTAAATGCAGTCCAAATCGATGTGTTTAGAACAAAGAACAAAGAAACTTTACAGTCCAGGAACAGGCCCTTCGGCCCTTCAAGCCTGAGCCGACCAAATGTACTGTCTAAACCTGTCGGTCAATTCCTAAGCATTTGCATCCCTCTGCTCCCCACCTACTCATGCATTTATCCAAACACATCTTAAATCAATCTACCATCCCTGCCTCTACCACCTCTGCTGGCAACGCATTCCAAATGCCCACCACCCTCTGTGTGAAGTACTTTCCGCGTGTATCCCCCTTAAATTTTCCACCTCTCACCTTGAAAGCATGACCTCTGGTTATTGAATCCTTCACCCCAGGAAAAGCTTGTCTCTATCCATCCTGTCTATACCCTTCATGATTTTGTAAACCTCAATTAGGTCTCCCCTCAATCTCCTTTTTTCTTGTGAAAATAAACCTAACCTACTCAACCTCTCTTCATAGCCAGCACCTTCCATACCAGGCAACATCCTCGTAAACCTTCTGTGCACCCTCTCCAAAACGTCCACATCCTTTTGGTAATGTGGCGAGCAGAACTGTACACAATATTCTAAATGCGGCCGAACCAATATCTTGTACAATTTTAAAATGACTTGCCAGCTCCTATACTCAATACCCCGTCCAATGAAGGCAAGCATACTATATGCCTTCTTCACCACTCTATCCACCTGTGCAGCAACCTTCAGCGTACAATGGACCTGCACTCCCAAATCTCTCTGCCCATTAACTTTTCCCAAGGCTCTTCCATTCATTGTATAATTCACTATAGAATTAGACTTGTCTAAATGCATCACCTCACATTTGTCTGGATTGAAAGCCATCTGCCACATTTCCACCCAACTCTCCAGTATATCTATATCCTCCTGTGTTTTCTGACAGTCCCTTATGCTTTCTGCTACTCCACCAATCTTTGTGTCATCTGCAAACGTGCACCATCATACCTGGCCCATATCCCTCCAAACCCTTCCTATTCATATACCCATCCAAATGCCTCTTAAATGTTGCAATCCCTACTTATGCCAATGTGATCCAGACTAATCAAACTTCTATCTCTAATCTCAAGATTCAACATGTTCCTCTCCTCGGTGAACACTGATGCAAAGTAATCATTCAGAATCTCACCCATTCTCTCAGGTTCGGCACACAGCCTTCCTTCATTATCTTTTAGTGGACCAATCCTTTCTCTAGTTACCCGCTTGCTTCTTATATAAGAATAAAATGCTTTGGGATTTTCCTTAATTCTGCTTGCCAAAGCTATTTCATGACCCCTTTTAGCCCGCTTGATTCCTTGTTTAAGACTTGTCCTACTCTTCTGATATTCCTCCAGGGCCCATTTTGTTCTTAGCTGCCTAGACCTTATGTACGCTTCCCTTTTCCTCTTGGCTAGTCGTACAATTTCTCCTGTCATCCACAGTTCACGAATCTTGCCCTTCCTATCCTTTGCCTTCAATGGAGTGCCGTTAACTTATCTTTGAAAGCCTCCCACATCTCAAACGTGGACTTCCCTTCTAATAGCTGTGTCCAATCCACATTTCCCAGCTCCTGCCTAATTTTGGTATAATTGGCTTTGGTCCAGTTTAGTACTCTTCCCTGAGGACCACTCTCTTCTTTATCTATGAGTATTCTAAAACTTACAGAATTGTGGTCACTGTTCCCAAAGAAATCCCCCACCGCAATTTCTACCACTTGTTTTTGGCTCGTTCCCCAGTACCAGGACCAATATGGCCCCTTCCCTCGTCGGACTATTGGCATTGTTGTGGTTCTGTTCGCCGAGCTGAGAATTTGTGTTGCAGACATTTCGTCCCCTGTCTAAGTAACATCCTCAGTGCTTGGGAGCCTCCTGTGAAGCACTTCTGTGATGTTTCCTCCAGCACTTATAATGGTTTGTATCTGCCACTTCCAGTTGTCAGTTCCAGCTGTCCGCTGCAGTGGCCGGTATATTGGGTCCAGGTCGATGTGCTTGTTGATTGAATCAGTGGATGAGTGCCATGCCTCTAGGAATTCCCCGGCTGTTCTCTGTTTGGCTTGTCCGATAATAGTAGTGTTATCCCAGTCGAACCCAGTTGAACCGGAAGTGGCAGATACAAATCACTATAAATGCCAGAGGAAACATCACAGAAGCGCTTCACAGGAGGCATCCAAGCACTGAGGATGTCACCTAGACAGGGAACGAAACGTCTGCAACACAAATTCCCAGCTCGGCGAACAGAACCACAACAACGAGCACCTGAGCTACAAA
The DNA here is from genome assembly GCF_037043375.1 of Chiloscyllium plagiosum. NCBI lineage: Eukaryota > Metazoa > Chordata > Chondrichthyes > Orectolobiformes > Hemiscylliidae > Chiloscyllium > Chiloscyllium plagiosum. The sequence goes on along the minus strand of NW_028270163.1, from coordinate 21,143,830 downwards.
TGTTCTCCCAAACTTTGAAGAACTATTGACATATTGCTCTAGAAAACTCTCCTGGACACTTCATACAAATTCTACTCCATCCAGATCTCTGACACTAAGTGTATCCCAGTCAATGTTGGGAAAATTAAAATCTCCCATCACCACTACCCTATTGCCTCTACATCTATTCATAATCTGTTTACCTATTTGTTCTTCTACCTCACGCTCGCTGTTGGGAGGTCTGTAATACAGCCCCAACAATGTAACTGCACCCTTCGTATTTCTCAGCTCCACCCATAATGCCTCACTACCCCAGAGGGCCATAGTGTCCTCCTTTAGCACAGCCATGATATCGTCAATTGTTTATTGATGGAGTTCTGTTTTGAATGCCAGGCCTCTAGGAATTCCTATCTGAACCCTTGGCATCATGGTAGCCCACAAACCTATCAACACACTGAAACATCTACTGATGAACCGAAAGGACCCCATACGAACAACCTGCAAAACAAATGTAATTTACAAAGTACGATGCAAGGACTGTAACAAACACTACATTGGACAGACAGGCAGAAAACTAACCACCAGGACACACAAACACCACTAGCCACCAAAAGACATGACCCACTATCACTAGTATCCTTCACACAGATGAAGGAGGACATCAGTTCGACTGGGACAACACATCCACCTTATGACAGGCTAAACAGAGACACGCATGGGAATTCCTAGAGGCCTGGCATTCAAACTGGACCTCCGTAAATAAACACCGAGTTGGACCCCATTTACCAACCTCTGAGAAACAGAATCAGGAATCATATCACCCAACTTAACAGACCAAGACACATAAATAGAAAGTGGGACAGAACACCAGCACTTCACCAGAGGCTCACTGATGATGTTACCTAACATGGTGACAAAACATCTGAGAACAAACCTGTCAGCTCAGCAAGCAAACTCACAACCTAAAGAAAAAAAATGCAGATGCTGGAATCCCAGGTAGACAAGCAGGAGGCTGGAAGAACACAGCAAGCCAGGCAGCATCAGGAGGTGAAGAAGCCAAGTTTCTGGGATCCTGAAGAAGGGTTACACTTGAAATGCTGACTTTTCCACCTTGTGGTGCTACTTGGCTTGCTGTGTTCTTCCAGCCTCCTGCCTGTCTACTTTATTGCATACAGACTACCAAGGCATTTGCTGCCTTTAATGAAGCTTTCATGACTGATTTACTACTACACAGAAAGTTGAACAGTTGATCTCAGCTATTGGTCAGCTGGTGCACAAGGTCTGCAGGTTTGATCTTGTACCTGTAAATCTGCCTGCTGGGCCTTTCATTGGCTACATGTATTTGAGGAGAAAGTGAGGTCTGCAGATGCTGGAGATCAGAGATGGAAATGTGTTGCTGGAAAAGCGCAGCAGGTCAGGCAGCATCTAGGGAACAGGAGAATCGACGTTTCGGGCATTAGCCATTCCTGAAGAAGGGCTAATGCCCGAAACGTCGATTCTCCTGTTCCCTAGATGCTGCCTGACCTGCTGCGCTTTTCCAGCAACACATTTCCATCTCTACATGTATTTGAGGTACTTTAAAACAAATTGAAGATAAACATTAATTAATAAATTGTTCTGAAAATACAGAAAGATGAAAGAAATTTCATGAGTAAAAAAAATCAAAAATTATTTTAATTATATCACGATTTACTTGGATCAATAAAGCTCCATTGTTCCTGGTGTCATGCAAGGTGAAAAATTAATCAAATTATCTAAAGCCTGAATTTACCTGACTGTAAAACTCTGATTAATGGAGAACTCTCACTAGCTCTCCATATTTAACAACAAAATAGTAATTTATTATGAACAAATTGTCATTAACCAATGGCAATTCAAAAATAAGAATTCCTAACTTTTAACTCTTTGACTTAAACTCTATTTAACTTCCCTCTTCTCAAATAGATGGACACATAAAGTCATGAATATTAAGGGTGGAAAAGAAAAGAAAAGAAATTAATGGAAATACAGTGTGATCGCATCAGTCTACAACACAGGAATTTGTGACTTGTTTTATTTCTGTTTCTTTTGATTCTTTTTATTTTAAGACTGAGGAGCTGAAGTTGTTTGCACACCATTAATATCTTTAGCAATGGGTGAGAATTTGCCTTTTTCAATATCTTTGCAACTTCCCTATTACCTGACAGGTAGGACAAATTTTACAAAATTGCACTATGCCTTTATGAGTTCTGGGTCAAGTGAAATGATTGTTTATCGATGCTTGGGGTATCTATATTCCCACATGTCTTGCTGTAGGAGTTTCACATTCTACTTGCAATATCTCCTTAAGATATCGGAGCAGTACCATTACCTCATGGACACCATCCATTCCTTGTCATAGGTGTCTAGTTCATCATCAAACCTCCATTTTAAATGTATTAGCACTCCAGAAATCTTCAGCCTCAGCTTCAGTGCGAGCTGACTGTGCAAACCTATTTAAATTAGGATCTGAGTTCTGAGCCTCATAATGTAAACATGCCAATGTTTCCTTCAAATGATCCTCATTGCTAAGAAAAATTTCAGCTACTCAAATATATGCCTGGAGCATTAATTTGACCTTTGGTGATGGACTTTGTTCAGTGATTATTCTGGACATTACAATCAATGGAAAAATACACGTAAGTTATTTTTATAGGAGCTCTATTCCTCTAACCCCCTTCAAGCATTCTGTGATCATACACAAAACTATAGCCTTCACTCAGCCAAATCATTACTGAGGAGTAAATCCACTCAATCCATGGGTAATTTCTTAGCTAGGAGAAAGGGAGGACTGCAGATGCTGGAGATCAGAGCTGAAAATGTGTTGCTGGAAAAGCACAGCAGGTCAGGCAGCATCCAAGGTGCTGGAGAATCGACATTTCGAGCATGAGCCCTTCTTCAGGAATGAGGAAAGTGTGCCCAGCAGGCTAAAATAAAAGGTAGGTAGGAGGGACTTGGGGGAGGGGCGTTGGAAATGCGATCAGTGGAAGGAGGTTAAGGTGAGGGTGATAGGCCGGAGTGGGGGCGGAGAGGTCAGGAAGAAGATTGCAGGTTAGGAAGGTGGTGCTGAGTTTGAGGGTTGGGACTGAGACAAGGTGGGGGGAGGGGAAATGAGGAAACTGGAGAAATCTGAGTTTATCCCTTGTGGTTGGAGGGTTAGCTACCCCTACAATGACTGGTATGGATAAACAGGCACACTCCAATCGCACTTTGTACATTAGAATCAGGATACACACTCCACTTATTCTGTTTATTAACACTTTTGCTTTCATTTCACTCTCTAGAAGAACAATTAGGTCCTTCACCAGCAAAAGCATTTGGCTGTGCTCTGTCCTTTGCCAAAACTTCTTCTGACCGCTTAGCTAATCTATTCACTCCCCTGCACTCATAGCAGAATTACTTCTCATTCCCTGATTGTACTTAAAACTACTATTTGATCTGTGCTGTTTCTCTTTTGAGTTCCCATTTCTTATAGACTCAATAAGCCCAATGGCCTTCCCTTACAACTTTCAGCATTTTGACCAAAGATATCCCACTTCATTACAATTTGATTTTCACTTCCATCTTATTTTTACATAATGAAAAAAAAACTTGTGTTTTCTTTTTTCTTTGTCACATATTGACTCTACATCTTACTTTGTCTTTATTTCAAACCATCATGGATGAGCCCCCAGTCTTTACTATGACCCATTGGAATAATACACTGGTAATCATGTAATACCCCATATTGTCACAAATGTGTGAAAAGGTTAATCAAACTATTCAAAGCCTCAATTTGCCTGACTAAGAAATTCAGGGTAAAGGAAAGCACTCACCATATCTCTCAACTTTAAAAAAGCAAAATAACTGTTTATAATGAATAAACTCTCTTTAATCAATGATAATTAGAAAATAAGACTTGCTGAGTTATAACTTTAACCCTATTCCTTTTTAAATCCCACCTTCACAAACAGAGATCGAGGCAAAAGATGGGCAAAACCATAAGACCATAAGAAATAGGAGAATAATTAGGCCATTTGGCCAATTGAGTCTGCTTTGCCATTCAATAATAGTTGATACATTTCTCCATCCCATTGTCCTGCCTTTTCCCCTTAAGTCTTGATTCTTTTACTAATCAAGAATTGATCTATCTCTGTCTTAAATATACTCAATAACTTGGCTTTCACAGCCTTCTGTGGCAATGAGTTCCATAGATTCACCAACCTCTGGCTGTAAAAATTCCTCTTCAACTTAGCTCTAAAGAATTCTCTTCACTCTGAGTCTCTACTCTTAGGTCCTAGTCTCTCCTACTGGTGGAAACATCTTCTCCACAACCAATCTGTCCAGACCTCTCGGTTTCAACCAGATCCTTCCTCACCTTTCTAAACTCTATCGGGTCCAGACCCAGAATTCTCAACCACTCCTCATATGACAAGCCTTTTATCCTGAAATCATTCTTATGAAACTCCTCTGGACCCGGTCCAGGGCCAGCACATCTTTTCTTTGATACAGGGCCCAAACCTGCTCACAAAATTACAAATATGATCTGACTAGAGCCTTATGCAGCAGTACATGTCTGCTCTTGCATTCTAGCCCTCTGGCAATGAATGCTAACATTGTATTTGCCTTCTTAACTGCCAACTGAACGTTTATGTTAACCTTCAGAGAATCATGAACTGGAATCTTAAGTCGCTTTGTGCTTCGGGTTTCCAAAGCCATCACTATTTGGAAAATGGTCTGCACCTCTATTCTTCCGACCTAAGTACATCACCTCATACCTTTCCAGATTGTATTTCATCTGCCAGTTCTTTGTCCACTCTCCTTGCCTATCCATGTCCTTCTGTAACCTTCCCACTTCCTCAACACTACCTATCGCTCCACTTACGTTTGGATAATTGGAATATTAACAACAATGCCATCATTTCCTCCACCCAGATTTTTAACAGATGACGTGAATAGTTGTGCTCTCAACACTGACCCCTGCAGAACTCCACTAGAAACTGGCTGCCATCTTGAAAAAAACCTCTTTTCAATATTCTGTCTTCTGCCAGTCAGCCAATCCTATATCCATGCCAGTACCTTGCCCTGAACACCATGGACTTCTAACTTATTTAGTAGAGGACCTTTCAAAGGCCTTCTAAAAATCCAGTTAGATCACATCTACTAGCTCTCTTTTGTGTAATCTGTTCATTATCTCCTCAAAGAATTCTAACAGATTTGTTGGGCATCATCTACCCTTGAGAAAGCTGAACTGACTCAGCTGTACTTAACAATGCACTTCAAGTGCTTTGCAATCTCATTCTTAGTAATGGACTCTAAAGTCTTACCAAGGTTAAACTAACTGACCTATCATTTTCTGTTCTCTGCTTCCCTCCCTTCTGAAACAGGGCTGTTACACTGACATTTTCCATTCCCCTGGGTCCCTCACTAACTCTAGTGATTCCTGAAAGATTGCAACCAATGCCTCCACAATATCCTGAGATATCTCCTTCAGGACTTTGGGATGTAGTTCCCCCAGGTCTAGATAATGTATCACCTTCAGACCTTTCAGCACTCATAGGATGTTCTCCTTAGTGAAGGCCACAAAATCGATCTCTGCCCCCGACTCTCTTGAAGTTTTGGTATGCTGTTGTTGTCTTCCACCATGAAGACTGATGCAAAGTACCATCTCAGTTCCTTTTCCATTTCTTTGACACTGATTTTAACGGTGAAAACAGATTAAAAAAAACCAAGCAGGGTGTTATCTTGTTCCTTATTAAAACAAGTTAGACAGCTCCAACCAGAATGTTACGAATAAATTTGCCCAGGTACCTCACAATACTGAAGCAGTCAAATCACTACAAACACAAGCCGGTATCTATAAACAGTCTCAACTTTATAAGGAAATAAGTTACAATAACCTTTTATATTAAACACACTATTTCTAATCCTATTCAGCCCCTTAAGCTTACAATACTTGCCAGGCATCTTGTAGATTTACAGAGTCGCTCACTCTCTCGCTTTGTCTCGGGGTCTGCGAAGCTGCTTTCTCTCTTCCTCTCTCTCTGGATAGTCAGCTGGTTTCTGTTTTGCCATGCTAGTCTTCTTGAAAGGCCTCCAGAAGATTCAAGAGGGATCTATCTGGAGATGAACCCTGCTCTTATACATTTTTGAATGGTTTTATGGAAACTTTTATAGTTCTGGCCAATCAGGGAGACTCGCTTAATAGTTTGAAACATTATCAATCATTTGGATGGTTGCCACTATTTGTTCCTTTGTGTAGCAGGGCCTGGTGCCTTTTTGTCTGGGCCTTCCTTTGTATGTTGGATGCATTGTTGGGGTATCTTTGTTCGGGATAATGTTTGCCTTGAACATGATACTAATGTCATTAGCACTAGGGTGCTGTGTTTGCACTGTGTCTGGTTTCTAGGTGTTGGAACTTCAGAGTTTTACTTGCCCAATGTACCCAGCATCTCTTGTTGTTTGGCTAAGTTAGCAATCTGTTTGTGTTTTAGCAGCCAGGATGCTACTACAAGGGAAACACACCTCGAAATCTTCAGGCTGGTCCCCAAGAGTTGATGAGTTGTTTTCTCTTGGTTCCTTCCAATTTTGATTGGTTCTTTGCTGAGGAGATGAGGCTGTTTGTGTGCTGATAGTGTTTTTCATTCATTGTTTGAGAATGTGTCTGTGTCAGAATCACTGAAGATAATTTTCCCACCTTCCCTTTAACAAGGGTTCTTCGGAGAAGAAGTTGTGCGGGAGCCAACTAGTTGCTAGTGGTGACTTTCTGATATCTCCACACAGGAGGGAGAGATGGAGAGCATTTTTTTAATGCTTTTGCTTTGCAGATTAGGTGTTTTTCTACTACATTGGTCCCATAGGAGCCATGGTTACCTGACCAGGGAGCCAATCAAAACATTGATACCAAGCAGTTTGTCCCCTACCTCAGAGCCCATTGGCTGTGTGCTGTCTGTATTTGTTCTCACTGTTCCAAGGGAAAGCAACATTGTACAACTCACAATGGGTGCAGTAAATGGCAGCTCTTTAAAAAAAAAGCCATCTTTTTACACTGTTTTCCTTAGCCTAGGCCACAATCCAAAAATAAACGAAACTTTCAAAAATCTGTCCTTACAAATGTTATCAGAAAGATTAATCTGAAGTCTTTGGCAGTTCAAAAGCATTTTGACTCATTTCAAAGTCATAGAACAGAAAGAAAAATCCAAAATGAAAGCAGTAAAATGGATGAGTTAATATTTATTTCAATGTCTATTCGTTAAATCTAAGGCATAGTTAAATGGTAGGAGGAAGTTCTGCTTTACTAAATGTAGCAACAGCAATAAGGTACAGGACTTGTTCACTCAACTCTGTCATTTCCCTGTATCTGTTGCATACCTGCTGTCTGATACAAAAACCATTAAATATAGGCTGACATAAAACCCTATCACTCTCAGCCTACACTGTGTGGACTCAAAGAAACATGGAATCTTACTGCGCAGAAGGTGGCCATTCAGCCTCATGTATTGGTTAGGATACTGTTGGAATATTGTGTGCAATTCTGGTCTCCTTCTTATCAGAAAGATGTTGCGAAATTTTAAAGGGTTCAGAAAAGATTTAGAAGGATGTTGCCAGGGCTGGAGGATTTGATCTATAGGGAGAGGTTGAATAGATTAGGGCTGTTTTTCCTGGAGTGTTGGAGGCTGAGGGGTGACCGTATTGAGGTTCATAAAATCATGAAGGGCACGGATAAGATAAATGGACAAAGTCTTTTCCCTGGAGTGGGGGGGGTGGGGGGGGGTGGAGTCCAGAACTAGAGAGTATAGGTTTAGGGGGAGAGGCGAATGATGTAAAAGAGGCCTAAGAGGTAGCTTTTTCACATAGAGAGTGGTAAGTGTATGGAATGAGCTGCCAGAGGAAGTGGTGGAGGCTAGTGCAATTGCAACATTTAAAAGGCATTTGGATGGGTATATGAATAGTAAGGGTTTGGAGGGAAATGGGCTGTGTGCTGGCAAATGGGACTAGATTGGATTGGGATATCTGGTTGGCATGGACAGGTTGGACCGAAGGATCTGTTTCTGTACATCTCTATGACTCTATGACTCTATCTGGGCTAGCACTTTAAAAGAGTTATCCAATTAGTTCTCCTCATTTACTCTTTTCTTTTTGAAGAAGAATTTATCCCACTCTCTTGTTAAAGTAACTTTTGAATCTGCTTCTACCACCCTATCAGACATTACATTCCAGATCATAAATATTTTCTGCAATAAAAAAAATTCCCCTCACATCCTTTCTGGTTCTTTTGCCAATTATTTTCAGTCATTGTCCTCTGGTTACTGATCCTCCTCATGGAAGAAAGAGTTTCTCTGCAAGACATCTGGGATGTAGAATACTGAGCCGTGGGCCATACAGTTTCGAAGTTTGGAAAAGATGGTATCTAAAACTTCTGGATCTCAAATTCAAACTTCAGCTTTCTGTTTTAAAACAAATGATTAAGGATAGATGTTAATCACGTACAATAGCTATTAAAGTCTTTATAGTTGATTTCAATTTGCACTTTTTTTCCAATTTTTTCCCAGTATTTCATCATATTGCAGTCTGTAAACGTTAAGTATTTGAGGTGTCAGATTATAGTCTTATAAATTTTGCGTTGCATCAGTTATGTGATCGATAAATGCAGCATTGAAACAATGATTGAACCATGCATATGTGTGATGACGTGAATATAGGGCAAATAATGAATATTGAATACGGATAGAATTGATGTTTTATAGGGCACATTGTTGCATGACCCGTTTGAAAATTTCAGTTCACTACCTGCAAAATGAAATCTAGTGACAACACAGTTCACTGCAAGGTGCCAATACTTCTGTGTCACCACTGATACATGACATGACACATATCAATTCGCACTCATGATGGTTCAGCAACTTAAGTGTAAAGCACTAAGCTTCTTGATGTTGCAAGATCTCCAGTTAAAAGGCAAGAGCAAAATCAACAATTGCCAAAAAAACGTGAAGGAACAGTACTCCTTTTGTTTGAACTGAATACTATATTGAGATGGAAACTGTTTGCTCACCTCATAAAAAAGAACAAGATTAAAACTGGAATAATAGTGTAATGGCTGTTTTTATTAAACTAGCCTTCAGTTCTGATTCTTCATATACTGATAAATCAATAACCTCAATTTTCATTCATGCACAAATAAATAGCATCATTATTTTATTAGTGCTATCAGCCCGTGTTGCTTATTAATGGAAAAATTATGTTTGATAGCATTTGTTTCCAATTCCTGAGGAAACGTGGACATGGAATTGCTAAATTTGAGGGGAAAAAGATCACACTGGTCTCTTCAATGCTGTTAACTAGCAACACCTCAGGCAGACATGGCCAGGTTTATTACACATCTGATCCCCATCTTACTGCAGCTCACATCTGGCTTGCACTCAGCTTAGCAGTGAACTGAATGGGTCACATCACTGAAACACTGCAGTGCCAATTATTACACCACCTGAGCCCTCCTCTGCTCTTTAAATAAACTGTAAGCCTTAAAAATCCTCTTTTTAAAAAAGAAAACATTATTAGAATGATTAAGCTACTAAGTTTTAGAGTGAATTGTTGTACTCGGTTTCAATTGCTCAAATGTTTATTGGTTAGTAAGGTGCGTATTGTTGGGCACAATAAAACTGGACTGAATCCTTCACAGCTGTAACTAAATGCACTTTCAAATAGCTTTAGGTGAATTGTTTCTTTTAACTCTTGGTCTTGGAGCCTTCCTGTTTCCCTAATAAGTTGGGCAAAATGTCCATCACTGAAGTAGAAGATGCAGTCGTAGCTCATCAGACTCGGCATTAAGTTTATGTTGGGTGCCGGAAACTTCTTCAACGAAGCCTTTGTATTTTCAATCTCAGCTTGGTGGCATGCCAGATGCAAACAATTGCAGGAGGACATTATGGGGCCTCTGATAACTCTAAACAAGCTCAGGATGCACCTAAGGCAAAATGTCCTACAAATGATATGATGTTTTTCAGAAGTGCCCACACCTTCCCCACCCCCATCAACTCAGACACTGGCACATTTAATCATCTCAAAGACTGTTAAGCAAAACAGTGCTGTGTGTCGGAAATACATGGGACTTGTTGTAAATTAATGCTACAACACATTAAATAAGCTGACCAGATAATGATCGCAAAAGTAGAGGAAACAAGTACAACAATATAATTTAATTGTAAATTATGGATTAAGACGTTTCCTTGTTCTAACATCACGATCGCCCAGTTCCAGTATCCTCTGGGTTTGCTGAGCATTGCTGAGATGTGACATAATGATGTCAGTTTCCACAAAGGACACAGGTGGAGCCTTGAAATGTACCATACCTGAGTGACAGCTAGCATCGGTGTGGGCTCACCCATGTGGCTCCACAATCATTTCAAATGGAAACCTTACAGCTACAGAACAAGAGGAGACATTCATCACTGTCAGTCAAGTCTGGATTTAAATACATGCCACAGAGTGAAAGGAGAGTATATGTTGCACAGCTGACTGACACACTCTGAGGCAAGGAAAAAAATTATAACTCTCCTCTCCTGATGGAGACAGGCCAGAATGGGAGAAAATAGGAGGGGCACATTTGACAACAGCCCTCCTATTGGGCTATTTTAACACAGTTGTTTTGTTTTAAACAGCTGAAGTGCCTGTATAATTCAGGTGAGGATCTCATAACTAAGTTACTTAGATATAAGATCCTCGATGAGACTTATTTGTCTGCCAAGGGTGCCGTGAAAACTGGCAAACAAGAAGCTGAGAGTTTGTAAAGTGAGAGTGGTAAGGACACTTTGCCTGAGGTGCATTCTCAGCTTGTTTGCACTGAGTTATCAGAGGCTCCATAGCGTCCTCCTGCAAATGAAAATGAAATCTAGTGGCATGACATTTCACTGCCAGGTTTTGCTCTTTCTGCAGATGTGTTTGTCTGCAATGTTTGAGACACTGTTGCCCCAGGCTCCACCTTTCACTACCATCCCCTTTGCCATCAGCACACCAACAATCTTGCAGCCCAATTTACCTGACAGTCTCTGAACTGTGAACATTTGTTGATGAGATGTGGGCATCAGTAGCATTTGCTACCTTCATAAAACTGGCATTACACTTTCTCAGCTACAAATAACTCCTTCAGGATATTAATGAAACATTTCTGCTCTGGAACTTTTGAACTAAGCTCATTATATTAAAGTGGTTCCTTTTTTAACAACTCTCAATTATTTACTTCCTTTAGGGTCAATCGTTTTAAACATCAAGCTTCAACGAAGACTTCTGCAAACCTGCCAAGCTGAAACTAAAAGTTTTACAATCAATGATTTCATCAATAACTCTCACCCTGAAGTAAAAAATAAAATTCAGAACCTTCGAACAAAAGCCTAATGCACAATAAGACCATAAGACATAGGAGCAGTAATTAGGCCATTCAGCACATTGAGACTGCTCCGTCTTTCAATTATGGCTGATAAATTTTTCAACCCCATTCTCATGCTTTCTCCCTGTAACCCTTGATCCCCTTGATACTCAAGAACCTATCTATCTTAGTCTTAAATATACTCAATGACCTGGCCTCCACAGCCTTCTGTGGCAATGAATTCCACAGAGTCACCACTCTCTGGCTAAAGAAGTTTCTCTTTATCTCCATTCTAAAAGGTCTTCCCTTTACTCTAAAGCCATGCCCTCGGTTACTAGTCTCTCCGACCAATAGAAACATCTTCCCAACATCTACTCTGTCCAGGCCATGCAGTATTCTGTATGTTTCAATTAGATCTCCCCACATTCTTCTAAACTCCATCGAGTATAGTCCCAGAGTCCTCAAATGTTCCTCATATGTTAAACTTTTCATCCTTGGACCATTCTTGTGAACCTCCTCTGGACATGTTACAGGGCCAGTACATCCTTCCTGAGATATGGTACCCAAAACTGCATACAATACTCCAAATGTCGTCTGACCAGAGCTTTATAGAGCCTCGGAAGTACATCCCTGCTTTTATATTCAAGTCCTCTCAAAATAAATGCCATCATTGCATTTGCCTTCCTAACTAAAGACTCAACCTGCAAGACTACCTTGAGAGAATCCTGGACTCGAACTCCCAAATCTCTTTGCACTTCAGATTTCTGAATTGTCTCCACATTGAGAAAATAGTCCATGCCTTTATTCTTCCTACCTAAGCACATGACCTCACAGTTTCCTCCACTGTACTCTATTTACCACTTCTTTGCCCACTGTCCTAACCTGTCCAAACCCTTCTGCAGCCTCTCCACCTCATCAATGCTACCTGTCCCTTTACCTATCTTTGAATCATCTGCATACTTAGCCAGAATACCCTCAGTTCCTTCATCTAGATCATTAATGTATTGAAAAGTTGTGGTTCCAACACTGAACTTTGCGGAATAACACTTGTCACTGGCTGCTATCTGAGAAGGACCCTTTTATCTCCACTCTCTGCTTTCTGCCAGACAGCCAAGCCTCTATCCATGCTAGCAGCTTGCCTCTGACACCATGGCCCCTTATCTTACTCAGTAGCCTCTTGTGGGGGTACCTTGTCAAAGGCCTTCTTGAAGTCCAGGTGGATAACATCCATTGGCTCTCCTTGGTCAAACCTGCTCATTATTTCCTCAAAAAATTATTGCAGATTTGTCAGGCATGATCTCCCCTTGATGAAACCATGCTGATTTTGCCCAATTTTACCATACACTTCCAAGTATTCAGAAATCTCATCCTTCACAACAGATTCCAGGATCTTTCCCATGACCAAGGTTCAGCTAATCGGTCTGTAATTTTCTGTCTTTTGCCTTACTCCCTTTTTAAACACAGGATCATGTTAGCCATTTTCCAGTCTTCTGGGACCCTTCCTGATTCTAGCAATTCCTGAAAGGTCACCACTAATGCCTCCACTATCTCTTCAGCAATCTCTCTTAGAACTCTGGAGTGCAGTCCATCTGGTCTAGATGATTTATCCACCTACAGACCATTCAGTTTTTCCAGCACCTTCTCCTTAGTGATGGCCACCATACTCAACTACCGCCACACACTCTCTTGAATTTTTGGGATATTACTCGTGTCTTCCACCGTGAAGACTGATGCAAAGTAATTATTCAATTTCTCAGCTATTTCCTTGTTCCCCACTATTATCTTTTCAGTGTCATTTTCCAGCAGCCCAAAGTCCACTTTTACCTCTCTTTTACCATTTATATATCTAAAGAAACTCTTACAGTCTTCCTTTGTATTACTGGCTAGCTTACCCTCAAATTTAATCTTCTCCATCCTTATTTCTTTTTTTTTGTTGTTCTCTGTTGGCCCATACTGTTCACTGTGTTGGTAAAACTCCCAGTACAAGCAAATTCTCATGAACTTCCAAGAATTATCTCTCGTGATGTTTTTAGAAATAATCCACCATGCTTACAGGAACACTTACAAGTTAATCAGTAATTCACTACTCACGCACAAAAAATTCGCATGGCATTAGTTCAAGTTTCAAAAATGTAAAATAAGTGACACTAAAATGCGTATTAATGACACACCTTAAATCACAATGCCTCTGTGAATGATTGAGGTGACAACTACTCTATACAACACCCAATTTTCCACAAGAAAATTTCCACATTGAATGTTTGCACATTGGCTGGTTTTCTGAAGTTCAGTTCTTGCAATTACAGCAAACTGTGTTTTAACTGGCACTTTATTGACCAGCACTCTTGATAAGCCACTGAAAATTATATACCTCAAATACCAATCTTGATAAGCCACTGAAAATTATATACCTCAAATATTTATGCAGTAAATAAAAGTATAATAGTGATGGGAGGTAAAATTAATTTCTATTACTTACACTGTATTTTTACACTGATTAAAAGGAGGTGCATTCATGTTTTTAACGTGGATTTTTTGAGGCATGTTGACGTCTCGAAGCTTCACTTGGTCAGGGTTTACTGCGGTTATGCATACCTCTTGATTATCCAGAATAGTTGATCAACCAGCAGACTCCCTGTCTCATATGAGCTGGTTAATATAACATTTGCTGTACTTTATAGGTTTAACAAAGTAAAATCTGTTCTTCTGTTGTTTCAATTTGATTTTACCGCTTAAGCCTGTTATTAATTCTAGTTTCAAATTCTTAGCTTGTTGAAAGATGAGGTTAGATGCAGTATGACATCAGTATTTGGACTGGACTACTTTCCATGCCTTATGTCATTTCATTCAAGGATGGTCAAGTTCACACATTTCCAAGATTTGCTTGATTTCATTAGGAGCCCGTGGGTAATTTTCACAGTCACCTTTGCCTTTCCATTTGACTGGGAATTATGTTGCGTGAATGTGTGGTGTTGAATTTCCCATTTTTTTACAAAGTGTTTGAAATTTTACTCATGAATTGAGGACCACTGTCACTCATGACATGATCTGGAATGCCATAATGACTGAAATGTGCTTTCAGGCATTCTACCATCTCCATGGCAATAAATGATATCTGCTGATCTAACTCCAAGTAATTAGTTCCTGGTGGCAAAACAATCAGCTTCTGCAAGAGGGAAGATGTCTCTCCAAGTTTCATTGATGATCTGTCTGGGATTTTATGTGTCACAAGTCGCTCTTTAGCTTCCTTCGCTTGATGTTCATTATAAGCATTGCAATGTCTGATGTGGTCTCTAATCTCCTTGCTCATGTTCAACCAGCAGAGTTGTACTCTTGCCTTCTTCAGATGGTTTGAATGAATGCATTTCAACATCTCTTTTCTCATCTACTTAAAGATAAAGACTTTCTTTCCCATGTGTGAGTTGCCATCTCAATTATCACTTCATCTCCATTTGCCCAATACTTTCTCAAAGCAACAGGTGTGCCCTTGATACTTTCAGATCATCATTTGTAACACTATTTCCTACCATTTGGAGAAGTGCGCCCTGTTCCATAGTTTTTGTTGAAAGGAAGATGCTTTGAAGTGTCTTGTGGTTTGTTAGTACGTTTATGTTTTCTCTCCTAAACAAGTAGTGATGAAAAATGCTCACAAGTAAAGTAACTGATTCTTTATTTGAAATCAGCATTGTTCCATTTGCCTTAGCACACTGGATATAAACACAATTGGTTGTCTTTGCTGAACAGCGGTTGCTCAGATATCTGCGTATCTGGTATCACCCTATAAGGTGATCTCATCACTGTTCATTGTATCACCTGTACACTGGAATTGTCATATGTAGTTGCTTGATTCTAATGAAAGCTCCTTCTGACACTGTACCTTAATAGCACTGCTCATTCTTAGTAGTGGCAATCCAGAGGTTCACATCCTGGTGACAACATAGGTAAAGAACATATCAAATAGCTCACAAGTCGAACTAACAAACTCTGACATGGTTTAGTTACTATATCTCTGCGATACTCTCACTCTGTCAGGAATGAGACAAAAATCCTTTCATTCTAAACACGTCACATCTGTTTCATTTCAGCTGCGTCTTATTTTTCACCTTCAGGTTCTTGTGAAAGGATTGGGGTTCAGGTTAGGGTTGGAACAAGGCTTTCCCCACACTGAACATCTCTTCTTTTCGCTTGTATGATGCATTCTGCAATATTTGTATCTTGTCCTCTGCCTGTAATGTTTTTGCTGGCTTTTCTTCCTGTTTCCCAACCTGTTGGTCTTATTCAGGCTGGAATGTCACTCAAAATAATGCAATTCTTTTTGTTAATATGCTTTAGCAAATATTTGACAACTTCTGCAATGTTGATATTTTTCTTGAATGTACGTTTCTCCTGCTTCAGCAGATATGCTGTCACTGCAGGTCCGATAGTCATAAAACACAATCCTATCTTTTATAAGATCATCTATCAGTTGTCCAGACTCTTAGGATTCAGCGAGATGCATCAACATACAAAGAAGCATGGTACCAAAGGACATGGGTGGGGAGTATTTTGTTCAGTGAATCGAATGTTGAATAACATAGTTTAGGCAAGCATTGGGACCTTGCAATCTTGCTGGATAATCTGATATTCGGATAATTGAATGCCGGATAATTGAGGTTCCTCTGTACTCAAATACTGATCAGTGGTCTCTCTCTTTCCTTGAGCTTTTGTGATGAATAAATATTATATTTATATAAGGTTCAAAGTGTGTTAAAGTCTGTAAACACTCCTCCTTGCTCCTCAGTGAGATCAAGGCTGTAATATATCTTGTAACACTTTATTTTATGCCCACTGATAATAGGGTTGCATATGCTCAGGAACTAAGATTATTTCTGTTGATATTTCACAGTCTTGCTACTGTTTCTGTAAAATGTCCACTTATGCTTCATATCTTCTTTAATTTTCACAGCAGCAAGGAATGGAAAATTTGCACCCATTCTGATTCACCCAGTAATTCAAAGTTGCAGACTTTTTTTTAACGTCTTTGCTGTTTATTTCTGTGTCTGGCTATTTTACTGCTCTGGAAATCCATACATTTTTAACTAGTAGGAAGAGGCTGAACAGGCTGGGACTGTTTTCCCTGGAGCATTGGAGGCTGAGAGGGAACCTTATAAAGATTTACAAAATTATGAGGGACATGGATAGGGTAAATAGGCAAAGTCTTTTCCTTGGGATTGGGGAGTCCAGAAGTAGAGGGCATAGGTTTTAGATGAGAGGGGAAAGATATAAAAGGGACCTATGGGGCAACTTTTCCACACAGTAGGTGGTACATGTATGGAATGAGCTGCCAGAGGAAGTGGTGGAGGCTAGTACAATTGCAACATTTAAGAGGTATTTGGATGGGTATATGAATAGGAAGGGCTTGGAGGGATATAGGCTGGGTGCTGGCAGGTGGGACTAGATTGGTTGGGATATCTGGTCGGCATGGATGGGTTGGATCGAAGGGTCTGTTTCCATGCAGTACATCTCTATGACTCTATGCTATCTTTCTCTCAGTAGCTGACTATCTTACAGCTTTGCAATTCCACACTTTTGCGCTGCACCATCCTATAAATGATGTGCGTTTCTTGGTGCACAGACTCCACACAAAGCTACTTCTGACAGAGTTATAGTCACATGACTTTAGCAAGCCAGCCAGTTCATGAAGAGTGCAATTGCATTTCTCCAAACAGAAGGCTGTGTGTCTCCTAACAAAAACATCTTTTGCTCTTTCATTGTTTAGATAAAAGGTAAAACCAGTGTATTTTCAATGAAAGATCCATTCTATTGCAGTTGACGTCAGAATTTGAACATGAACATTGATGAAGATATTATAGTTCCATGCTTACACTGGTCCCAAGGCAAATTACTGCTGATGTTGGAAATCTGAAATAAGGCAAGAGGTATTGGCAAAAGGCAGCATCTGTGCCCACCAATAATGATGCAGTTGGCTGGCAAGTAGTTGAGCAGCCTGTGACTGTGAATGAGCTAGGCTGGAGCCTTTGGACTTCCAGAAAAGAAAGTGCCTTTGTCTCTGCACTGAATAAAACCTAAAACCTGATGAAAGTTGTTTTATTTTCCTTCATCTGTCGCTGTAGGCTGTTGCTTTTAAACAAGACATCAGAGACTTTATAAGTTATGAATCAGTTGCTCAGTGCATCCTCCAGGCAAGGGAAAGTGCCTGGACAAGAGAGATCAACAAATAGCAAGTTCCACAAGCCAAATGGGTCATCTCAGGGAACCTTGTGAGAGAACCATTCCCAGTTTTTCCTTCTATCATTAAAATATCAGTTTTGTTTCTGTCTTTATGTTTATAAATTTTATTGGAGTTTTAATGACAAAAGATATGCATCACCAGTTCATTGTTGTTTACCTGCAGCTGGAATCTACTTATCTGTTATACTAGTCAATCTTGCTAAGTACAGAAACCTGGTCCATTATTTCTGTTAACCTGGGGCTAAACCACAGGTCAAATGTAATTTTACATTTCTTAATAAAACTTTAACTTTTGTGACAACTCCAGAAGCAGCAGTGCTTGATTTCCAGGTTTCCCAGGAAGCCATGACACACCTAGGAGAGGGGCTAGTTGGTGAAACAAGGATGGAAGAATGATGTGTCCAGAGCTGTGAATGGATGGGACACTATCTAGGCTGGACAATGGTGGAAGGGGGAGATCCCACACCAATTCCTGTCCTGTCCGGTGGAGTTTGGAACAATGGCTGGCAAGAGAAAATCACAATGAAAATGCTGTGCAGAATGTGGTTCTTGCTGTAGAAAGCTCACCTCTGACATAGTCTCTAGAAATATTAGGTTGTAGAAGGGTAAAGGGTGTGTTCTCATTCATAGTGGGGAGCCGGATCTGGTTGGGAAGTTTGTAAGTCAGACCCGGGACGTCTCATGCGTAGGTCATTGAAGGTGATGATGCAGGTGACCTTGATCTTGGGAGGGTAAGGAGTCAGAAGGGGCAATGGGACCAGGATTATTATGGACTCTGGGGACAATAATTAATTATTGAATGGGATCAGTGAAAAAGAGAGTGGGAGGTTCCAGAGTAATATTCTCTACTAGGCACCCTGGGAGGTAAGACTGGAGGAACTTATTGAATGATAGGGGACTGTCAAACATATGTATTCAACAATGAAATCATAATTCATCATCTTGAATTATTTGTCTAAGATCTCTTTCCATTTTAAAAATGTAATGCCAATATGGAAGGAGGATATCTTTGTGTGGATAGAACTGGGGCCTAGCAGTTTGGTCAGACTGAAGGGACACCCATTGTCCAGTGGGTCCTTTCCCAATAAACCAGCATTGCTCCAAAACTCATTCCATTTCATTCAGTTCTAGTGAAAGGTCGCTGGCCTAAAACATTTATTCTGTTTCTCTCCAGTGATGCAGCATGGCTTGCTGAGATTTCCTGGCATTGTTTTATAGAGTCATAGAGATGTACAGCATGGAAACAAATCCTCTGGTCAAACCCATCCATGCCGATCAGATATCCCAACCCAATCTAGTCCCACCTGCCAGCACCCAGCCCATATCCCTCCAAACCCTTCCTATTCATATACCCATCCAAATGCCTCTTAAATGTTGCAATTGTACCAGCCTCCACCACTTCCTCTGGCAGCTCATTCTATACACGTACCACCCTCTGCGTGATAAAGTTGCCCCTTAGGTCTCTTTTATATCTTTCCCTTCTCACACTAAACCTATGCCCTCTAATTCTGGACTCCCCAACCCAGAGAAAAGACTTTGCCTATTTACCTTATCCATGCCCCTCATAATTTTGTAAACCTCTAAAAGGTCACCCCTCATCCTCCGATGCTCCAGGGAAAATAGACCCAGCCTGTTCAGCCTCTCCCTATAGCCCAAATCCTCCAACCCTACCAACACCCTTGTAAATCTTTACTGAACCCTTTCAAGTTTCACAACGTCTTTCCGATAGGAAGGAGACCAGAATTGCACGCAATATTCCAACAGTGGCCTAACCAAAGTCCTGTACAGCCGCAACATGACCTGCCAACTCCTGTACTCAATACTCTGACCAATAAAGGAAAGCATACCTAATGCCTTCTTCACTATCCTATCTACCTGAGACTCAAATTTCAAGGAGCTATGAATCTGCACTCTAAGATCTCTTTGTTCAGCAACAGTCCCTAGGACCTTACCATTAAGTGTATAAGTCCTGCTAAGATTGGCTTTCCCAAAATGCAGCACCTCGCATTTATCTGAATTAAACTCCATCTGCCACTTCTCAGCCCATTGGCCCATCTGGTCCAGATCCTGTTGTAATCTGAGGTAACCCTCTTCGCTGTCCACTACACCTCCAATTTTGGTGTCATCTGCAAACTTACTAACTGTACCCTCTTATGCTCGCATCCAAATCATTTATGTAAATGACAAAAAGTAGAGGGCCCAGCACCGATCCTTGTGGCACTCCACTGGTCACAGGCCTCCAGTCTAAAAAGCAACCCTCCACCACCACCCTCTGTCTTCTACCTTTGAGCCAGTTCTGTATCCAAATGGTTAGTTCTCCCTGTATTCCATGAGATCTAACCTTGCTAATCAGTCTCCCATGGGGAACCTTGTCAAACGCCTTATTGAAGTCCATATAGATCACATCTACCGCTCTGCCCTCATCAATCCTCTTTGTTAATTCCTCAAAAAACTGAATCAAGTTTGTGAGACATGATTTCCCACGCACAAAGCCATGTTGACTATCCCTAATCAGTCCTTGCCTTTCCAAATACATGTACATCCTTTCCCTCAGGATTCCCTCCAACAACTTGCCCACCACCGAGGTCAGGCTCACCAGTCTATAGTTCCCTGGCTTGTCCTTACCGTCCTTCTTAAACAGTGGCACCACGTCTGCCAACCTCCAGTCTTCCGGTACCTCACCTGTGACTATCGATGATACAAATGTCTCAGCAAACGGCCCAGCAATCACTTCCCTGGCTTCCCGCAGAGTTCTAGGGTGCACCTGATCAGGTCTTGGGGATTTATCCACTTTTATGCATCTCAAGACATCCAGCACTTCCTCCTCTGTACTCTGGACATTTTGCAAGATGTTATCATCTATTTCCCTACAGTCTATATCTTCCATATCCTTTTCCATAGTAAATACTGATGCAAAATACTCATTTAGTATTCTCCCCCATTTTCTGCGGCTCCCTATAAAGGCCGTCTTGCTGATCTTTGAGGGGCCCTATTCTCTCCCTACTTACCCTTTTGTCCTTAACGTATTTGTAAAAATCCTTTGGATTCTCCTTAATTCTATTTGCCAAAGCTATCTCATGTCCCCTTTTTGCCCTCCTAATTTCCCTCTTAAGTATACTCCAACTTCCTTTATACTCTTCTAAGGATTCACTCGATTTCCGACTTCCTTGGCTTTTCTGCAGTTACAAGCTGGTGTTTGCATTTGAACAGCTACAACACTTTGTCAAGAATCTGATTTATTTTGTGATGAATAGAATTTGAATGATTCTAAGCATTAGGTAATAGGTGTAATGAAGTTGAAGATGGGAATTACTGGTGACTAATAGACAGTGGACTCGGTTGGAACAGGTGATATTCGCTGACTGTAGAAAGAAGCACAGTATTTTATTCATCAATATGTTTAGATCTATCATTTCTTACATACTTTGCCATTTACAAAGGTTTATGACATAATGAGGAGGCATTGTTTTCAATATATTTGAGGTGTGACATGTGGCATGTGTACAAAGCCAAATTTACTAAGAAAATGTATCACTTAATTATGCAAATCTTGATCATTTTATTCAAATGTTCTCATTTAAAGCCACGGACAATCTGAAGTGTGACCTCTCCAAAGGCTGCTGTAGCATTAAGTGTCACATTAATAATTACTTTGTAGCAAGATTGCCATTAGGGATTTGAATGAAGAATAGAGTAATTATAGTGATTGGTTGATGCAGAAGTTTCCGTTTTGGCCTTTCACATCTGAGACCTGGGTCAAAATCCATTGAACTACAGAAATTTGCGTCACAGATAGAGGTCATTCTGATGATCGAGTTAGGGTTGGATCTTTTACTTGAGCACTCCAGACATAAACCTACTGCTCACATTCTCCCCAGTGCCTGAATACCTTTGTCTGTTTCATCAATGAGCCATGTCTTCCTCTTAAAAAAAATCAATGTCTCAAAGATTCACCGAAGCAAAAAATACAAAACTCCAATACCTTCCGCAATGAAACAAAACCTTTGATTTCACTTTTCACTACTCATAACTTTAGATCAATGAACTCCCCAGCTAGAAGAAATTATCCTTATGTTTTGGCTCAATTTTAATTTTAAGGGTGTCAATGAAATCTTTTAAAGTCTTTTTCGGTTACCTCAAAACAGTTTCCTGTTCCTGCAGTCTGCTTAGTTTCTATCAAAATAAAAGCTAGGAACGGTGGGAAAAGAAGACAGCAATGAAGGTGCAGGCAAGCCTGCAGAGGCTCAGTCAGAATATAATTGCAGAAAAAAAGGAACCGGCACACAAGCATCTTCCTGTATTGTGGGTGTAGGGTTCTTAAAGCACCAGTTGCCCATTTTGGGGATGATCAGTCCTTTCTGAAGAAGTACCATTGTCTACTTATTGTACAGAGTCTAAGTGATTAAGCAACAGCAAATGCAGTTGCATGTAAGTGGAATCATAGAGTCCCTTTGCTGCAGAAAAAGGCCATTCAGCCCATCAAGTCTGCACTGACCCTCCAAAGACCTTCCCACCCAGCCCTCCACCCTGTAACCCTGCATTTACCATCGCTAACCGACCTAGCCTATAGATCCCTAGACACTACAGGGCAATTTAGCATGGCCACACATCTTTGGACTTTGGGACGTAACTGGAGCACCTGACAGAAACACATGCAGATACGGAGAGAATGTGCACACCCCACAGAGAAAGTCGCCCGAGGCTGGAATCGAACCCACGTCCATGGTGCAGTGAGGCAACAATGCTAACCACTGTGCCACCCATGATGAAGCTCCTCCCAGAATACATAGCCAGAGTACTGCTGGGAAGAAAATAACATTGTGTCAGTTTGATCAGTAATGAAAGCAAGTGAGGATTTAGAAATCACTGCAGCCAGTAATACTATCACAGATTATGAGACATCAAGAATTGTGCAGCTAAAAAGACATTCTCATTCATGCAAGGAGGAGGTCTCAGAGCTTCAACTAATTCAACATTAAAGATTTAGGATAGATGATACCACATCTGCACTCGCAGAAGCCAATGATATGTAACAAATCTTTGCAATCATGCATGGAGAACATCATTATGACCTTGATGTATTTCAATCCCCAGCATAGGCCCATGAAGGAGTGATACAATTTCCAGTAACTAATAAGAAGCTTTTCAGAGAAAAGGGGCTTGGAAGTTCAAAGTGGATCATGTAAATATTCAACGTGGGGAAATTGTTGATCTACATATTAGACAGCTGCAGGTTGCAAAAAACAAAACCCATCAGCAAGCCTGAAGAGCCTTTCCAGCCCAATGAGCAGCCATCGTCAGAAGCTGTCATGCCACTCCACCAACATATTAACCTTCAAGGAAACAGCAAGAAACTTTATACATCCTGCAGATTCTCCAATAAAACTGAGAATGCAGTTGGAGACTAGTTCATCAAGCAGAAGAGACTTGTTTGGGGGTGGAGGGGTAAGGAAGCGATGTTGAGTAAACATGTTAAGTGTTCATTGTTAAATGTTTGTAATAAAAAGCACAAATGAGACTTTACTCTAAATATAGCTACTGAGCATATGGGAAAGGAGTTTTGACATGGAGATGGTAAATCACATGCAACTGAAACCTGGGTCTGAGGGCCTCCAACCAAGATGTTCTGTTTACCACCCTCAGTATATAGTTAGGTTCAAAAAAGATATTGCTGTTCACTCACAGTGTAGTGTGAATCTCATTTAATTCATTCTATTGCATCTTTAATGGGTTCATCTTGATTGTTCATGACTGGAATAAAATAAACTCATCCCCTTGTCAGGTAAAGTTCTATTCAATTTTGACAACTTAGCATGATGTACAAATTGTCTGCTGGACTTGAATACATACCAGCAATGGGGTTAAAATGGATCTCTGCCAACAGTGCAGAATGGGCTCACAGGGAATTGAGGACTGGCTAGATGTTCTGCCACTCTTTATTTTCCATCGACTTGGAAAATATTGCCAGAGCTTTTTAAGGTCAAAGCAAGTAAAAGTGACAATGAGACTAGGTAATGAATCTCCAAAATGAGCTTGAACTATTGTTTTGTGAAGTTCAGTGGAAAGAAGATCAGTCACAATGAAAAGTCAGATGCTGATTCAGTACAAGCTCATTTCACCCAAGTGGCATAAACCAAGTTCACCCCCTTGACTGCATTACAAAATAACCCTTTGTCTGTAAAATACTCTGTGACGTTCTGAGAACAGAGTCTAGCCCTATAAATTGTTTGCTTCTGGAAAGAGCTTTACAAATGCATAGTGGCTTAATTGGTTAAACAACTTGATGCTTAAATATTCTTTGGCGGAACAATGGAATGACATAATTACAAAACTGCTGTCCATTTGTAAACAAACATGTTGCAGGGCCTTGTATTATGGTAACACTCCTGAATCCCAGTGTCAATAAGAAAATTATTTTGCTGGGAGTGTAAAAAGTGGGAAATGGGAGGAGATCAAAACTGTACAAACAAAATGTAGTGAACATTTTTAACATTGTAATCATTGCAAAGATTAAACACTCATTATACAAAAATGTCTATTTTTATTCCTATGGTGTTGGAAGAAAGCTCTATCATTAAGGAATGGCACAGTGGCTCAGTGGTTAGCATTGCTGCTTCACTGCACCAGGGACCCAGGTTCAATTCCAGTGTTGGGTGACTGACTGTGAGGGGTTTGCACATTCTCCCTGTGTCTGTGTGGGTTTCCTCCCATAATCCACAGATAATGCAGGTTATGTGAATTAGCCAATGTAAAAAGCCCATAGTGTCCAAGGATGTGTGAATTAGGGGTAAATATAGGCTAAATGTGTCTGGGTGGGTTACTCTTTGGAGGGTCTGTTGGGCCAAAGGGCCTGTTCCCACACTGTGGGGATTCTATATTCTATGAAAATGGAAGACAATGGCTGAGGAATTGTGAACTGAACATTGGCTAATCAGCAGCAAACGTTACCAGTTCTGACTTAATGAAAGGAAGAAGGCCATTAAAAAAGTAACTGAACACTTGAAGATGTTTCAGTAATTCCTCTTCTCTGTAATAATTAATACCAATTTCCTTTGTGCTAGGTCTGATTTCAACCAATAGAGAGAATTTTCCCCAGCCATGACTTCAGCTTTGCTTGGCATACTTGGTCAAACACTGACTTGATATTTACATGTTTGGGCTGACACTATAATAAGGGCAGGAGCTGAATAGCCCTGGAGGAACCCAAATTGAGAGTCAGTAAGCAGGTTATTGCTAAGTAAGTATCACTTGATAGGATTGTTGCTGACACCTTCCATTACTTTCCTGATGATTGAGTGAGACTGATGAGGCAATAATTAGTCAGGTCGATTTGCCCTGTTCTTTGTGGGCAGTTTTCCAAATGGTCAGGTTGATGTCAGTGTAATGGAACAACTTGGCTGTTTGTAGTCATGTTAGCAATATAAGACAGGATGGCTCACTCTTTAATTCATGTTCAGACTTCGTAAGTCAGCACTTTGCATAGATTTACCAATTAAGCATATTACGCTAACTCTGTCCTTTGGGAAAATACATAACTTTTACAAAGAATCATGAAGTACTGAGAGCATTTTCTTGTTTGTCATATTAGATAAATGCACTCTCCGGTCTGTTAGAGTAACAAGTAATGAATATCACTTGCATCACTTGATCTAAAGTGAATACCTGATCAGGTCTGCAGATTCCTTTCTTGGTTACCTTCCACTCTTATCAGTCTGAGTGTTTTATTTTGATTGGATTATCAATTATTGGTTTTCCATGAAACTGGGGCAAAGTGAAAATTGTTGTGAAGACATTTCATTGAAATCACATGGTAAGGCTGTGCCATCCCATGGGCTAGGTTCTATGGGTATCAGTTAAAATGTCCAAAGGGGGAGCCCATCCACGATCCTCACAGCTGTCCTGCAGCAACTTCATGCTGAAAGTGGATTTAATTATTCTGAGGAGAGATTTCTGCCTCTCCCTGAGGGAAGAAACCCCATTTTTAGAATACATTAGATTCCCTGCAATATGGAAACAGGCCATTCAGGCTAACAAGTCCACATCGACCCTCTGAAGAGCAACTCGCCCAGACCCATTCCCCTACCTTATATTTACCGCTGAATAATGCACCTAACACTATGGGCAATTTAACATAGCCAGTTCACCTGACCTACACTTTTTTGGATTGTGGGAGGAAATCGGAGCAGCCAGAGGAAACCCACGCAGACACAGGGAGAATGTGCAAACTTCACACAGACTGTTGCCCAAGGCGGGAATCAAACCCAGTTCCCTGGCGCTGTGCTAGCCACTGAGCCACCATGCCGCCATCATAATGAGCTGCTGCCCAATCAAATGGCAGCAGCTCTGTCATCCCAGCAGCACCACCCAGAACAGTGGTCACTACTGGGAGTGCGTACAGTCCCGAGGAGCTGAGGTAAGTCAATTGTCAGGGTTCTTGCCAGGGTCACCTGATCTTGGTGAGGGGAGAAGGTGGGCAACCAAGTTCAAAGACCAGAAGGAGGACTTAAGGGGAACTTCTGGAGCACTTCCAATTTGCTTAGGAGGCCCATCAAGAAGGATATTTTCACTTCCCCTCCAGATTCTTGACAGCTAAAGTTGCAGGCATTCCCAAATGGTATGAGCCTATCCACACCACTTAAGAACATTAACAAACTTAAAAATGCGTAGAATGCCTGAAAGCTCTTCAACTCTGCAACCACGACCCCATCTCTGAAAAGAAGAACAAACCCCCAAACAGAGGCGGTTACGTGGCACCGACTTTACACTTCAGAATTTAATTACCTTCCACCCCACACTCCCAGTCCTTTATACCCACAGCAGGAAGCATAATATTCAGCACCAAATCTTCCCTTTACTATTGTTCAACTCCCGAGTCCCAAGTGACTGTTGTGAAGAGCAAGTTCATAGATGCCCTACAGAGAACAACATATTTATTCTGGAATAAAAATTGCTGGAGAAGCTCAGCAGTTCTGGCGGCATCTGTGGGGAGAAGGTTGAGGTAGCATTTCAAGTCCAGTGACTCTTCATGAGAAGGGGTTCTGATGAGACACTCAAAACATTAACTCTGTTTGCTCCCCACAGATGCTGCCGGACCTGCCAAATTTCTCCAGTAATTTCTCTTTTTGTTTCAGATTTCCAGCATCAGCAATTCTTTGTTTTGTTACATTCATTCACGATTAGTATGACTAGATACAGACTCAATTGAGGGTCCAAAAAACCCCACATTTAGAAATGCAGAATGAATTGACTGAAGCACTAAATTTGGTATGGAGCAAACTTATTTCAAATGAAACATGCCAAGGATTTAAATCCTTGCATTGAACAAATTTGTCTTTAATTAAAGAAGCATTGAATAAGGATGGAGGTAAATGTTGTTCAATGGGAGACAAAGTGTAGCATATGTCATTATTTTTAGCTTAACATTTAATTTCTGATAAAACTGCACCTACTCTCAACAAGCAAATAGCTGCTTGACTGAACCTTGAGACAAAGAGAAAGTCTTAGGGAAAAGATATAGTCATGTGATAGCAGCTTGTTCATAAATCACAGGGGTGACAAAATCAGAAAGAAAGACAAGTGTAAAATAAACTAATTGGATACCTGCCAGCTCTGACAAACGAGAAATATTATTTGCTACACTCATGCAGTGCAAAACTAATGACTGAGGGGGTCTCATTTTCTCCTCCAACCTTCCTTTCCATTTCAAAGCCCTAGTGATACCAGTTTGATCCGCTAATAAAATAAATCGAATGCACAAATCCGTCTGTGCTGCTGTTTCTCCACTCAAATATTTCAAAAGATCGTCAGTATTTTGATCTCAATTTTGTAAAGAGTACAGTTAATCAAAATAAAAGGTGCGTTCATGTAACATCTTATCATGTCTCTCAAAAACACCTCAATCTGCTTCATATGCAATGAATGATTTTGATGCGTAGAGTTTGTTGTTATGTTAGACCATTCAGCACTTACTCTGCACCCGGAACCTGTCAAAACCATTTTGTTTGGATGGTGGTGATTGAAAGAGCAACACTAACCAGGAGACTACAGTACTCTGGCTCTTCTCTGACTAGTGTCATGGGATCTTTTAACATGTATGTGAAGTAATAAAGTGGGCATGTGGAAGCCAATTTTAACATCCCAACTAAAAGCAGACAGTGCCTTATTTACTTAGAGACTTGATCGAAACCTTAGGGTACATCACTCGCACTTTGAAAGGTGAGATTTCAGAACACAGGGAAACTGTGAGAATCAAAAAAAGAAAATACTGTAACTGCCCAAAACCTGAAATAAAACAGAAAATATGAGAAATATTATTTCCAAAATAAATTCACCTGGGTCTTTTGAAACTCACTTTGTGTAGACTTCAGAATTTTTTTACTATATCTATATGTTCATGCAAAGGAAGATATTGCTATTTTGATACGACACATTAAATGGGTTATTAGGCTCAACTGATCCAGTTTCCATAAGCAACCAGTCCTCTTGATTATACATAGTACTGGAAGAAAGATGCCAAACCAACCATTTAAATTCTGTAAGTCAAAATGTTAATGTGAATGGATTCCATTACATGATTACAACTTACTCTTGCTTTGGTCTGAAACTATGTCAGTGAAGGTCCCAGTGACTTCTCTCACCTTTAGCTTACAAATGATCCATTTTATCAGTACTTCTTCAGTGAAGTTCAGCACAGTTGTAATTTATGTTGTGCACTTAAGTAAAGTAGTTTAACTTTTTATACAAAATGCATAAAATATCCGCACTAATATTACTTTTTCTGTTCAGTGCTTAGCTTCGGATCTCGTCGCTGTGTACGATTAATTGCACCCATTGTTGGCCCACTTGCAACTGAACATCTGCTTCACATCTTCCTTTGACATCTACAGGGTATTCATTTTTCATTAAGGATACCACATTGAGAAGGTGAATTGTACATTCACTTGTCCCTCCAATAATTCAAATCAAATTATTAAATTAATATTGAGCAATATATATCCTAGTTTAATTATGAAAGTACCATTTTGCTTCAGGATTGCGACCATCTAGAGCTACTAACCTGACAATGTTGTCTGATGAAAGACAGTTGAGAGCATAAATTAACTCAGTTGTGACAATCAAATTTAACCTTGCAAGTGATTTCATACAATAAGAATAAAATTGCAGTGTAATATTGCTTGAACACACGACTCACAGTATTCCTGTGTCATTGATAAGATATGCCTTTGTAATTAGCATAAGATAGTTTTCTCCATTGCAGCTGTCTATATCATAGTTCAGAACCATACCTGTGGTGTAAGCTCTGAAGATGAGTTAGATGACACACACTGGCCTATGTATGTCATGAGGATAGCTTATGCAGGGTAGACTTTCTACTTTAAAATCTAAATGTACTTTTTAAATAGTAGATGTTGTAATGAAGGTATCTTGTCAAAAATATGCTTTTATAATATAATTGATTGAACATATGTATAGAACCTCTGGAAATAACATTCAAAAAACAACAACAATGGTGCATTTTGCATGAGCAGGTTGCTGGGATGGAGATGCCAAATCTACATTCAGAAAGAGGAACACATGACCCAGTTTGTGGCTGGTAAAGAGGTATTGAATTTGGACAAAGACAGTCAGAGAGAAAACACACATGGAACAATAGCCTTTGTCCTCTTGGATGATTTGGCCATAATACATTCATTTTCTTCATCTAAGTTTGCAAATTACACAAAAATAGGTGAGAAAAAAAGTGATGAGGCTGACTCAAGATGTCTGCAGTGGGATATGGACAGGTGAAGTGAGTGTGAAATAATTTGCTGATGGAAAATAATGTGGGAAAATGTGAGGTTTTGTGTTTTGGCATGAAGAGCAGAGGAGCTGAATATTATTTAAATGGGAAAAAAATCTGCAGAAAGAGACAGCACAAAGGGATTTAGGGGCCATCCTGTATGAATCATAAAAAATTAGGATCCAAGTTCTGCAAGTAATAGGAAAGGCAAATGGAATATTAGCTTTTATCTCAAAGAGAACCCAGTACAAAATAGGAAAGTCTTACAAATTAGAGTGTCATATTATCTAAGCTGGCCAGAGCAAAATAGCACCTTTCCATGATCCAAGATTATGACTGATATTTTCCATGCTCACGGGTACAATTACATTCTGGTGACTAACTGCTTTATTAAATTCTCTTTTGTGTGGCAAATCAAAGATATCACCAGTTCAGTGGTTGTTAACTGAATGAATTCCATACTCATTATACTCATTGTATGCAACAACCCTTTACACAGAGCTTCCTCTTTCAAGACACATGCTGGAAGTGATGTGTTCCACATATTACCTCCATTGCTTTCTGCCCTCAGTCCAACAGATTGGCATCCCTTTCCATCTCCAAATATAAAGCTATCTCAAAGTAATGCTAATTACTATTTAGCATGCTAAACTCTGATGCACAACATCGATATCCCATATTGATGTTGTCCAGTAACTGGTTGGAATAATTTTTAAAAATTCTTTCATGAGATTTAGGCACCAATGGCTGGGCCATCAATTACCCATTCTTTACTGCCTCTGAGAAGATGATGATGAGCTTTTTGAACCATTGCAGTCCATGACGTGCAGAGACACCCATCGTGCTATTGGGAAGGATGTTCCAGAATTTTGACACAAAGGGAGAAAATGAGGACTTCAGACCCTGGAGTGTGGCCATAGAAAAGCACAGCAGGTTAGGCAGCATCTGAGGAGCAGGAGAATCAACATTTTGGGCCTAAGCCCTTCATCAGGAATGTGGAGGGAAGGGGGCTGAGAGATAAATAGGAAGGTGAGGGTGGGGGTTGGGGGGGGAAGGTATTTGAGCAGGCAATAGGTGGATTCAGGTGGGTGTTGGGAGAGTGGAGAGGATAGCTGGGAAGAAAGATGGACAGGTAGGACAGTTCAAGAGGCCTGTGTTGAGTTGGGGGTTGGATCTGGGACAAGGTAGGGGGAGGGGAGATTTGGAAACTAGTGAAGCCGATGTTGATGCTGTGTGGTTGAAGATGAGATGTTCTTCTTCCAGTTGTTGAGTAGCTTTGATTTGGCAGTAGAGGACGCCCAGGACTTGCATGTCCTTGGGGGAGTAGGAGGGGCAATTTGAAGTGGTCGGCCACAGGTTGGTGAGTTTTTGGGTGTGTGAGTTCCAGAGATATTCTCTGAAATGCTCTGCGAGTTGGTATCCTGTCTCCCCGATGTAGAGGAGATCACACCGAGAGCAATGAATGCAGTAGGTGAGATGTTTGGATCTGCAGGAAAATCTCTGCTGGATGGGAAGTAGCCTTTGGGGCGTTGGATGGAGGTGAGGGGGGAGGTGTGGGCACAGGTTTTGTACCTCTTGCGGTGGCAAGGGATGATGCTGGGAGTGGAGGGTGGGTTGGTTGTGGCAGGGTGGTGGGGGGGAGGTCATGGACCTAATGAAGGAGTTATGGAGAGAATGGTCTCTGTGGAATGCTCATAGGGATGGGAAGGGAAATATGTCTCTGTTGGTGGGGTCTGATTGTAGATGGCAGAAATGGAAGAGGATAATATACTGTATCCAAGATTAGTGGGGTGGAAGGTGAGGACCTGGGTGGGGCGGGAAGGGGATGTTCTATCCTTCTTCTGGTTGGAGGGGTGGGGTTCAAGGGCAAGGTGAAGGAAGTGGAGGAGTTGCATTGGAGGGCATTGTTGACCACATGGTAGGGGAAATTGCAGTCCTTGAAATAGGAGGCCATCTGGGATGTCCTGGAATGGAATTGCTTCACCTGGGAGCAGATACAGGTGGAGGCAGAGGAATTGGGTGTAAGGGATCACGTTTTTACAGGAGGGGATTTGGGAGGAGGTGGGTTTAAAATAGATGTCCGTGTTGAGTCAGTCACTGGAGATGGAGATGGAGATGGAGAGGTCCAGGAAGGGACCTTGGTACAACTGCATAGATCTCTGAATGTGTCAACACAGGTAGACGAGGTGGTGAAGAAAGCATACAGGATGTTTGCCCTCATTAGCTGGTTGTAGAATACAGGAGCAAAGAAATATTGTTTCAACTTTATAAAACATTGATTAGATCACAGATGGAACATTGTGTGCAGTTCTGGTTGCCACACAATCAGAAGGAGACGACTGCACTGGAGAGGGTGCAGAGAAGATTCAGCAGGATGTTGCCTGGGATGAAAAGTCTTAGTTGTAGGTGAGAACGTTGACTTTGAATGAGTGTCTTAGACAAAAGGAAATCAGTTTGATCAGGAAGAATGGAGGGAATGGGCAACCAGCAGGTAGAAAATTGATAGATTTGGAGATACCAAAGGCATGTATGAAGCTTTCAGGAGCAGAGAAGCATGGCCAGGCAATACAAATAACCAGCTTTGATAATGGATAGCCTGAGTGATTTTAACAAAAACAGAAAATGCTGCAGAAACTCAACAGGTCTGGCAGCATCTGTGGAGAGAAAGCAGAGTCAACTTTTCAGGTCCAATGATCTTTGTTTAGAACTGACAATGCAAACAGATCTGAAACATTTCTCTCTATAGATGCCACCTGACCTGCTGAGTTTCTTCAGCAATTTCAGTTTTTGTTTCAGCTTTCCAGCAATTCTTTTTGTGTTTGAGTTATTTTAAAGTCAACTCAGTGTCAAACATTATGGCAAGATTGCAATTGGCTGATTTTATCCCAAAGATGGTCAAAAATATGGGTTGGATTAGTGGTGGGATTGTAAATATTATGGTGACGTCCAATTAATAACACAAACATAAAGAGACTCATCCAAGTCTTGATGTTGGATCGTGATATGCAGATAGCCAAGAAAAATAAAGAAAGAACATATTGAGTATCCTTGGTGTAGATGTGAAAGCTGCCTCTTTGGTTATGAAAGGTATCGCTGAGGGGGAAAGAATTAAACCATGGAGCTAATGTGACATTTTGTATTTAATGCTTCTTTCTTTATACTTAAAAGAAAATATGGACAGGGAGATATGGAACTCTAGTCAGCAATTCTTTCATGATTTCCCAGGCAATGGAAAATACGATAAGTGTTAAACAGTCAGAATAAGACTATCTTCACATGCAGAGGATAATGAAGTACACTTTGAGCACAGTCAGCACATGTTTTCTGCCTTGATCATGGCACAGAGCAGGAGTAAAGCTGGAAGAACTTGATACAAACTTAACCAGCTGTAAGCTGTTAAATTTTGACATCTTACTTTATGGTATTTACACCAATTATATTCGAAAGGCCCTTATCCAAAACACAGAAGTACAGAAGGACATTTTTAAAATAATTTTTAACAAGGAATTCAAAATCTGATGTTCAATTAATAACAGAGAGTAATTAGATTGATTCTTTAAACCCTACCAAGTACAACTCTAAGGGATTCTCGAGCAGTTGGACTCATTCAATAATTCATGGGCTGCCAAAAGGATTAATCAAGCTGAACATGTGATCGATGTACGTTGGCTGTAGATTAAAATGTTTTACAGGTGATCTGTGTTTGGTTGCCATAGAATTAATTGGCACAAGACAGACCAGAAGGTCTGAGGAAGGAAAGATGTAGATACAAAAGAAATCAGCCACATTATGTCAAATCTTTAAGAAATATAGGGAAGTAAGAATGAACTGGCATTAGCCGAGCAGGTTTCATGATCTTTAAATTCTACAAAGAACTTTACAAACAGCTAAGTGTTTTTGAAATGTGTGTGTGTGTGTTTGCAAGTGTGTAAGTGTGTGTTATATGTGTGTGTGCGTGAGTGTGTATGTGTTGCATGTACGTGCGCAAGTGTGTGTGTGAGTGTGTATGTTTGTGTATGGATCACTGTATGTGTGTGTATGTGCAGTTCTGATAGTCTTGAGGAACAAGAATTAATTTTATTCGTCAAAAGAACCTGCACCTGGAGTCTTTTTAACATTGGGCGATTAGTGCACTAATGCTACCAGATGCTATTAGCTATCCAGCCCTTATCGCCTGCCATGGATATGTCAGAAGAGCTTACAGATAGATCAACTCATTTGGCCATTTTAGGACTCAGACTCATTGTCCTTGAAAATCTGTGATGAGTCTTGAACCCAGAGGTCGGGATGCTACCAATGTACCACATGACCTCCTTTTGAACAAAAACAGATAGGGGTGCAGCACCAGTCGAGAGAAAACAGACTTTGGGCTTCAAGTCTAGCAATCCCATCTTCAAAACTTAAAATAGCTGGGAAAAAGTGTTATTTATGCTGATAATAGGGTGGGGGGTCAGGGTCGGGGGGGAGAGTTGGGTGGGGGGGGAGGGGGGTTGGGGGGGGGGGGCAGGAGGTGGGGTGTGAATAGAATACGTGGAGATGGAGCCCAGAACGAGAAAAATGGATAGGCAGACAAAGAGACAGCTTATGATAAGCTGAGGGAGAGATAACTGGGTGCTAATGAGAAGTGTGAGGAGGAGAAAATGAGTTGGCTGCACAGAGAACAACCAATACCAGACAGGACCTAGTGATGTGGGTTTAGGGAATGAACATGAAGGAGCAAGTTCATCTTCTGAAATAGCTTAACTCAAACGTTGAGTCCGAAAGACTATCAGGTATCTCCTTTTGAAGGGTAGACAGTGTTGCTGGGAACATGCCAACTACCTTGTATAAAGACAGCTCCAACCACTGACAATGTGATAAAAGCCTGCTAAATCAGCTTGAATTCAAATCAAAAAGCTCATTTATATCCTTCTGGAACTGAAATCTGTACCTATCTAGATTGTCCAGAATTAATGCATCATACAATGTGCTGAATTCTGGTATCTTTGGATCGTTATACGTAATATCTAAGACATTGTAACTTTTTACATTTCATGTTGACTGGCCATATAACAGAAAAGCCATGGAGTGCATCTATTTCAAAATGCATGGTTGCAAGAGGATGCTTACAATCAGCTGGATGGACAGAATGTCAAATGAGTTGGTTAGGTCAAGAATAGAAGTTCAAAAATCAAAAGAAATAGCCAAGAATAGACATTGGGAACAAATACAAGAATCCTGTCTTGGTATTGGTTGATGGAGAAACATAACAACATAGAAACTGAGAGTAGGAGTACACCATTCAGCTCTTTGAGGCTTCTCTGTCGTTCTGTATGATCATGGTTAAGCCTCTATCTCCATGCGATATCTGTCATTGTGATATTTGGCATGGAAATGGTGGATTAAAAATCGAAGAAGAAAAATCAAATGGATGGATAACATTAAAATGTGGACTGACAGAGACATAAAAGAAGCCAGAGAAGAGGCAAGATGTATTCAACAAGTCCAATAAGGCTACGGTGACAACAAAAGAATGAAGGCATCTACTATATTTGGGTGGACCAAAGACAAATTGCTGTAAGTTCTGTATCACGTACTTGCAAGTTTAAGGTGTACTGGCTCAGCCAATACTCCATAAGCAAGAAATTTCTGCAGACTCTCATCACATGTGCAACAATATGTTCAACAGTCCCAGTGAAATAAGCAGTAAATCCAATAGCAGGATGATTACAGAATTTAATTCATAATTTATCGGTCCATGATTTAATTGTGTTTACTTGTTTGATTAGCACTTATAATTGGACCAGCTAGTCATATAGTTTTGATTCTGATAAGCCTATCTTTCAACAAATCGGTGCCTGATCTTCCTATTGGGTTTCATAGTTATTTTTCTGTCTTTCTACCTTGCTTTGATTTTCTTTTGTTTTTGACAGGCAACTGCTGATAGGAGAACATAGTTTATTTTCATAATTATGGTCACAGTGATTGAGTGGCATGGCTTGCTGCTGCACCACTATATGACACTATGCTGTAGTGGGACACGGTCTTATGCCTGCAATTTTCTGCACGGAGAGAGTTACCTGGGGCATCTCTTGATCTCCTCAGAGAAAACTGAGAATGAAGAGGAAGTCAGCAAAATTCGATCAAAAATCATGTGTCATTAGTATTTGGTATGATCTACACAAGCATCAAGAAAACCTCTGTTGAAAAGTCCTGCTGATGAGGGAAGTTAATGCAGATACTTTGGTGACAATCTTTTAGTTAAGGTCAGCAGGTCTTTCAAGTGAGTCATTTTCCCAGCTATTTAACTCTGACTGTAAGACTTTTGTTCCAAATGAATGTTTTCTTTTATTACAGCTCCTATTAGGCAAAGCTGAACAGTGTTATTTGTGAGCTCATGTTACACCCATAATACACTCCCATTGCATGGTGCAGCATTATAAGCCCTACACATACAATGGGTGTTTAAATTAATAAATGAGAGCTCAACAGCAAAAAGATATTCATTGTAGATAAAATGTTAGTACAATTCAGAACAGGAATTAGCTTGGAACTCAAACTTAAACATTCTAACTTAGACTTTTGTCATTCATTAAAAGATCAATAGCAGTTACAAAATATCCAGCAATTATGCACACTTTAAAAATTATTTTGTAATGAAAAGAAAACACCGAACACATTGATAGCTTTTCAAGATTATCTTACAGTGAAAATGTCTAGTTTGGATCAGTATTTATATACATTTCCAATCTGTAAAATAGTTATTACATAACACATTACTGTACATCTTTAATTTAGAAGCAGAACTAGAACAAATATTGTCCAGAAGATACTGGACCCATACTTGTAGAAATACCTGTTTAGTTTTGAAACTGTGGTACTTACAGACAAAACAGGGCGATGAAAGGAGACCTGTCCTCTCTGCTATGATACAAAATAATTAGAAATCATTTTATGCTAATTTCAGAAATTCTTTATAATGAAATTGAATTTAAGTGGATTTGATACAATAGTATCGCAATGCAAGAAAATTCCGTATTGGATCAACTCCATGTTGAATCAATTCCGTGTTTATCCAAATTAAAATTCTATTCAACATTATATACACTCTGTAGACTTGGATTGAACTGACAGTGAGACATGGAGTAGTAAGAAATTCTGCTCACAAGGGTTAAGAAATTTAAGGCTGATGATTGTCAATACAAAAGGTACAAGTTAGTGCCGTTTTATTCAAAGAAATTGTTTTTACTCTTCTACATGACCTTAGCTGTGCACTTTCCAAACACACAATACTGACTATTGAAGAATTTGCTCTCCAAAATGTTTACTTGGATTCTGAATGTTGACCATTTGGGTGAAATTTGTCAAGAGAAAGGGAGTTCTGTGAATGCAATACCTGATAGAGATGTTGTGCCGTTATTAGCACAGATGGTTGTCATATGTATGCAAATGAGGAGAAAATTGAATTTCGTGTCCCTTCTCACCACCTGTCCTATCAGTGCCCACTCCCGCAGGGAGGAGAAGACACACCAAGTGCACCATTAATCTGTCACTGCATGTTAATTAAAACCAACACATTAATCATCGTTTGTTTCTTTTACAAAAGAAGTCCATTTTTTTCTCTGCCAAAGAAGTAGATTTCCATGTACGGACAAGGTATTCCATGCAGCTAGTAGAACAAATATGAGATTACATTGCTGTTGGTCAATAAGATTAGATTTGAACGTTTAGAAAATTTTAAATAATATGAAAGCAGCCGTCAAAAGATTAGACTTATAGCAAGATAGCCTCTGCAAAAATCATCAGCCAGTTTCTGAAGTTCAGTACAATTTAAATCATTTCTTCAGGAGGGAAAATAAAGTGTTATTTTTATACTTGTTGTTAGAGGCTGTGCTGTAATTTAGCTACTGCTGCTGTTCTCCCAGATGGTACATGTTTAAACCTGAGAACATTTGGATAGAATGAATAGGAAGAAATTATTTTCACAGGCCAGTGAAATAGAACTGGAGGGCTTAAATTCACTCCAAGATTAAAAGAGGCATGCTGTGAGATTTTGATTTTGTGCAGACCATAGATCAGACATGGAGTCGTTTAACAAAAAAAACAATAGTGGAAGCAAACCTCATGGTCAGTATTAAAAAGGAAGTGGTAAAGTGTTTGAGAAATCAAAATGTGAAAGAATATGGGAAACAAGCTGGTAATAAAACTCAGTGGATAACGGCTTTCAAGATCTAGAACTGCTATAATGGGTCAAGTGGCTTTTTACCATTTTATACAGGTGTAGTTCAACTTGGGTCAGAATGCAGAGTGGTTGTAACTCATTTGTTAATTTCTCTCAAATACTCCTCACCCTCCGAATGAGTCCACTGACTGCCATGAGTTGACTACCATTGGTGGCAAGATAAGGATCTTAGGCCGTCCTGAACTGTACACCTTGTGTTGAGGATTAAGTGAAAGTATTTCTTGCATTAATGTCAAAGACTAGTTTCACCTGCTTATTTTAATAATGGATATAAAAGGTACAACATGGAGATAATCAAAGTTACCATCAATATAAACAGTAAAGCATGGAGCGATTCCAGAATATAAAGTCAGTACAGCTCAGAATAGGTGAAATAAAACTGTTTACTCCTGTCAAATGCTAAGGGAGAGGCAGCCCTAAGTAAAGTAAGAATAATCAGAACTGAGTTTGGAAAAAGTGCTAAAGAGCCACAGGAATCATTGTTATAAAGAAGGAGCTAAAACCCAGATAAACACAAACCATTAATAAGGAAAAAGTGTTTTGAAATATGAGAGAGAATAATAAGCCACATTCCCAACAAAATATCAGAAAAAAATAAACCTTTAAAGAAGAGGAGAGATTCAAATGTTTATTACAGCTGTTTAAGACATTGGTACCTGAAAGGGTTAAGCAACATCATAAGATAAGCTCCAACCAACAGGATATTAAGGATTGCTTCTGGAAGGAGCTAACTAATGTTCTTGTTTGGTTCCAGTTAAGTGCTAAATCCATATAACTAGGCATAATGTATGCTTACTCTTAAGTATAGCCTCGGGTCTTACAAACACTTATGTAATTCTGATGTAATATAACCAGCTATTAAATACTGTGTAATATACCTATTCTGTTTATCAAGTCCTCACTTCTGCTGGAGGCGTCATGTGGATATCCTTGGTTTCAGTAACTTCAACTAAAACCAGTAAGAAAGATAAGTGGTAGTGACTCTACCCAAGACACCAGGAAAGATATTGTGGCAGCAGAGCTAATGTCTGAAAACATACCAATAATTATTACATATCAAATTAGTTAGTGCCCAGAGATAAAATAAAATTTCCATTTAATGATTATCAAACATGTGAAAATGCCAAATATTTTGGATGGACATAAAAGTGTTAAATGAAGTAGCTTGTTTGTCCTGAATCGGAAAAAAATGTCCTGTGAACCGCAGATAATTACTTCTAACAAAATTTACTTGTATACTCTGGAATCTGTGGAGAGAAACACAATTCATGTTTCAAGTCGAAGACATTTTAGCAGATTGTCATCGATCTGAAACATGAATTCAGTTTCTCTCCACTGATGCAGCCTGACCTAATGAGCTTTTCAAGCTTGTTTTGTTCTTATTTCAAATTTTCAGCATCCACAATATTTTGTTATTATATAGTCGAGACTTTGTTAACAAACACCATACATCAATTTAAATTGGAATTTGTTAGCATGAAATTAATTTTTAATTTATTTGCACAGTTGAAAATTAACTGGTTTGGATAAAACAACATAATTAGCTCCACGATCTCAAGAATTATTTCCATTGATGATAAAAGATGACAAAAATATGTCAGTGAGCTCAGGTGGTTAAACACAATGAGAAATTGTCTCCTGTGGTGGCACAAAATGGGTAGTACTTGATTGACTGCCAGTAAATTCTATCTGTGGAATGGAATATCAGGCTCTGAGTTTCATCAGTGGCTTATTCAATATCGCCAGTTTTGTGCAATTATCTGAATCAATTTCTACTTCCATATGGATTCAGCATTCTTTTTATGTACGGGATAAGAAGGCAACTTAGGAAACCATGATTTATAGTCCTGAGTTACAACATCAGGGTTCCTTGCACAGCCAATATTTGTGAGGGTGTGGCATCTTGCAGAGTAAAGGTGAGGTGCTTCTGGAACTTCACTTGGATATATGCAAGATGACTTGGGCCAGTATATGTCAGAAGGGAGGCAATGGCCTACTGGTATTATCACTGGACTGTTAATCCAGAGACCCAGGTAATGTTCAGGAAACTCAGGTTTGAATCCTACTATGATAAATGGTGGAATTTGAATTCAATAAAAAGCTGCAATTAAGATGACATGAATCGATTGTCAGAAAAGCCCATCTGGTTCACTAATGTTGTTAAGGGAAGGAAACTGAGATCCTTACCTGGTCTGGCTTATATCTGACTCTAAATCACAGCAATGTGGCTGACTCTTAAGTAAGTGTTGGCCTAGCCAGCAATGCCCACATCCTGTGAATGAATAAAAAATAATTCACAAGTATTCCTTTTTTTTGAACTAAAGCAAAGAACTGCAGATGCTGGAAATATGAAACAATAAGAGAAATTGCCAGAGAAACTTAGCAGGTCTGGCAATATCCAGGGACAGAAAGCAGAATTAACGTTTCGGTTCCAGTGACCCTTCTTCAGAACACTTCTGGTTTTGTGTACTTTGTTTTCTTCTGGGGAATTCTTGTGTCCTTATCACTGCTACTCCACCAGCCTCCATGTTTTTGATTAAAGCAAATCACTACAGATGCTGGAAATCGGAAATAAGAATAGAAATTGCTGGAGAAACTCAGCAAGTCTGGCAGCATCTCTGGAAAGAGACACAGGGTTAATGTTGACTCGAATACGACTTCTTCAGAATTATCATGGACAGGAAAATGGTGTTTTTAATGTTGTTGACAGAGAGGGAAGAGGAACATGAAATATGTTTTGAGGGAGACCAGAGAAGAAGACAAATGGAATGGAGGGAAACAAGAGACATAGTTGTAAAATGGGTGTAAAAGAAGGTGTATTAAGGAGAAAATTGAGAGAAAAGCTGACAGGGCATGAACTAAGCACAGCTGGAAGAGGGTGGGCAGATGTAACAAAAATTGGGAATAAGGTCTTTAGAGGGGAGGCAATGGCCTGTCTGTATTGTTGCTAGACTAGTAATCGTAGAATCCCTACAGTGTGGAAGAGGCCATTGAACCCATTGAGTCTGCACAAACCCTCTGAAGAGCATCCCACCCAGCCCCCTTCCCTATAACCCTGCATTTCCCATGGCCAATCCACCTAATGTGCACATCTTTGGAGTGTGGGAGAAAACCCACACAGACATGTGCAGAATGTGTACACTCCACTTAGATAGCCACCCAAGATTGGAATTGAACCCAGATCTCTGGTACTGTGAGGTAGCAGTACTAACCGCTGACCCATCAATCACCCCAATCCAGAGGTCAATGCAAATCCAAGGTTTTGTGAACCTGCATTCAAATCCCACCATGATAGATGATGGAATTTAATGTCAGTAAAATTCTAGAATTAAAAGTCGAATGGTGACCAAGAAATTATTATCAATTGTTGTAAAAAACTCATCAACTCAAATGTCTTTTGAAGAAGAAAATTGCCACCCTTACCAGGCCTATCTTACATATGCTTCTAGACCCACAGCAAAGTGGTTGACTTTTCATTGCCCTCGAAATGGCTCAGCAAATCATGCAGTTGTCACAAGCACTCCATAGAATCCCTACAGTGTGGAAACAGGCCCTTCAGCCAATAAGTCCACCCTGACCCTCTGAAGAGTAACCCATCCAAATCCATTCTCTATATTTACCTCTGATTATTGCACCTAACCTTCATAATCCCTGAACACTATGGGGCAATTTCACATGGCCAATTCACTTAACCTGCACATCTTTGGATTGTGGGAGGAAACTAGATCACCCAGAGGAAACCCAGCCTGAGGCTGGAATAGAACCCAGGTCCCTGGTGCTATGAGGCAACAGTGCTTACCACTGAGCCACCGTGCTGCCCATAATGCCAAATGCCTAATTATAATGCCTAAAGAAAGGACTGAAATTGACAACAGCAAATATAGTCCTATCAACCCTGCAAAGCCCTCTTTACTGGAATCTAGTATCAAAACTGGGAGAGTTGTCCAGCTGTCTCAAGTCAACTAGTCAAGCAACAGCCTGACATAGTCACGCTCATGGGATCATACTTTGCAATTTCCCAGAAACACCATCACCATCCCTGGTATGCTGTGTCCCATCACAAAACAGACCCAGCAGAGATGGCAGCACAACAGTATTTAGTCTAGAGGCAGTTGCCCTGGGAGTCCTCAACATTGACTCTGGACATCATGAAGTCTCATGGCATCAGGTCAAACATGGGCAAGGAAACCTTCTGCTGATTACCACGTAACCTCTTCTACCCAGCCTTTCTTGGCTGAATACTCCTTTCTTGTTGAATAGCACTTTGTGGAATTCCTGAAGATGGGGCACTTCACTGTCCACCATCAAGAATAGATTGGCAACTGGGTCTGCGGCAGGTGGTGAAGAAGGCAGCAAGAGGAAAATACATGTGTAGCCTCAACCTCAGCAATCTACCAGCTGCAAAAACATTCTCTCCATCACAGTATCAGTCTACCACACAGTCCTGTGGAAATGAAGTTCAAAGTGTTGTATGGCAATCACATGCATTGAAAGGAACAGGCTTCCAACAGATTTAGCAATTCAAGACTGAGCATCCATGTGATACTGTAGGTCATTAGCAGCAACAGAATCTCCAATCCAATCTGCAACCTCATAGCACAGCATCTCTCCAACCCTACCATTACCATGGGCCAGAGGGTCAACACCAGTTCAATGAAGAACTCAGGAGGGCCTGCCAGGAGCAGCACCAGGCCTATCTAAAAATGAGGTGCCAAGCTGATAAAGCTACAAAACAGGACAACTTGCAGACCAAACAGCAACAAGTGATAAATAGAGCTAAGATTCTACAACTAATAGATCAGATCTAAGTTCTGCAATCTGCCAAAAACACTCATGAATGGACAATTAAACAACTCACTGGAGGAGGAGGCTCCACAAATATCCAAATCTTCAATGATGGGGGAGCCCACCACATCAGTGCAAAAGATAAGGCTGAAGCATTCACAGCAATCTTTAGCCAGAAGTGCCGAATGGGTAATCCATTTCAGCCTCCCCAGAGATCTCCAGTGTCACAGATTCCAGTCAATCTGATTCACAAATGATTCACAGCTGGAGACACTGAATACTGTGGGCCCTGACGACATTCCAGCATGAGTACTCAAGACTTATGTTGCAGAACCTGCTTTCTCACTAGCCAAACTGCTTCTGCTACAACACCAGCAAGTACCTGACAATGTAAAACAAAATGCCCAGGTATATCCCACATACAAACTGCAGGACAAATCCAACACAGTCAATTGTCATTCCATCAGTCTATCTCAATAGTGATAGAAGGTCTCGTCAACAATGCTATCAAGGAATACCGGCTTAGCAATAACTTGGTCAGTAATGTTCAGCTTAGTAACTCGGCTCTTGACCACATTATAGCCCTAGTTTAACAGGGACAAAAGAACTGAATTGCAGAGTTGATGTGAGAATGACTGCCCTTGACTAAACATGGCATCAAGGAGCCTGAGCAAAATTGGTGTCAATAGGAATCAGCATAAAGTTTACAGTCATACATGGCACAAAGGAAGATAAATGAGTCCAAGAGTGCTTGAAGTGCCTGATTGGAAAAGGAGTTCAGCTAGCATTGAACTTCATTGGAACACTGTAGCAGGCCCAGTATGGGAGCAAAGTAGTTTACTAAAATGGTGGGGAAACATGCTTCCAAGCGTATATATTACTGAATGCATTGTTCGATAAATTTGCTACAAAACTTTGAGTTTTGAAATTGAAGGTCAAAGAACAAAGAACAAAGAAAATTTACAGCCCAGGAACAGGCCCTTCGGCCCTCCAAGACTGAACCAATCCAAATGTACTGTCTAAACCTGTCGCCCAATTCCTAAGCATCTGTATCCCTCTGCTCCCCACCTACTCATGCATCTGTCCAGACTCATCTTAAGTGAATCTACCGTGTCTGCCTCTACCACCTCTGCTGGCAACGCATTCCAGACACCCACCACCCTCTGTGTGAAGTACTTACAGCGTGTATCCCCCTTGAACTTTCCACCTCTCACCTTGAAACCGTGACCTCTCATTATTGAATCCTTCACCCTGGGAAAAAGCTTGTCTCTATCCACGCTGTCTATATTCTTCATGATTTTGTAAACCTCAATCAGGTCCCCCCTCAATCTCCTTTTTTTCTAATGAAAACAAACCTAACCTACTCAACTTCCCTTCATAGCTAGCGCCTTCCATACCAGGCAACATCCTCTGCAACCTCTCCAAAGCGTCCACACCCTTTTGATAATGTGGGTCCCAGAACTGTACACAGTATTCTAAATGCGGCCGAACCAATGTCTTGTACAATTTTAACATGACTTGCCAGCTCTTATACTCAATACCCCGTCTAATGAAGGCAAGCATACTATATGCCTTCTTGACCACTCTATCCACCTGTGCAGCAACCTTCAGGGTACAATGGACCTGCACTCCCAGATCTCTCTGCCCATCAACTTTTCCCAAGGCTCTTCCGTTCATTGTATAATTCGCTCGAGAATTAGACTTGCCTAAATGCATCACCTCACATTGGTCCGGATTGAAATCCATCTGCCACTTTTCTGCCCAACTCTCCAGTCTATCTGTATCCTCCTGTATTCTCTGACAGTCGCTTATGCTTTCTGCTATTCCACCAATCCTCGTGTCATCTGCAAACTTGCTGATCATACCAACAGTGCCCTCTTCCAGATCATTTATGTATATCACAAACAACAGTGGCCCCAACACTGACCCCTGTGGAACACCACTGGTCACCTTTCTCCATTTCGAGAAACTCCCTTCAACTACTACTCTCTGTTTCCTGTTGCTCAACCAGTTCTTTATCCACCGAGCTAGAACACCCTGCACAGCATGTGACTTCACTTTCTCCAT
Source organism: Chiloscyllium plagiosum (assembly GCF_037043375.1). Lineage (NCBI taxonomy): Eukaryota > Metazoa > Chordata > Chondrichthyes > Orectolobiformes > Hemiscylliidae > Chiloscyllium > Chiloscyllium plagiosum. The sequence continues at coordinate 21,099,409 of NW_028270163.1, read as the reverse complement.
TAGTCTACAATGGGGAACCTTATCAAACACCTTACTAAAGTCCATGTATATGACATCAACAGCCCTTCTTTCATCAGTCAACTTGGTCACTTCCTCAAAGAACTCTATTAAGTTGGTAAGGCACGATCTCCCCCACACAAAACCATGTTGCCTATCACTGATAAGCCCATTCTTTTCTAAATATAAATAGATCCCATCCCTCAGTACCCTCTCCAGCAACTTTCCCATCACCAACATCAGGCTTACTGGTCTGTAGTTACTCGGAATATCCCTACCACCCTTTTTGTACAGGGGACAACATGAGCAACCCTCCAGTCCTCCGGCACCTCACCTGTGTTTAAGGATGCTACAAAGATATCTGTCAGCTATTTCCTCTCTCATCTCCCTCAGCAACCTGGGATAGATCCATCTGGTCCTGGGGATTTGTCCACCTTAATAACCTCTAGCCTACCCAACACATCCTCCCTACTTATGTCAACTTAGGTCCTGAGGCAAATTAATGGTTCATCCTATCAGACATCATAAATTACATACAGTGCATGACTTTTGCATAAACATGGCCGACTTTTACAAGCCTCCTTCCAATGATGCTGATGTTAATGTGGCAGAAAACAGATCGACCACCATTTCTAGTCTCTCAAGACATCCTTAGACCAAGACCAGTGCTACAAAACTCAAGCTTGTGGCCTATCTGTTAGGAGGTCATTAATACTCAGGCAACATATTCTAAAACTTACAAATATAGTGTAACAGACTGGAGCTGTTGCATATCCAGTTGTATAAATTTATAGCAATGATTTATATAGCTGCCTAATCCTATTGCACGGGCCAGGTTCAGATATAATGAATGCTGTGAAGGGCAATCCAAGGCAAGAAGTCTAGCATTGTAAAATAAAACAGAAACATGAGTCTCTCCTTCCTTTTCAGATGCTGAATAAATGTAACCTGAATAGGTTACATTCCTAGCATTTTTTGTTCTGTTATTTCAGGCATCTAACAGTCACACTTGTTTCATTCTGTTCTCGTCTTACAAACCCAGTAATCACCTCTGTTTGGTCTCACTCACACTTGAACACAGATTAAAAATATTCTGGAATAAGAAAGTTGAAAATTCTTTTAGTACCGATTTGCGCAATCCTTTCTAAGCTAGCTCTGCTTTTGGACAAATGTCCCACTTTGCCTAGAGAACTGCAGAACCTTCCTTTAATGCTGGATGACTAAGCTTTTGCCTTTGAAAAATACTTTTTTGCAGTTTTCAGCAAGAGTGCAGTCCCAGATTTTGGAGCAGTTGACCGCTCTGCAATTACATATAAAAACTGTCTGAAACATTGGCAACAAGGAGAGGCAAAGAGGGATAGGATTTGTAAGTGGTTAGCTCTGACATTGCAGATCAATGAGAAGGGAGGTTTAGGTCGGTAGTTGGGTTGTTAAAATCAATTATTTATCTTGAGGGGCATTCAGTAAATTAATCTGTAATGTGCATTTTTTTTTAATGATTGGAGATTTGTAAGTATCTGATCTATAGCTTGATAGCCAAAGAATTTGAGATACTACCTCCACAGCATGTTATATTAATATAATTTGTGTTTATTTTTCTTTTTAAAGATTTATAATCAAACTAATTTTACAATGGATGGGAATGATGTTAATTAGTAGAGGCCCCAAGCATTGGCTGTAAATACAGCTGACTCAGCAACGGAGAAATTCAAAATTCTGGTGTGAAATTGGCCTTGGCAATGCCATTTTAGTGGGCACTAGTTGGCATTTGGGGACCAAGCATGCACAATTGTACTGTGACTAAACGTCACCTTGGTGAAAGTGTTAGCACATATGCATGCAAATGTGTGCAGACCAAGCAGATCATGATGTCAACCAATGCTTCTATTTTGAAGCTCTACGTTCCAGGCCATGCCCTCTTTTCACCTTCCACAGCTGAACATGCAGCAGCAAGGACTACCATCATTGCTATTTAAAGGGCATATCAACTACTTGCAGGTTAGTTAATGATTGATTTCTTTTTAAGATGGTTGTTATCATTCTACACATATTTGGTGCTTTCCACAGTTGCTTCAAATTGCAAACGTCCACAGGGAATGTTTTGTTTAGTGAAGAAGCTATTAAGACCTTAAGATATAGGAGCAGAATTAGGCCATTCTGCCCATGGACTCTGCTCCACCATTCTATCATGGCCGATATGCTTCTCAATCCCATTCTCCTGTGTTCTTCGCATAACCCTTGATCTCTTTATTAACCAAGACTTTGAGGCTTCAGCATATTCAGTTGCTCCCAGAAATGGGTGCAGCACTAGAATTGGGCATTCTCCTTGGAATACAGCATGAATGGCAAAATGAAAAGAGGTCACACAGAACACAACAGGCTGCAGATAGAGACCGGAGGAAGAGGAGAAGGGTGTTCCTTAGCAACTTATATCTTTTTGGGTGTTCAACAAGCAATTCTCATGTCTGGATATCAGTGAGGAAAAGTGTGTGTGACATCCAGTAAATTCATCCTCACTGAAATCCATCACCTGCTACAACCATGAATCCAACCTCAGTGTAAGCCTACATTGCCAGTGCCTGTCTGATGACTGTAACAATAGGCTTTTATGTGTTTAACTCCACAGAACATAACAGAGAACTTACAATTGTAGCTGTGAGGAATTCAGTTGTGCTTGAGATTTCCAAGCCTTATAGCACTTTGAACAAGGAGATAAAGACAAGTTGAAAATGATTGGGAATAGTACTAATCAAATGCATTGCCGATGATGGTCCATTCAGTATCACTTTTCACTTCAGTGGGCAGTTTCTGTTGGGACTGTAACAGGTGAAATGCAAGTCAAGCAACGGAAAAGAACTCTGTGTAAAGTGGTGAATCATGACTATAGTGTGTGAAGCAATGACATGAAAATAATACTATACAGATGAGTCATTAGAACTTTGGAAAAACCAGAGGCATAAAAGCAGAACTTGGCTATGGACAGATCCAATTCATGATGAAGGGCTTTTGCCTGAAACACTGATTCTCAGATGTTGCCTGGCCTGCTGTGCTTTTCCAGCACTACACTCTCGACTCTAATCTCCAGCATCTGCAGTCCTCACTTTCGCCTATGGACAGATCCCAGTTAAGGTTTCTAATTTTAGTGCAGTTTACAATTTTGATCAGCAAGTAAGCAGATTTCCTTTGATTGGGTACTGACAGAAAAATGTTGGCTGTTTGCTCAGGCATATGTTTATCAACTTTTTTACAAATAGGGAACAAGCATTTGAGAAGTTCATAGCTGTTCAAGTTTAAATGTTCCGGCTACAAGTTAAATATTTTCTGTCTCTGTCCGCACTTGGGCATGATGTCACTGAGGTAGTCATAGAGATGTACAGCATGGAAACAGACCCTTCGGTCCAACCCGTCCATGCCGACCAGATATCCAAACCCAATCTAGTCCCACCTGCCAGCACCCGGCCTATATCCCTCCCAACCCTTCCAATTCATATACCCACCCAGATGCCTTTTAAAAGTTGCAATTGTACTAGCCTCCACCACTTCCTCTGGCAGCTTATTCCATACACGTACCACCCTCTGCATGAAACTGTTGCCCCTTAGGTCTCTTTTATATCTTTCCCCTTCCATGTCAATGAAAGGAATGGTGAAGCAGTGACCAAACCAATGTATGACCTGCAGCATTTTAATATATTTCAAGTTCTACTGTTGATTTAGTATTTGAATATATTGCACAATATGTAACTGAAACATACAAAGCCTGAAGTCATTCTCCTCAATCACACGCATATCCAGAACTTGGGACCCTAATGGCATCCCTGTGGGATCGCTTCACCTCTAGGCTGTGAAGGGCAGGAGAAGTAAGCCAAGGTTTCTGCTCTTGACTGTAGTGATTGGAATGAGGTTAGCCAAGTGGATCTCCATAGATTATAAATTCCCCGATTGGGGCAGTTAATCTGGTCCGATCAGGGAACCCTGGCTGACAGATATAAACAAGAGTGCCAGGGGTTCTGTTCTCTCGATGAGCTCACTGTGTCAGTGGCATGTATTATGCACATATATAAATAAAGCGTCACTTGGTGACAGGACACTAGCCTTTGTGGAGTTATTTCACTGATCATGTTTTTTATAGTTGCTGCCTGAAATGTGATAGATGTGGATTTTGTTGAGGACAAGATCATACTTCCCAATGATTCCCTCCCCATTGGAAGAATAATCTGCCAAAATAATTGTCATGCTAGCCTTGGCTGATGGAGGTCTTACTGACAAGATGTCAAAAGTCCTGACTGATTGAGGGTCCTCGCAGTTGGGAGGGAATTTGTACCGCCATCCAGGAGAAAAGTGCCTACACAGACCTCGGTTTTGAATCTGCAATGTAGAATATCCCATTTCCTGAGGAAACCAGAGGTTAAATGTGGTGAAATGGTGATAAAACTAGAAGAGCAGCATTCTTTTAAAAATTGCAGATTCTTCGTGTGTCACAGGATATATTTTGAATCGGTCAAGCAGATTAAAATTTAAAATGTATTTGGTGCATTGTTATATGAAAATCTGATGTCCAAAGAATACTGCACAACACTCTGGAGAAAATAAATGACAAGGACAGAAAACATTGTAGAATGAAAATACAAATGACAGTCAGTAATGCGAGATACAGGAGGAGCAGGGGGCCATCAAGATTACAGCAGAGAATGTTGTGAAAGCTGCCATCAGTTTCCAGTTCATGATACCAGAAAATGGCATCTTTCTAAAGGTTAAGATATTCACTGCACAATCCTGTGGTTGTAGATCTGAATCCCTAACGTCTGACTCTCTAATCCACCAGTTACACATTTGATGAGTTTCATTACCCAGCTCGGCTGCTTTGTTGAGGGAGGGCAAAGTGGCACAGAGCTGTCTTGTCCTACAGCAGGTGTTCTTTCCAAAGGAACATATAACACCCAGGCTGTCAGAGGCACAGTGAAGGGTAGATCCATTGTGTAAGTAGCCTGGAACAAAGAGAACTGGAGATAAAATTTAAAAGGAACTGGGAGAAATATTTTATATAAACAGGAATGAGGACAATATGAGTCGGATAGCTGTGTCAAACCTAAGTCCCAAACTGAACACAGATTGTATAACAATCTTCTCCAACAGCAATTATTGTTCACATATTGTCCTGTTGCAGATAGTGAAAGACAAGGCAAGACGCCATTCTTTAACCTTTCTCTTCAATCATTTTATTCTCAGTTCCATGGAAATCTTCCATTGTATCTACATTTCCTTTTATTCCCCTCAATGGTAGTATTTCTTGCCAATATCGAAACTGCTGTGTACACTGTGTTGGGATATATTTTGTGGTGGAGAATTGCTGAAGGACTGTAGCCATTTGGAATGGCATATTCAAATCAACTTTCTAATCAACCTGTTTAGGGAGATGTCATTACACACTTTTAGAGCAGGTGATTTAAACCTTGGGTCTCTTGGCTCAGTCATCCAGACCGTGCCACAGTGCCATAAGCGGCACTAAAATGTTCCCTAAAATTGCATATTATGTGATTATTAACACTTAAGGTCAAGCCACTCAATCAAACTCGACCTTGTCAGTGATAATGCAAACACTGGTGCATAACGTTGTGACACTTTGGTATAGGATCATTAATGGAGTCTTAAAATACATTTAATTGTACTTTGTGAATGTATCCAAGTGTTAAACCAGATTAAGATACATTGACATACAGTTACTATTAATTGTTCATTGCTTAGGTGTTTAAACGCCAATGATGAAATTTAAACACAATTTCTTCCCTGCCTCATCACCGTAATGATGTGGTTCTATGAAAATTAAATAACCGAGTTCGTATTGTGCAGCAATAGTGTACCTAGCTCTGAACCAAAAGATCCAGGTTCAAGTTCAAATCACTGTGGAGGATTGCCATAACAAATATATATGTTAAGACATAGGGCAGAATTTAGCATTGGTGACAGAGAAGCTGTTTACTCATTGACAGGAGAACTAGTGGGAGCCCCACCTCACCCCTGTTGGGAGAAACCCGTGAGAATTAAGTGTCTGTTGGGCTCTACGTCATAGTATCATCGAATGCCTACAGTGTGGAAGCAAGCCATTCAGCCCATTTACCATGCAAGGAACATCTCTCCCAAACCCAACCCTGTAACCCTGCATTTCTCATGGTTAAACCACCTAACCTGCACATCCCTAGATACTATGGGCAATTTGGCATGGCCTACAGTGTGGAAGCAAGCCATTCAGCCCATTTACCATGCAAGGAACATCTCTCCCAAACCCAACCCTGTAACCCTGCATTTCTCATGGTTAAACCACCTAACCTGCACATCTTTGGACTATGTGGTGAGCATTAGGAACTTTTGGGAATTTAGAAACAGTGGGTGTAAATTCAGTCTCCAAAATGTGCCAACCAACCCAGCATAGCAGTTATCTATTATCCATTAGTCCCAGTAGGACCAATGGCTGTGTGCGTTAATACATCAAACTGCAGGCCTACAATTAACTGGGAGGAGATCACAAGGTTGGAAGAAAGGGCAGGGAGCAACACTCTCAGCAGCCTCCCTTCTTCCTCAATATAGGGTGCCTCACTCAGACACCAAGTGCCGTACAATGGGATCCCTCCATCACCCTGTCAATCTATAATTCAACAGGGTTTGTTTTTGGGCTCCCTGGATGGTGATAACTACAGCTTCTGGTAGTGATGGAACGTGGTCCTTACCTTAAGGGCGTCAATTCAGATTCAGGTGGAAAGCTGCCTCAGATTTCAATGGATGGAAATGGTAAGGCAGCAAGGTCCTCCAACCCACATCCTCAATGCCTGTTAAATGCATTCCCAGCATCAGACTCGCCCTTGTGTTGTAATATGGGGAAGGTTATGAAATGCAACCTGTAGTGTGGATGTACATTGTGGCTGCCTCTTGCTAGTAAAACATGACTCATCTGTCAGCAAATACATTTGTCTTTCCAGAGCTGTTACTACACAATGATTTAATCAAAAGTCCTGCTACAAGAACCTCTGTTGGTGTTGCTCCCTGGTGATTCAATATCTCTTCAGCAGGCGGAAGAAGATTTAAATTCTCAGGATGTTCTGTTCGTCCAGTTGCCATTTTAGTCAAGTTATACTCATACTTCATAGTCACTAGGTGCACAATTGGACAGCTATACATAAAGTTGGGAGACTGAGGTCGTGACACATAAGTTCCTCTCTAAAGAAAGTTATTTTTCATCTAATTTCCTGTAATAAATGGCTTGTCAACGTTCTGAGTTATTGAATTTTATAACCAGTGGAATGTTATATCAGTAGATGAAGAATGACCCAACTTTTCCTCACTGTTATTAGTCTCAATAATGGAGGTCCTGACAGTGTTTAAATGATGTCATCTTTGCAGGGCAATTGTTCAACATGCGGTATAAGTGATCATAACCCTCTCACTTCCAGTCATCACTCATGTGTGCTCACCTGTTGCTGAACAACAAGCAGCAAGAGAGTAAGTTCTGGTTTGGATGGATTTGCTAGTTAATTCAAATAATGATTCACTTTGCAAACAATCAGCTCTGGATTAAACCTCTTTAACACTATCCAACTCTATGGGAAATCTGAAGAGGCACCATCTCTGTCTGTGTGACCATTGTGGAAATTATCTGTGCTTTATGGTGTGCACATTATCTGTTGCATTCACCTGGACTAACAACTGTCAACACCATTCAAATCCGCCCATTTTAATTGGAGCGGTCATGTTAGAAAGACTGTATTTAGAAAGTGAATTATAATCTGGACAAATGAGCAATTCCACTTAAAAACAAAGTTACCTTCCTGCTGAAAATTGGTTTCAAAAAGATGAGAATGTTAAAAGAACGAGCAGTCAGATTGTTAAAGTTAATATCCCCCATGTTTACCCGCCAATACTACATAGATGGCGTCTTTTACACAAATATGGAATCTTGTACTGTTGAGTCCAGTAACACCGGAAAACCATCTTCAATATGGTTTCATGACATTTATACTATGCCATTTACTTGTACAGATACTTTACGCAAAAGATGCTTTTGCTACAAAGGGTTGGCACTGAGAAACAGTGGAAAGACCGGAGATGCAGTTTAGTGTAATCATTGTCTATTCTTTATAATTTTATTTAGAGTAAAAAACATCCCACTGCGACAGATGTAACACCTATTGAAATGCAAAATTGCTCTGACACCTAGCACGATAGAATTTCAGCAGACTATTTTTTGCTGAGGACTTGTTTGTTTAAAAAAAAAGCTCCACACACACAGGACTGGTGCTCCCACTTTAACTGCCAATTAGCAACTCATGTAATTCAGAAACCAGGCAAACTGATGAGCATTTGTTTAACAGCTGTCACACAAAGCTGTGCTTCAGAAACAAAAACATTCCCCTCTCCCAGAATCATTTCAATGCAATTGGTGCAGATTGCAAGCTTTCAATTTTGTGGTGTCATTGTGGATCTTGCAAATGTAATGCCCCTGGTGCAACACTGAATTACATTGTACACATCGGTGCTTGACCAGTCAGCTAATGATTGTCATATATACATCGAAACATCGGCACTGGATTCGTTCAAAAATATCAAACATGCAAAAGCATATCACCCACTGTTTCTAAGACTTATTACGTAACAATGGACCTTTGTCCCAATACTCACAGTTGTATTTTATTATACTCCAATTTTATTGCAACATGAACACAATTAATAGAGTAATACACTGGTAGTAACGCTTAACTGATTTTATGTTGCTTGTAACAAAGACTGGCAGGATTTATTCAAGCTGTGCATTCCCAAATTATAAATCTTCCACAACTTATGCCACAAAATATAGCAATATACTGCTACTTGCATAACATAATTATGCCTAGCTATGCAATAAAATATAGCAATTCAACCCATCCCAATTCACTAACTTTTAAATTGCATCCTGTTCGCAAAGAACAGTGAGAGCAAAATCCTTGCAAAGCTGTGTCATTGCAAGTTCAGATAAGAGGAACATCCATGTCGTTTTTGTACAGCAACCAACTCACAGATAATTCCAAATCCCCAAAGTAAGCGGCTAAGAGAGGCAGAAATCCCACAGGACAAACTCTGATGTCTCTATTCCAAACAAAAGAAACAGAAGAATGTAAACAGTTCTGTTATTAAACATATGAGCATTAAGTATGTTAGGTTATGAAAAACCCCGGCTAAGTTATAGACAATTTATATTGAGAATGAAACTGAGCTTGACATTGATAAAATGCTACAAAATCCAGCAATATTAAAATGCATCAGTTTAATTGCAGTAAATCAGCCCAATTTGCTTATGGTATGACTTACTCCCTGCAGCACAAAGCGCCACAATCAGAGGAAATTAAAATTACTCCAATTAACCATGCAAATCCTATCATCACAAAATGAATTTCAAATTAGATTGCAGCAGCAAGTTGTCTAAATTCTGTGTTTATGAAGACCTGGATATAAATGGGAGACATTAATTATTGTCAGTGCAATATATTTCTTGTTAAACACTCACAACTCATGGGCTGCCCTTATCAGAAGAACCTCCTTTGAAAATCATGTGTCCTTGGAATTAAATCAAGTGTCATACCCTTCATTCTTCAAAGAACACTAATTCCAATCTCCTTATAGTCCTCATACGTGCTTGATTATATATTTGATGGTATTTAATTCCATTCTTTGAAGAAAGTCACTTGCAGATATTTGAATGGATCATGAGAATTCTGTGCGTACTCAAATTTTAAGAAATCCTATTGTATTTAATTTTAGCTTTGCCAATAGAGGCTTTGAAATCAAAGGCTGTCATTGAATTGTTGTCAAGAAATGTTTCAAAATAAAAATGATGTCTTGAATTTTATTCAATTGAGTATCTTTTTCCTGACATTTCCAAAAAGTGAGAGTTGTAACATGTTCTTTTTCAAATGTGAAAAGAATTCAGACTTTTTCATTTTTTAATTTAAATGTTTGACAAAATGTAGGACATTGTAATCACATGATCAAATATACATTTTTAAAACTAAACTGCTATTGCTGGAGTTCTTAAAACGCCTTGAAATTCCAATGTAATTCAAAATGTTTCTTTGGCCTCAGGTCCTAGGCTGCTATTTAAGTTTGAACCCAATCATTATTGAAAGAGAATATTCCATCAAAGTTTACCATCAACATAAGCTAAGTTTCATCCATTCCAATTGCATCAATCGAGCAGATTCAGCCGTGGCAATGCACAAATGAAATTAGATTCTTCCAGTTTGTATTGCATTTGATGCATCATTCCTGATGCCTGCACATCAAACTGACACATTTTAAAGATTAGAATGGATTAGATTAGGTTAGATTACTTACAGTGTGGAAACAGGTCCTTCGGCCCAACAAGTCCACACCGCCCCGCCGAAGCGCAACCCACCCATACCCCTACATTTACCCCTTACCTAACACTACGGGCAATTTAGCATAGCCAATTCACCTGACCTGCACATCTTTGGACTATGGGAGGAAACCGGAGCACCCGGAGGAAACCCACGCAGACACGGGGAGAACGTGCAAGCTCTATACAGTTAGTCGCCTGAGGCGGGAATTGAACCCGGGTCTCTGGCGCTGTGAGGCAGCACTGTGCCACCGTGCCGCCCACAACGTTATAAACAAACGTTATAAAATACATTTTGTAATTAAGAGAGTTCTCTAAAAATGTGGCATCAATTCTAGAAGCTGTATAAGAAAATACCTTATGACATGATGTACCCAAGTAAATAGCTGTGGATCATCACCCAAAGATTCTTGTGTGAAATAGCAACATTCTCAATTTGGCTTTGTCCAAAGCATCATAACAGATAATGTTTGCTCATTATTTGAGGACCAAGCATAATCAAAACAATAACATTAAATTGTCCTGTACAATAACTACAATGACTTAATTCTACTGGGAATTATTTTTCATGTTGCTACAGTATGCAACGATAATAATATTTGAACTGGCTATATCAAAGAGTACTTTTCCCTTGTTTTCATTCATCTTGTTTTCTTCTTGTTGCCAGAAGTTGGCAAAAACCGTAGAGTGGATTCTGTGAGATAGAAATGAGAACTAAAAATGTTGGATCAATAATAGTGGGTTGTTGGCACCCACCATTGTGAGTACTGAACAACAACAATATTGTTTTGGTGACAAAGGGATTAAACATGAGTTGCACATCATCACAAATTATTGGGTGTATTGTCTTGACTATAGCCTTACAAGAATAGTTCTGTCAATCTGCCTATGAATTTTCAGAAATTGCTTGATTTCCACAACAGCCATTTAAAACTGATAATATGTCAAATCCAGAAAGAGAACAATAGAAATTGCAAAGTACTGCTCCTGCAGATAGTAAACTGTTCTTGTATATTCTTCAAATTGCATGACAGATAATAATGACTCAAATAGAACAGAATATATCATTGTACTTGGTGTATTTCTTAAAAGGTTCCATTAACATTTTTGATGTAAAAGTCAATTCATTTTATCATTGATTATTTTTCAACAATGCATAGCCATACTTATTGAAATTAGTTCTGCATTAACTGATTGGAAACCCCTTTTCATAATAGAGATAAGTCATATTCCCATGTCTTTGGATCACAGTCAAAGGTAGTTACACATTTGCATCACTCTGCTTTCCATATTCTAACACAATTGTGATGAAGACAACCTGCGTGCACTACCACACCAAGAAAAATTGACTAGAAGGCATTTGAATGGGGAACAATGTGTATAACATCAGCAAAACAGCTGAATAATTACCTAGGTATTCGGATGGAGACAAACCATTAGACATAATCACTAGGACAATAATATTCTGACTACAACATATACATAATCTCATAATGTAAACCAGGACAACTGGAACACAGTAACCATGACCATACTTGTATCAGCGGTCAGTTGGGAGGAGTAGTAATGTGACAAGCCAACTTGCCCTATGTGCCTCTAAGCATCTGTTTCCCCTGAAGAATGGAACAAATAACTGAGATGCCATGAGAACATGACCCATCCCCAATCCCTCACTTTCTCTTCAACCAATGTATTATTTAACTCTGTCTGCTGATTTTGACTATCCAGGTAGTGTTTACATGGATTTCAAAAACTATAAATAGAAAGAGCTGCTATTTCCAGAAGAACAGATAAATTGTTCAGCTGCATCTTTGAATCATATTGATGCCAAAAGCAGCAGGATCACCACATTCAGTTGGAAGCCAGCCAAGCCACTAACCTTCAAGAGTGGTATATCCCTTTAGTTCTCCTGGACTCTAAATTGCTCCATCTACCCTCCAACTCCATAACCTATTTGTGTGATTGCAAATATTGAGTGTGCATGTGTGTGAAAACCATAAAATTTGTTTTATTATTTTACTCAGATCAGGTTAGGTATAATTTAGGGTGTAGGTTTGCTCGCTGAGCTGTAGGTTTGATATCCAGACGTTTCATTACCTGCCTAGGTAACATCATCAGTGGCGACCTCCAAGTGAAGCAAAGCTGTTGTCTCCTGCTTTCTATTTATATCTTTCTCCATATAATTCATAAAATTCTTTTTCGAAATTTCAAGAACATTGTTCAGATTGAACTCTCACTGAACTTGGAAGTATATCATTTCCAAATAAAACCCTGTTACATTCAAATTCATTTGACTCTTCCTCACCTGATCATAACAATATGAACATAATATTACGAACACAGAATTGCTTTCCTTCTTCCATGGGATGTGGTTGTCACTGGCAAAGCCAGCATTTGTTGTTTATCTCTAATTGCTCTTGAACAGCTAGTGATGAACTGCCATTTATCAACATTCCCCACAATCAACATCCTGGGAGTTATTATTGACCTGAAACTTAATGGGCTAACCATATAGACACTGTGGTTAAAGAGCAGGTCAGAGGTGGGGAATTATATGACAAGTAACTCACCTCCTGGCATTCCTAAGCCTGTCCCTATCTATATGACATGTGAGGAATGCGATGGAATGCTTGCCATTTATCTAGATGTGTACAGCTTCAACAACACTCAAGAAATCCAACGCCATCCAGCACAAATAGCCCACTTAATTGGAACCCTATTCACCACCTTGGAACATTCAGTCCCTCCTCTACCAATGCAGAATGACAAGTTTGTAGCACATACGAAATACGCTAACAAACTCATCAAACCTCTTTGACAGCACCTTTCAACACAGTAATTTCTAATGTCTAAATAGACAATCACAACAGACGTGTAGCTAGTGGGCGGCACGGTGGCACAGTGGTTAGCACTGCTGCCTCACAGCGCCAGAGACCAGGGTTCAATTCCCGCCTCAGGCGACTGACTGTGTGGAGTTTGCACGTTCTCCCCGTGTCTGCGTGGGTTTCCTCCGGGTGCTCCGGTTTCCTCCCACAGTCCAAAGATGTGCAGGTCAGGTGAATTGGCCATGCTAAATTGCCCGTAGTGTTAGGTAAGGGGTAAATGTAGGGGTATGGGTGGGTTGTGCTTCGGCGGGGCGGTGTGGACTTGTTGGGCCGAAGGACCTGTTTCCACACTGTAAGTAATCTAATCTACACTGCAGTCTGCAAAGCCACCTCCAAGCTATCCATAATACAAACACCATCTCTGCTCCTTGACTGTAAAAATCCCTTCCTAACAGCAATGTGAATGAGTTGCAAAGGTTCAAGAGGTAGCTTAGTGCTTAAGGGCTATTAGGGATGGGTAATAAATGCCGATCTTGCCAGTAATGTTCATGACCCAAGAGCAATTAAGAGGGATTAAACTCAGTGTCATAGAACAATTACAGCAGAGGAGCCCATTCAGATTAGAAATTAAGAGCATAATATGCAATTTCCTATTTACAAGAGTCAATGATATTGTTTAGTCAGGGTTCTGGCAAGTAAGATTGAGGAGAATTGTACAGGGAGTTTGCTGTTATCCATTCATTTGTCAAATGGACAGGATTCTTAAATATTAATGTGTCTTTGATGTTGCTTAAAACATGAGCTTATTTCCATACATAAAAAAATGGAATGACAGATACCTGGGAGAATGTTCCAAGCCTGTAATCCAATTAGCAGGTTCAATGATGCTATTAAGCACAACAGACACACATCAGAGCATAGCAAACTTCATCTGAACTCCCAGATTGGATTATAGCCCTCGATACCTCGGTAGGTGTCTGTTTGAATTTGTTCAACCAAAACATCCATATCCAGTCCAAAATAAACTCATTCCTGGGTGTATGCTGTTCATATCCAAGCAAGTATATTGATAACCTACAGAATACTTATGAGATTTCATTCATATTATTATATCCAGTGCAAGTGACACCATGTAACAATAGGGGCCATTGAAGAAGTGTGGTTTCAGAACTTAGATCACAGAGCTATGAAGAGAAGGTCAGGGAATTCAACTTGTTCTAATTTCAACCAGAAGGTTGAAGGCCTGATTGAATGGTTTTCAATTATGTAGGGAATTAATAAGGTGGAAGTTGAAAAGTTCTTTGAGCAACACCAGAGAAGCAGAGAATGTGAGAAGCAGGGAACCAGAGAATATGCTAACACGATTAAGAAATCATAAGATAGATGGAACTTCAAGCTTAACTTCTGAAGAATTACAAACATATAGAATAACATGCTGGCAAGTCTGCTGAGTGAAATACTTCAGGAATTGGATAATTTCCCATTTAGTTTGGGAAGATTCAGCAAAGCACATGAAGAAATAGGCTCCAGACTGAGGTCGGATGAGTGTCTGCATGCAGAAGAACGAAACTGTTGGTTTAGATTTTGAGGTCAGTGGCAAGGTAATATGATGTTTTTTGTTGGCCGTGAAAAGAGCTGGCCACATGAGCCAGTGAGTTCTTCATCACTTTCACCCTCCCTGTCACAGCTTTACCCTAGCACCAACCATAAGGACTCTCTGGCATTCAGCAATAGGGATGTCATCAAATGGGCTTAGCAGCTAACTGCATTACATAATTCTCACCAGCAAGAAACCAGGGAGAAACAATTAACAATTGTCATTCATGTTTTAGAATTTTACAAATTACCTGCACCAAGAGATAGTACTTTGCAATTAAGGTACAAGATGAAGTATCACAAATAAAGGTGGCATGGTGGCTCAGTAGTTAGCATTGCTGCCCCACAGCACCAGGGACCCAGGTTTGGTTCCACCCTCAGGCGACTGTCTGTGTAGAGTTTGCACATTCTCCCTGTGAAGGGTTTTTGCCCGAAACATCAATTTTCCTGCTCCTCAGGTGCTGCCTGACCTGCTGTGCTTTTGTAGCACCGCACTCTCGACCACATTCTCCCTGCGTCTGTTTGGGTTTCCTCTGGGTGCTCAAGTTTCCTCACAGTGTGAAGATGTGCAGGTTAGGCAGATTGCCCATAGCATCCAGGGATGTGCAGGTTAGGCAGATTGCCCATAGCATCCAGGGATGTGCAGGTTAGGCAGATTGCCCATAGCATCCAGGGATGTGCAGGTTAGGCAGATTGCCCATAGCATTCAGGGATGTGCAGATTAGGCAGATTAGCCATAGCATCCAAGGATGTGCAGGTTAGGCAGATTAGCCATGGGAATTGTAGGGTTACAGGTATAGTGTGTTGGTCTGGGTGGGATGCTCTTTGGAGGGTCAGTGTCGACTTGATGGGCCAAATTGAGTTCTATTGTAAGAACTGCAACAGTGAAGGATTGAGCAATATCTGAATTTCTACATTTAAGTTGTACACTTGTGAAAACTCAAAGTTGTTATGGCTCCCATTCACTGTCATTTTCACTGTCATTACAATGCAAAATCTGTGCCTTTATCTCAACTTAGTTACAGAGATGTATGCATTAATGGACTTACTACTTCTCATGGGAGTGCCTCATTGAAAAATCCAGTGTCATTGATAAATGTAATTAGATAAAACTTCAAGGTGGCCTCCATATACTGAAGAAGACAGGAAGATATTACAAGCTCTCAAATTCATGCAAAACCAACATCAGATTTTTCGCCAGATTTTCTGAGGAGTAGTAATCACATGCAGAATGCAACTCGGGGATCTAAGAGATCTGAGGAAAGTACTGTTGGAGGTCCTTGAGTTAAATTGGATGTCAGTTAAAAAATTACTCAGGATTTAGTCTAACCTTCCCTGGGTTACTACTTTCTTAACTGCAGTGAAATCATTCAAATTATTCAATTCAAAGGGATATTTTCCTTGGCAATCTGCTATTTTGGGAATTCCACAGGGTCCCTGTGCCCAAAGTCTAGCTAAATGTCAGAAATATCTGTCTAGCCATCATTATTTTCAAATAGTCACTTGGAAAAGAGAATTTGACTAAGTGAGAAAATTTTCATGCTCCCGCATAAAACAATGAGACTTAATAATCCAGTTCCAGAAAAACAAATTCAGCCAGCTAATCAAAGGGCCATAAAAAATGGGAGAAGGAGTAGACTGACGCCTTGAACCTCTTGAGCCATTCAAATGGATCACTGTTGATCATCTACCTGATCCTCATTTTCCCATATTATCCCGATACCATAAATTCCTCCTCATCTCAGACCTAAATGACCTTTCCCTTGTTCTCTTGTTCTAGACCACCACTCCCTCTCTGACAACACAGAATGTACACGTTGAAGTTTACTTTCCACATTTTTGGGGGCCATTTTGATATTTCCGTTCTTAGGTAAATACGCAGAGTTGCTGTTTTCACCTATTTATGTACAACTGAGTGTCAATGACTATGTGAGAAAAAACATGGATTTTATGATCACCAGCTGAGCTTAAACTGCAGCACTCAAAAGCTTCAGCTTGCTCTGTATTAGAATCTATGACATCCTTTATCAGACACTGCATTGTGGCTTGATCCATAATTACTGTCATGAATTTGTGCAAAGCCCTGTGCCAATTTGGAGCAACAGATTACCACACTTATTAACAATGACAAGAAGCTTTCTGACAGGCCCCCTATTGGACTGTGATTCTCAAGAGCATCCCCATTAGCCTTTTCCCTCTATGTTGCTCCATTGAAATCCTCAACTGACCCCTCCGCTGCAGACTTTACCACTACCTCACCTCTCTGTCCATTGGCATATGTTCTGTCTTGACTCCCTGAGCTTATTGCTGCTCACTCAGTGATTTAGTATATGCCTCCTGAATACCCTTGAAAATAAAAAGATTGCCAGTATCTAAGCATGTGGCTGAGACTGTCCGCTTAAGTGATGTACTACATCAGCAGATGTCTCTCACCTTTCATCATCAGACTGCACAGCAGAGATCCTTGGGCATCTGAAGCCATAAATACAGAAGGAGAGAGTTGGAGTGAGGTTTAGAGGAGGAGACATGAAAGCAAAGAGTTCTACAGTCACATTACCAGCAGCTTACTGCCTTGACAGATTGTGAGACAAGTTTGGAATAGGCTTTGGTAAAGTGCAAGAGACAGGAGCAGATCATCAAACTGCTGGTTTCACTTACACTGGTTGCAAAGACCTGAGTGATGGTTGTGCCAATTATTTGCAGGATTGTCTCATTCAGGAAGCTCAGAAAATGCAGTTGTAGCTGCCTTCACTGCTGTTCCCACACTGTTATGCTGACACTAAAATAAAACAAAGAACTGTGGATATTGTAGATGTGAAGCAAAAATAAAAATTGCTGGAGAAACTTGGAAAGGCCACTGTGCTTTCTCTGCATAGATATTGCCAGACCTGCTGAGTTTCTCCAGCCATTTCTGCTTTTGTTATTAGATTAGATTACTTACAGTGTGGAAACAGGCCCTTCGGCCCAACAAGTCCACACCGACCCGCTGAAGCGTAACCCACCCAGACCCATTCTCCTACATTTACCCCTTCAACTAACACTACGGGCAATTCAGCATGGCCAATTCACCTAACCTGCACATTTTTGGACTGTGGGAGGAAACCGGAGCAGCCGGAGGAAACCCACGCAGACACGGGGAGAACGTGCAAACTCCACACAGAGAGTCGCCTGAGGCGGGAATTGAACCCGGGTCTCTGGCGCTGTGAGGCAGCAGTGCTAACCACTGTGTCACCGTGCCGCCCACAATGTCTTACCTCAGTGAACGAAAAGGAGATCAGAGTGTTCGGGACAATGTTACACGCTGTTAGGATCCTGAATATGTCATTGTCCTAGCTATTCTGAAACATGTGAGTCTTCCAGCATTGCTAACTTCATGAGGATGAAGTGAAGTATATGAATGTTCGGCAGATAAATGTGAGGTAGATAGGATAATGAAGAAGGCATTTGGTATGCTTTCCTTTACTGGTTAGTGCATTAAATACAGAAGTTGTGAGGTCATGTTGCAGCTGTACAGGATACTGGTTTGGCCCACTTTTGGAATACTGTGCAATTCTGCTCTCTCTGCTACAAGAAGGATGTTGTGAAACTTGGAAGGGTTTCGGAAAAATTTGTAAGGATGCTGCTAGGGTTAGAGGGTTTGAGCTAAATGGAGATGCTGAATTTTCCCTGGAGCATTGAATGCTGAAGGGTGACTTTATAGAGGTTTACAAAATCATAGATAGGGTAAATAGACAAGGTCTTTTCCCCAAGGTGGGGGAGTCAAAAACCAGAGAGCATAGGTTTAAGGTGAGAGAGGAAACATTTAAAAGATACCTAAGGGGCAACTTTTTCATGCAAAGGGTGGTACGTGGTGGAGGTTGGTACAATTACAACAATTAAAAGGCATCTGGGTGGGTATATGAATAGGAAGGGTTTGGAGGGATATGGGCCAAATGCAGGCGAATGAGACTAGGTTAATTTAGGATATCTTGTTGGCATGGACGGGTTGGACGGAATGGTCTGTCTCTGTGCTGTACATCCCTATGATTCTATGTGTCCTTATCATTAGAATATAGAATTTGGAGGCGTATTCACTGACATTGATGACTTGTGTGAGGACATTGAACTTTTAGTAGCATAGCAGGCAGGTCCTCAGGCCCAGACTCTGTGCTGACTTCCACAGCTAGCATTCCTGTAGCATTAAATGTCTGAAGGATCTCCTGGGCTCTAAGGACATTTCTGATTCTTTCCACTGCTTGGATTGAAGACCACTAATACTGCAGTGGGAAAGTGAAAGGCCTCTGTCTGGCCTATTATGCCATTTCTTCGCTTTCTTTCTTGTGAAAAACACTTTCAAGGACAGTTCTAACAGCTGTTGGAGATGCGAGTGCTACTTTTTTAAGAGTTCCAGTTGACTTTAAATATTGTAGGCTCCTTTTAGCTGGTTGTAGTGGGGGTCCATGTGCAGCCACTCAGCAGTGCATACAGTGCATCACTGTATACTGCAATCATAGAAAATAGCAGGTAGCACAAAATGTTCACACTGCCTGCATCAATACAATCAGCATAGGGTAGTTGCACAATACAATTCCTGAGCCTGCACCTGGGTCAGATTCACATCTTAGCTCACAGATGCGAAGTGTAAATTTGAATATTTGATTCAATGTAAAATCATGTGCAGAAAGTGAATGGAAAAGAATACTGGACTGAAGGAAGTGGAAATAAAAGGTTTATTAATATCCAACAATAATTAAGTTCTAAAGGAACACAACTTGGCACAGATATAAATCTTAAAACACTCTTAAACTTTCATTTAAATGTACTAGCCATGGTATTTTCTGATTTATTTAGGAGCTCTCTGTTAAGGATGTGCTACAGCTTCAAGTCCCTCATTTGTTTGAGTGCTGAATCTCCAGCGAGGTATCAGTATAGCAGCAAAGTCTGTGGAAAGGCAGGGAAAATCAAACACTTTATCTACATTTCTGCATTTAACTGTGTATTTGTGGATGCTGAAGGGTGCTGTACACTTACCTTTTCATAATGCCGAGTGCTGATAGTCTCCTCATTATTCTTGCTGCAAAATCTGGGCGTATTCAATCAGAATTGTGCAAGATGAATGGAACATTTATACAACTTTCTGATGTATTCAACATATAACTCTGAAAAATCATGTTTGATCAACTGTTATATCATAATTTCTTACTCAGAAATATTTATTTTTCTTGGATCTTTGGGAATTTTGCCCAGATTATGTAATATATCTAAGTTAGTAACAAAATTACAAGCGACATGCATCACATCCCAAATTAAATCAAATTAAGATAATAATATAAATAACCGTCTGTTCTAATTTGTCAGTCCTTCTTTTATGTTCTTCCCCTTGCCGTGTCTAAATTTCCAGCTGACAAAATGGAAATGAACATATTACTGAGTTTCTTCCAACTCCATTCTGCAACCAGATGCAGAGCGAAGTAATAGTAACAGTTGGAGGGTAAGGACGAAGGACAATTAGTTTCTCTTGTAGTTCTTCTCCCAGAGACATGTCCAATGTGAGCAAATGCAAGGCGCAAATCAAGCCTACCACAGTGTTGAACAAAATACCACCAACAAGAGGAAAAGCCAACCATATCTTATTTGACGATGCATTATCTGCCTACTGAATACAGAAAACTTTAAGATATCATTAGGTGCATTTATTTTGCTGCCTGTCAAGTCAACTCATAATTTTCGCTGCCAGGTAATTTGTAAATACTGCGATAGGAATCAGATCTGTCATGATTCTTGGCCTTCTAATCATTCATCAATAAGTCAGCCCTAGATTTATCATGCCGCAATATTGACGTGTAAACACTGCCTTTTCTTTACTAATTGGAATACATTCTTCGTCATCTAGTATCAATTATATGCAGCACTTGCTAAATATGTTGGCACTGTGCACACAGCTCAGTTATTTGGATGTTGTTCTCAAAAGGCTGTTAATTATCCAGCTTAAATTGGAGATTAGATTTGAACTTCTTGTTCCTGGTCAAACATGCGATAATTCTCTAAAAATTTCTTTAAATAAATGAATGAATCAGTATCCAGACTAAGAGCATGCTTCTATCAGAGGAACTAATTTATGACTGACAGCTCTGCAGTACAACAAGAGTATAAACTGAGGAATACTGAAAGTTCCACATCACTGTCTGCCATGACGGAAAAGGAAATTTCCAAATATAGTCAGAGCTCCATTCACTAGTATTGACATTTTGAAGTGACGAAAGATTATTGACACTGGCCCAACAAATCCCCTTGGAAAGCTTTCAAACAGCTCTACTATGAATGAGAAGTTGAATTCAGATCTTTTGGGGTTGTCTTGTAACATTGGCTTCAATTTCATTCAGAGCTATGCATTCAAATTCCACCTGTTTGCAATTGCATGAAGCTAAAATATTTGCATTAGATGCCAACTGAAAATATAATTGGCCAATCAACAATCACTTGTGGAAAGTTATTTGTCAATCAAATCCACTCATTCTCTCTTGTTTTCTTCAATTGAATAAGGTGCAGAGAAACTGAAGTTAAAGATAAGAAAACCTGGTTTTAACACAACAAATATATCAAGATTGAATAAGCAAAGCTTGTGCTGCGTATTTACTTATTAAAAACATAGGAAGATTGAAATAAGAGGAGAACGTTATTCCTAAGCCTATTCTGCTACTCTAGGAAATAGTTGACAGAAGTCAGGGAAGAGATTGTGAGGCCCTTTGCTGAGATATTTGTATCAGCGACAGCCACGGGTGAAGTGCCGGAAACTGGAAGTTGGCTAATGTGGTGCCATTGTTTAGGAAAAGCTGTAAGGAAAAGTGAGCCTTACGTCAATGGTGGGTAAGTTGTTGAAGGGGATTCTGAGAGACAGGATTTACCTGCATTGGCAAAGGCAAGCACTGATTAGCGATTGCAAAAACTTGGCTTTGTGTGTGGGAAATCGTGTCTCACTAATTTGATTGAGTTTTTGGAAGAGGTGGCAAAGAAGATTGATGGAGGCAGAGTGGCAGCGTAGTCTTCAGCAAAACGTTAGACAAGGTTCCACATGGTCGACTGGATGGTAAGGTTACAACATGTGGAATCTGGGGGATCTAACCAATTGGATTAAAAAAGAAGCTCGAGGTTAGGAGTCAGAGGATGGTGATAGAGGTTGCCTTTCAGACTGGATACCTGTGACCAGTGGTGAGCCATAGGGATCAGTGCTGGGTCCACTGCTTTTCAGTATTTATATGAACAATTTGGATGTGAATGTAGAAGTATCGTTAGTAAGTTTGCAGATGACACCAAAATAGGTGGTGTAATGGACAGTGAAGGAGGTTACCTCAGAATACCTCAGAACACTGAGGTGTCAGTGGGGGAGCACTTTGGGGCCAGCGACCATAATTCTATTTGTTTTAAAATAGTGATGGAAAAGGATAGACCAGATCTAAAAGTTTAAGTTCTAAATTGGAGAAAGGCCAATTTTGATGGTATTAGGCAAGAACTTTCGAAAGCTGATTGGAGGCAGATGTTTGCAGGTAAAGGGACGGCTGGAAAATGGGAAGCCTTCAGAAATGAGATAACAAGAATCCAGAGAAAGAATATTACTGTCAGGGTGAAAGGGAAGGCTGGTAGGTATAGAGAATGCTGGATGACTAAAGAAATTAAGGGTTTGGTTAAGAAAAAGAAGGAAGCATATGTCAGGTATAGACAGGATAGATCGAGTGAATTCTTAGAAGAGTATAAAGGAAGTAAGAGTATAC
This sequence comes from Chiloscyllium plagiosum, assembly GCF_037043375.1. Taxonomy (NCBI): domain Eukaryota; kingdom Metazoa; phylum Chordata; class Chondrichthyes; order Orectolobiformes; family Hemiscylliidae; genus Chiloscyllium; species Chiloscyllium plagiosum. Next base: position 21,076,865 of record NW_028270163.1, on the reverse strand, counting down.
TTAAGAGGGAAATCAGGAGGGCAAAACAGGGACATGAGATAGCTTTGGCAAATAGAATTAAGGAGAATCCAAAGAGTTTTACAAGTATATTAAGGACAAAAGGGTAAGTAGGGAAAGAATAGGGCCCCTCAAAGATCAGCAAGGGGGCCATTCGACAAGGTTCCCCATGGGAGACTAATTAGCGAGGGAGTGTTGCTGAACAAAGAGTCCTTGGAATGCAGATTCATAGCTCCTTGAAAGTGGAATCGAAGGTAGATAGGATAGTGAAGAAGGCGTTTGGTATGCTTTCCTTTATTGGTCAGATTATTGAGTACAGGAGTTGAGAGGTCATGTTGTGGCTGTACAGGACATTGGTTCGGCCACTGTTGGAATATTGCGTGCAATTCCGGTCTCCTTCCTATCGGAAAGATGTTGTGAAACTTAAAAGGGTTCAGAAAAGACTTCCAAGGATGTTGCCAGGGTTGGAGGATTTGAGCTACAGGGAAAGGCTGAACAGGCTGGGGCTGTTTTCCCTGGAGCGTCGGAGGCTGAGGGGTGACCTTACAGAGAAAATTATGAGGGGCATGGATAGGATAAATAGACAAAGTCTTTTCCCTGGGGTCAGGGAGTCCAGAACTAGAGGACATTAGTTCAGGGTGAGAGGGGAAAGATATAAAAGAGACCTAAGGGGCAACTTTTTCACACAGAGGGTGGTACGTGTATGGAATGAGCTGCCAGAGGATGTGGTGTAGTCTGGTACAATTGCAACATTTAAGAGGCATTTGGATGGGTATATGAATAGGAACGGTTTGGAGGGATATGGGCTGGGTGCTGGCAGGTGGGACTAGATTGGGTTGGGATATCTGGTCGGCATGGACAGGTCGGACCGAAGGGTCTGTTTCCATGCTGTACATCTCTATGACTCAATTACTCTAGATTGGAATGTCTGGTTAGCGTGGACAAGTTGGACTGAAGCGTCTGTTTCTGTGTTGTAATACTCTATGACTCTATCTATTTTAAAGCAAAATTCCTACATGATCCCTATATCCCTCAGTAAATAGAAACCTATCTCTGTCTCAAACATACTTCAAGAGTGAGTGAACTTCCACAGCCTGCTGGGATAAAGACTTCCAAAGATTCAGTGATTCTCTGTGTGAGTTAATTCCTTCTCTTCTCAGTCCTAAATGGTTTGACTTTATTTGAGATGATATCCCTGGTTCCAGCACAAGGTTAGGTGCAGGCAATATTCAGGAAGGTGGATGGAATGTTGGCCTTATTTCGAGAGGATTGGCGCTTAAGAGGAGGGAAATGTTATTGCAATGGTACAAGGTGCTGAGGACACCACATCTGGGTACTGTGAGCAGTTGTGGTTCCCTTATTTCATTTTTTAAAATTGAAATTAATTATTTCATTTGAGAAGTTCAAAGAAGCTTAGCTAGGACAATCCCTGATATGGAGGTATTGTCTTATGAACAACGGCGAAACAGGTTGGGACTCTCCTCACTGGCGTTTCAACAAATGAAACATATGAAACATATAGGATTCTAAGGGGCTTGACACGGTAAATGCTTGCCCTCATGGGAGAGTCTAGGACCAGGGAGCATAGTCTCTGAATAAAGGGGTGCCAATTTAAGAATGAAATAAGAGTGACATTCTTCTTTCAGAGGCTTGCGAATCTTTGAGATTCCATTCCACAGAGAGGTGTGGGGGCAGATTCCTTATGTATATTTAAGGATGAGACAGGTACACTCTTGATTGGTAGGAAAATAACTGATTACAGGGAAAGTGGGAAAGTAAGCGTGAGGAATGTCAAATCAGCTATGATCCTAATAAATGGCAGCACAGGCTAAGGAGTAGAACACCTTCTCCTGTTGATATATCTTATGGATTTATAGTCTTCTAGACACCACAGCTAAGGGAAACATCATTTTCTGTATTTACTCTGTCTGTCAAGCTGTTTACAAGTTTGTATGAGATATCCTCTTATTCTTTTTAATTCTGGAGAATATCGACTCGGTCTGCTCAACGTCTTCTTGCAGTTTAGTTCTACCGTCCCAGGAACTATCTTGTCATCCTCTGTTGCACTCTCTCTGTGGAAACCATATTCTTCCTGAGGCCAGGGTTTTAGAACTACATGCATATTCAAAATCAAACAACAAAATAACACTCTCTGATGAATTCCAGAATGGGGCAAAATATAATCCATGCCCCGTCAAACTTTATTGATAGCCAGACTCCTCTGGATTCTACTTGGTCAACAGCAAATTGACTTGACAGAACCAGTTTCCTGTAGTAGATTACCCACGCAGCTATTTTATGTAACTTATCCGTGCTGTTTGACAATTTGTGACATAGGCAGAATCACTTGACAGAAATGGAAAGGTTGGATTGGTGATCGGTTGCTGGGGTTCTGGGTAAGGGGTGTGGGGGGAGTGGGGAATATTTATAACTCTTACCTGCATGAGCTGTTAAAGGAGTTATGCATGTACAAGGATTATGCACAGTTTGACAGGAGGATCCCTGAGAACTGCGTCTTTCAGTGAGGAGAACCTAGAGTTTCTGATGATGCAATTGGCAAGTTGGAAATTGGTAGTTTGATGGGTGGGATAGGAGAAGCGGGTGACTTTAAAAAGCTTCTGTACAAAAGGCATTGTCAAAGATGGTGAAAAAAACAATTATAGCATCCATTATGTCCATTAATCATGGAGAAATGCCCAAAACATTTTTAGAAAAAATGTTGTCAGATAGTCTTCAATAACTACTACCTATTGTAAAGTAAAGAATGTCAGCACAAAAATACGCCAAATGCTTAAAAAAATCCAGAATATCACCAGAAACTTGGTACACCTTCCTCATTCCTGAAGAAGGGCTTATGCCCGAAACGTTGATTCTCCTGCTCCTTGGTTGCTGTCTGACCTGCTGCGCTTTGCCAGCAACACATCCATCGCCAGAAACAGCAATACACTGATGTGAACATTTAGCATGCCTTCTTTGCAATCTCAGTGATGCAGCTTGTTGGCTGTTTACTTACCAATATCTGAAACTATTTCTATGCTCACTGGTCATACCAAGCAGAATGTAGGCTAGACAAGGCTACACTGAATCCCAGCTGCCTACCCTTTGACTCTCCATTTGTTACAATACCTCTGCAGTTGTTAGTCTGCTCAACTAATCATCTCATCTCCACATTTGATGTTGTTATTTTCAGCAAAACGTTTACCCTCTCTCATCTCACTCTTCCTGAAATGACCCCTATCACTGTTGTCTCCAATTCAGTGCTATAGTCTTGAACTTATCTGGTGCAAAACTTATTCAGCTATTCATCAACAGTCCTGACAATAGACTTGTGCACAAAGTTATAGCACATGTAATAAAAGAAACTGTAGCAACATGAATACAGAGTTAGCTGAGTGACAGGAAGCAGAGAGAAATGGATTTTAGTTTCCATCTGGAGGAAGGGTTAGTATTAGAACTCCCCAGAGATTAGTGCTGAGTTCCTTACTTTTCCCAAATACATTAATTACCTGGACCCTGGTGTGCTGAGCACAATTTCATTGAGTATTACAGAATAGGTTGTGAATACAATCAGAAAAGAAATTTAACATTCCAGCTTTATTAACAGGAGAGGGGCATATAAGAGTAAGGAAGTGATGTGTTTTGTATAAAATATTAGTATAGGCTCAGCTGGAGCATTGTGTCCAGTTCTGCACTCTGCACTCAAGGAAGGAAATGAAGGTAATGGTAGAGGTATAGAAAATATTCATGAGAATATTTCTATGGATGAGGAACTTCAGTGAGGAAATAATTTGGAGAAGTTAGGACTGGTTTCCTTGGTGAAGAGAAGGCTGGGGAATAATATCAGATTGAGGCATCGGAAATCTTGGGGGATTCTGGATAGAATAGATAGAGAGAAACTGTGCCTTGTTCTGAAAGGATTGAAGATGAGAGAACACAGATAGTGGTAAAAGAAAAAAAGTGACCTGAGGAAAAACTTTTTCACACAGTGAGTGGCTAAGGTCTGGAATACATTGCTTAAGAGGCAGTTTCAATTGAAACATTCAAAGGGAACTAGACTCTTTACTGGAAAGGACAATGCTCAGAGTTATAGAGAGAAGGTGGGAGAATTGAACTAAGTGAAATTCTCATTTAGCAAGCCTGTTCAAACACCATTGACTGAATAGCCTCTTTCTGCACTGAACAATTCTGCGATTCTGTGACAGACCACATGAAGCACAATTAGACCTCGCTCTATTCTGTTCAAATCATTCACTAATTAAGAATGCTTCCGATACACAAACTAAATCCTTAACCCTTCATCTCTGATATCAAACAACTCACGTGAAGAGCTAACAGATGTCACTAATGCATCTGTTTAGCAGCTTTCCCTTCTTCCTGGAGCTTTCCAGTTCCCCCTCGCCGGGTTTATGCTAACCAGAGCTGTTTCCTTGAGCATGTCAAAGGGGACCCCTTCCTCACAGACATCAGCTTCAAATGCCATCCATAAAAAAAACACTGTCAATAAATGTCTTCCACTTTATTTTTCTACTTTTCTTCTTCGACATTCTTGAATACGTTGCCACTTCTCAAATCAATGTCTACCTCCAGGTCTGAATCTTTCCAAACAGATTTCAATCCATGCTAAAGCACTGAAATATTTGAAATATTGAATCATTTGACACCTTTCTGAAGCACCCTTCACACTGAAGGCACTACATAAATGCAAATTTTGTTGTTCTAGAAAATATTGCTTCTATCACTGTGGGTTGAACTTAAACTGTTACCATTCATTCCTTCTTACATATGCTTACAATCTTGCATATCATGTTATACTTCTCAATTTAGTACAATCTACAGTTTTGGATAATGCTTGCTCAACTCTAACTCCAAATCCTTTACAATTGTGTTAAATAAGATCCATCCTCAACCTTCTCCATCCATGTAGGGTCATATTTCTGACGTTTCTATTATGTTTTCCAATAGTCTTTTATGAGACATTTGTATTATATATCTTTTAAATATCCATATAGAAACTTTACTAAACATATGCCTCCCATCCACTTTCAGATGTTTCCTCAGATTATACTGCAATATTGCTTAAACCTATTCTGCCCTCCTTGATTAACTTATATTTCTTGATATGCTCAGTGAATTCATCAATATTATAGGCGCTGACAATTTACAAACTCTCACCATTTCCTGTTCTATCCCTTTATTCGAAAGCAATAGGTTAGGATAAATTCCTTTCGCATAATCTTCTTGAATTTTGAAAAATTATCATTATGAGGTTCCACTATTTGTTGCCTGGTTTCTTTCAGGATTCTCAGATGTAAACCATCAGATTCCCATGATTTGTCTCATCAAGTCTCCCAAGAGGATGTAGCTCAATAGTTAAAAGCTTTATAAAATGGAAGGAAACCAAATGAGAGATTAAATTGGCAGGGAGCAATTTTAAACTAATAAAATGTTTAATTAAGTAATGTTTGAATTCTTCCAATAATAAAGGAAATGGACTGAGGCACAAATTATCTCTACATAAACAATTTATGTTTGATCTGCACCAATATCAGCTCAATGACTGTATTAAAAGTAACAGAGTAATGTGGAAAGGTAATTTTGATGAATCATCTGTTAGCAAATCTAAGAAAATAAAAATACAATTTCATGCAATTCTTAAGTTAATAAATATTGCCTAAATATGGGCACAAGATGTTACAACATCAAAGATCTATTAGATTTATATGTTGTACAAAGCAATCATAACTTAACCTAATATTTGTGTATTAGTTCCACTGATTTCTGTATGTCTGTTGAAACAAGTAATCTGAGGCATTTATATTCTTAAATGTAAGTGTGTATGTACTGAGACAGCATCTGTGCAAATCTATTAGTGTCAGAGACAAAACAAGTCAATCTGTCAATAGAAAATCAAATTACTATTTAAATTAACATGGTATCTATTCATATTGAATAGTTAGTCACTCATTCATATTAGACCACTACTGAGAATGATGTTGTTAAATTCACTTCAGAGAGATGTAGTGTCTTTTCATGGCTGATCTATGTCTCTATGTCTCAGAACTTTAGATAGCTTGGTGAATACTTCATCTTGCTGGTCCTGTTGGGCTTCATTTATTAAGTGGATATTAGTCAGTTTTGAACTCAAAATCTCATGCCAATGGATATCGATGGACTACACACTGGATTGTTATGGAGTTAAGAGACTCCATTTGTGAAAATGGTAGCTGGGACCAGATTCAGGGATTGCCAACCACAATTGCTGGCAGTGCAAATTTTTATCAATGCCAATTAATGGTGCGAAATGTTTCTGCACCAAGTACTCATGATCTGTCAGGCACCATTGCCGGCTTATGTAGGTCCTAGGCCTGCACAATTTTCAGGAATTCTGTCCCGCTTTTATAGAACTGCTGGTTCTGGGAACCTCAAAAGTGTCCTAGGTGTAGTCTGAATGATGAAGAATGCATAATGAGGTTTGTCCAGTAAGTCAGACATGTGTTAGAATGCTGAAACAGTTGCAATCCATGGAAAGTATTGTTTGATTAACAGCTGTTGTTCTCTGATCTGTTGGGCCAATTTCTCTGTTAATTTATATAAAATAAAAAGGTTTCAAGTGCTTGCAATTTTGGTATTCGTGGGCTGCAGTGAAAACAATCTTTTGAATGAATGACTTACTTTCAATTGCATCCTATTTCCACCATAGGGTAGAATGGTTTCAGAAGTGAATACATTAGGGTGGCATGGTAGATCAGTGGTTAGCACTGATGCAGGGCTTTTGTCTGAAACGTCGATTCTCCTGCTCCCCAGGTGCTGCCTGACTTGCTGTGCTTTTCCAGCACCACACTCTCGACTCTGATCTCCAGCATCTGTAATCCTCACTTTCTCCCAGCGGTAAGCACTGCTGCCTGAAAGTGTCAGGACCGTGGGTTCAATTCTAGCATCAGGCAACTGTCTGCGTGGAGTTTGCACATTCTCCCTGTGACTGCGTGGGTTTCCTCCGGGTGCTCCAGTTTCCTCTCACAGTCCAAAGATGTGCAGGTTAGGCGAATTGGCCATGCTAAATTGTTCCCACTGTCCAAGGATTTGTTCGACTGAGCAGTTTATCGCTTTCTAGAACATTGCATTCAGCAACTTTAGTTCATACCTCTGACCCCATTCTGTTTCATCTTTCTCTGTTGGCTTGTTTTATCTCTCTTATTTCCTTTTCTTTGTTTTCGGACAAAGGGTTCTGACAATCTTTTCCTCCTTGTTCTGTTATTAGTCCCTTTGATCATGCACCATGAAACATTTAGTTACTTAATCTTTCTTGTCCTCCACTCAATGACAGACGTTCCTCTTTGACCTATTTTCATCCCACTATCAACTTGCACTTGCTCAACACATATTACATCTCTAGGTAAAAACAAGGACTGCAGATGCTGGAAACCAGAGTCTAGATTAGAGTGGTGCTGCAAAAGCACAGCAGGTCAGGCAGCATCCGAGGAGTAGGAAAATTGATGTTTCAGGCAAAAACCCTTCATCAGGAATAGAAGCAGGGTGCCTGTAGGGTAGAGAGATAAACGAGATGGGGGTGGGGAGAAAGTAGAATAGAGTACAATAGGTGAATAGGGGTGGAGATGGAGGTGATAGGTTAGAGAGGAGGGTGAGGGAAGGTAGCAAAGATTACAATGGGTGAATGGGGGTGGGGATGAAGGTGATAGGTCTGAGGGGAGGGTGGAGTGAGTAGGTGGAAAGGGAGATTAGCAGGTAGGACAGGTCATGAGGACGGTGCTAAGCTGGAAGATTGGAACTGGGGTGAGTGGGGGAAGGGGAAATGAGGAAACTGGTGAAGTCCGCATTGATGCCCTGGGGTTGAAGTGTTCTAAGGTGGAAGATGAGGTGTTCTTCCTCCAGGCGTCGGGTGGTGAAGGAGCAGCGGTGGAGGAGGCTCAGGACCTGCATGCCCTCGGCAGAGTGGGAGGGGGAGTTGAAATATTGGGCCACAAGGCAGTGGGGTTGATGGATGCGGGTGTCCCGGAGATGTTTCCTAAAGCATTCTGCAAGGAGGTGTCCAGTCTCCCCAATGTAGAGGAGGCCGCATCAGGAGCAACGAATACAATAAATGATATTGGTGGATGTGCAGGTAAAACTTTGATGGATGTGGAAGGCTCCTTTGGGGCCTTGGATGGAGGTGCAGGAGGAGGTGTGGGCGCAGGTTTTGCAATTCCTGCGGTGGCAGGGGAAGGTGCCAGGTCGGGAGGGTGAGTTGTTGGGTGTGGACCTGACCAGGTAGTCACAGACTACCTGGTCACCTTCATCCCCACCCCCATTCACCCATTGTACTCTTTGAAACCTTCCCCCACTCTCCTCTCTGACCTATCACCTCCATCCACCCCCCCCCCATTCACCTATTGTATTCTACGCTACTTCCTCCCCACCCCCACCCCCCCTCTCATTTACCTCTCCACCTTGCAGGCACCCTGCCTCCATTCCTGATGAAGGGCTGTTGCCCGAAATATCGATTTTCCTGCTCCTCAGATGCTGCCTGACCTGCTGTGTTTTTCCAGCACCATTCTAATCTAGACATATTACATCTCTAACCTATCCCAGTTTTGATGAGTGACTTGAGATGTTTACTCTGTGCTTCTCTCTCACCACAGATCCTGTCAAACCCCCCAAGTATTTCCAGCATTTTCTGTTTCTAATTCACATTCAAGGGCTGTTGTAGATTGGGAGTTAAAATGGTTTCCAGCAGGAAGGGTTGTGTAGTGCATCCATTCAATACTATACTTAACCTAGGAATAATATAAGCTGTCACTAGCCACTGACATCTCTCACTTACAGAAAAATGCAAACTTCCGACATCTAAAAAATTGAAAATTGCAATTTAAAGTCTGCCAATTTTATGGTTGGCTACTCAGTTACATGTGAGTTAGAATAATTTTTCATCTGACTTTGTAGCAGTTGGAAAACTGCAACATCTAAAATGATTTAGAGAAACACGCATTTATCGCCCTAAATTAAAATTAATGACTCTAGTTCTAAATGAGTCAATTATTGACTAAATTACATTCAGCCTTCTACTTTGTGTTATGATTTTCTGAAGGGACTTCAAATACAAAAGAATACTTTAGTTCTCCACTGAAATCTTCCCAGAATGTACACTCATTATCTGCAAAAAATAATAGACCTGTACTATTTATTACTCATAACCAATTTAGTGGATAGCCATTGAGACTCGTTTTAACTCTTGGGTATAGTGTACTTTATTTGAACCCAAATTACTTCCCATTCAAAAGCATATAATGTAAATGTAAGTTGTTTGGTTTGAAAAATTGAGACACTAGTGTGATTTTATTCTGCCAACCCAAGGGAGATGAATTGGATTTCTCACAGCCACAAGCTATGGTGTGTTTCTTAAGTATCAGAGACTCTTTGTTTCTGCTGTATTTCATGATCTGCAGTGCAAATTGACACCAAAATGAACAGTAGGTCAGTTTCATGGAGAGATATTAGTGCTGCTTGATACAGCATAACCTAACTGCAAAGTTTACAGCGAAAATATATTTTGACAGTTCTGAATTAAAATTTCACTGTTACAGTATGCCCTTCTGAAGTGATGCATAAAATAATTCTTGAATTGGACGCAATATCATCATTCAAAACCAAGGTTGGCATCCACATTATTAACTATTTGCCCAAAGTATATCCAAGTTGAACTATTCAGTAAGTACAAAGTACAGTAATTGCAGAGACCTGGAGGACCTAACAGCGTATTACATAGCAAATATCAGATAACTAGGTGTGGATTACAAGGCTGTACAAAAAAAAAGAATTTGACTGACATTGTAAAACGCATGAACAAAGCACATCATGGCTGTCACCCAAATCCGCAGGGAGTTACACTCTTTGACATGTCACCTATATATATACAATAAATTCACTGATCTCTTGCTTCAAAAGGCATGGGTCAGAAAGTAACACTCCAGGGTTACATCCTTCCCTCCAGCCTGCATTCCCTTCATACACAACTGCTTGCTGAGAGTGCCAATTAGCACATTTCCCCAGTAAAGTCTTCTATATGTTCTTCTGGTTGAAATCTTACTGCTACTACCATTTTTAATCCATCTGCCTTGCTAGCACTCAAGGTAAACAGCAGCAGAATTTTCCATTTGCTGACATATTTTTCATCCTGACAAGTACAAAAACACAACAAGAGTAATTTGTTTCTGGTTAATAAATAAAAGCTTCCACTAGCCACATCTCCATCGGCTTGTTATTTCTTAAGTTGGCAAGACAAGGTCCCTCTGCACATACCTGTGTTTGATTAGATTAGATTCCCTACAGTGTGGAAACAGGCCCTTCGGCCCAACAAGAGTCTGTTCAGGCTGGGGCTGTTTTTCCTGGAGCGTCGGAGGCTGAGGGATGACCTTATAGAGGTTCACAAAATTATGAGGGGCATGGATAGGGTAAATAGACAAAGTAATTTCCCTGGGTGGGAGAGTCCAGAACTAGAGGGCATAGGTTTAGGGTGAGAGGGGAATGATATAAAAGAGACCTACGGGACAACTTTTTCACGCAGAGGGTGTCTTGTGTATGGAATGAGTTGCCAGAGGAACTGCTGGAGGCTAGTACAACTGCAACATTTAAGAGGCATTTGGATGGGTATGTGAATAGGAAGGGTTTGGAGGAATATGGGCCAGGTGCTGGCAGGTGGTACTAGATTGGGTTGGGATATCTGGTCGGCATGGACAGGTTTGACCGAAGGGTCTGTTTTCATGCTGTACATCTCTATGACTCTATAAGTCAACATTGACCCTCCTAAGATTAACCTACCCAGACCCATTTCCCTCTGACTAAACCACCAAACACTATGGGCAATTTAGCATGGCCAATTCACCTAACCTACACATCTTTGGAATGTGGGAGGAAACCGGACCACCCAGAGGAAACCCATGCAGACAGGGGGAGAATGTGCAAACTCCACACAGACAGTTACCCAAGGCTGGAATCGAACCTGGGTCCCTGGTGCTGTGAGGCAGCAGTGCTCACCACTGAGTCACCGTGCCACCCTGCCACCCTGTGGGGGGAGATTCTCAGCTTATGTCAGAAACTGGCTGGATGTGCCTGACAGTGTATAAAGTGCAAAAAGCAGTGGGAATTGGAATCAATTCAGCAGAATTTTGGGCACTGATGTAATGCCACTTCCTGATGGTCAGCATATCTTTTAAGGGAGGGTCAATACCAGTTTCTGTAATGGAAGGCTGTGTCTACTGCCAACACCACCACTAGGTGGTGCAGCAGCTGTGCATGCATCACTGCAATGCAATGGGATGGTCATTGCCTGGAATAAAGATGCGCTATCCATATTAATACCACTCAAGGCAGAGTTAAACTCCTAACTGTTAGCTCACTGAAATCAACAGACACTACAGTACGCCAGAATACAGGGAAAACTAGCCATTTAGATACAGAACTGGCTCAAAGGTAGAAGACAGAGGGTGGTGGTGGAGGGTTGTTTTCGGACTGGAGGCCTGTGACCAGTGGAGTGCCACAAGGATCGGTGCTGGGTCCGCTACCTTTCGTCACTTATATAAATGATTTGGATGTGAGCATAAGAGCTATAGTTTGTAAGTTTACAGATGACGCCAAAATTGGAGGTATAGTGGACAGCGAAGAAGATTACCTCAGATTACAATGGGAACTTGATCAGATGGGCCAATGGGCTGAGAAGTGGCAGATGGAATTTAATTCAGATAAATGTGCGGTGCTGCATTTTGGAAAAGCAAATCTTAGCAGGACTTATACATTTAATGTAAGGTCCTGGAGAGTGTTGCTGAGCAAAGTAACTTTGGAGTGCAGGTTCATAGCTCCTTAAAAGTGGAGTTGCAGGTAGATAGGATAGTGAAGAAAGCGTTTGGAATGCTTTCCTTTATTGGTCAGAGTATTGAGTACAGGAGTTGGGAGGTCATGTTGCGGCTGTACAGGACATTGGTTAGGCCACTGTTGGAATATTGCGTGCAATTCTGGTCTCCCTCCTATTGGAAAGATGTTGTGAAACTTGAAAGGGTTCAGAAAAGATTTACAAGGATGTTGCCAGGGTTGGAAGATTTGAGCTATGGGGAGAGGCTGAACAGGCTGGGTCTGTTTACCCTGGGGCGTCGGAGGCTGAGGGGTGACCTTATAGAGATTTACAAAATTACGAGGGGCATAGATAGGATAAATAGACAAAGTCTTTTTCATGGGGTCAGGGAGTACAGAACTAGAGGGCATAGGCTTAGGGTGAGAGGGGAAAGATGTAAAAGAGACCTAAGGGGCAACTTTTTCGCACAGAGGGAGGTACATGTATGGAATGAGCTGCTAGAGGAAGTGGTGGAGGCTAGCAAAATTGCAACATTTAAAAGGCATTTGGATGGGTATATGAATAGGAAGGGTTTGGAGGGATATGGGTCACGTGTTGGCAGGTGGGACTAGATTGGGTTGGGATATCTGGTCGGCATGGACGGGTTGGACCGAAGGGTCTGTTTCCATGCTGTACATCTCTATTACTATGACTCTATAACTTCAATATATGTGGTTTCACTACAGAAACAAACCCTTGTTGCCTCAACTATCACTGCACTGATTGCCCTACTCACTAAGTGAAATAGCAGGCCTTGCAGCTTGGCAGCAGTGGAATGGATATCAGAGGCTTAAAGACCGTGGGATTGTTGGTGGGGTGGTGAGTGGGAGAGCCAAATGGGGATTGGCTCTGTCAAGATGGTGTGATGTAATGAGCAGAAGCTCAACTGGACTCACCACATAAACATCGTGGCTACAAGAGCAGGCCAGAGGCAAGGAATACTGCGGCAAGTGACTCATCTCCTGACAGCTCAAAGCCTGTCCACCATCTACAAGGCACAAGTCAAGAGAATGAAGGAATGCTCCCCACTTACCTGGATGAATGCAGCTCCGATAACACTCAAGAAGCTTAACACCATCGAGGACAAAGCAGCCTGCTTGATTGGCACTGCATCCACAAGCATTGACTCCCTCCACCACAGATGCTCAGTAGCAGCAGTTTGTGCTAGCTACAAGATTCACTGCAGAAATTCACCAAAGATCCTCAGACAGCATCTTCCAAACCCATGACCACTTCCATCTCGAAAGACAAGGACAGCAGATGTATGGGAACACCACCATGTTCAAGTTCTCCTCCAAGCCACTCACCACCTTGACTTGGAATATATCGTATTTTCACTGTCACTGTGTCAAAATCCTGGAATTCCCTCCCTAATGAATTGTGGGTCAACTCACAGCAGTTGGACTGCAGTGGTTCAAGAAGGCAGCTCACCATCACCTTCTCAAGGGCAACTGGGAAGGGCAATAAATGCTGGCCAGCCAGTGCTGCCTGCATCACACAAATGAGTAAAAAATGAAATCACAGGCATTTGTACACGTAGGTGATTGGCAGCCATCTTGGCAACTCAAACTCAAATAATGAAAAGGAACAAGATTGAAATAGCAGTTTATCCGGCAGCTGCGAAGGGAAAAGCAGAGTTAATGAAGCAGAATTTTAATGTGGCGGGAACAGGTGGAATTGAGTCCAGATGGTGGCAGGGCAATGGGGTTATAGTGGCAAAACTTTTGAATCTATTTGGAAATTGCCTTCAGGTTCTACTCAGGTGGGATGTAGGACAGGCATCTAACATATTCCTGAATAGTGTTATCCCATGGGAAATCTTGGGTCTAGCTGATATAAAACCTGGGAAATGCAAAAGTTACCAAGATGCGTGAACAGCCTCAGAGAAATACAGGTGTCTTTTCATCATTTCTTGTGGGATGAGAGCAGGAGCAGTGTTTTCTCTCCACCTGCTCCAAATGCCCTCAGTATCAGACAGCCTCACATGCAAACTGCACCCTAAATCTCATTGAAATTGCATTCCTCTTTCAAGATCAAAATCAGCTCCCCCTTTGTGATTAGGCACCCCCCCCCCCCAATCCCCCTCCCCCGACTCTTCTGGAACAGAAATTGAACACCCCCATGTTTAGATGCCACTGCACTTTCCACTCAGTCATTGGGTAAGTGGTGAGATCTACCTGGTCCTGTGGCCATCTTTGAAAGGCTCAGCAGTCAACTGCAAACTAACCTCAGAATGATTGTGTCACACAAGGAGACAATTTGCCTCCTCAAGCTCATGCCAGATCTCTGAAGAAGTAACTCACCTAGTCGTATTGCACCACACATTCTCTGTAGGACTTCAATTTGGTTTTATCTTTTCGTGATAAACCCATTCCCCTTTCAAAGTCAAATCTTCCTCCATCTCAGGCAACATCTCAGATACTAATCACTTGTTATGTAAACATTATGCTTCATGCCACCTTTATGTTTTTTGCTGCTCACCTTACATCAGTACTCTCTGTTTCTCAGCTCCTTTGTTAATGATTAGATTAGAGATTAGATTCCCTACAGTGTGGAAACAGGCCCTTCAGCCCAACAAGTCCATACCGACCCTCAGAAAAGTAATCCACCCAGACCTATTCCCTCATTTACCCCTGACTAATGGACCTAACACTATGGGCAATTTAGCATGGCCAATTCACCTGACCTCCAGCTCAGCACTGTCCTCATGACTTGTCCTACCTGCCTATCTTTTCCACTTATCCACTCCACCCTCCCCCCCCCGACCTATCACCTTCATCCCCTCCCCCACTCACCTATTGTACTCTATGCTACTTTCTCCCCACCCTCACCCTCCTCTCACTTATCTCTCCACCCTTCAGGCTCTCTGCCTGTATTCCTGATGAAGAGCTTTTGCCCGAAACGTCGATTTTACTGCTCCTCGGATGCTGCCTGAACCGCTGTGCTCTTCCAGCACCACTAATCCAGAATCTGCACATTTTTGGATTGTGGGAGGAAACTGGAGCACCTGGAAGAAACCCACAGAGACATGGGGAGAATGTGCAAACTTCGCACAGACAGTCGCCCGAGGCAGGAATCGAATCCGGGTCCCTGGTGTCTCCCGATCCACTCTGTCTAGCCTCCTCAGCATTTTGAGTAACTCTATCAAATCACCTCTCAACATTCTGAGGAGAAAATTCAACTTTGCCAACCTATTCACACATCTGAGATACATTATCCCTGGAACCATTTTCTTAATTACTTTTACCTCTCTATGCTTTCAAATCCTTACACAGGATTGCTGCGCAAAACAATGCCTTGGAGTAATCTATAAAATGCAAAACGCACGTGTTACTTTAAAAACAATTGTAGACAAACTGAAGTATGTGCATTGCAACTTCCCAGGAAGAGATCAGGAATAAAAAAAAGTAGACAGTTATTGGAATAAATTCTAGGCATTCAATCAGTGTTTTTCTTCCAAGAGATTCTCCCCTTGATTGCATTTTAATAGACTAACCTAATTGGTCATTTTAATTTTGCTCTTTCCCATTCTAGTTCCATGCAAAAAAACATACAAAACACTACTGAAAGGCAATGCTTTGAAAGAATTCTGTCATAACTCGGCATCAGACTGCAGCAATTATGTCTCCAGATAGTGCTTCTCCCACACACTCTTGTCTGCTAGTTGCCCTTTAATCGATTCCATACGGTCATGGCTCTGTAGGGTGTTGGGTGTCTACACTTACACTTTTGGAAGCTGCACTGCCTTACCTAAGCTGCAATTGTTCCAATTTTTTAATGTTCATTCTAATTCTTCAGTTTTTTTTGTCTGAAACATTAGAACCATGGGGACCTTGACAGGAGGGATGTGGAAAGGATGTTTCATCATGTGGGACAATATAGAGCTTGAGTTCTCCATTTAAACATAATGGGTCACCCATATAAGACAGAGATGAGCAGGATTAATTTCTCATAGGTGGCAATGAGTATTTGGAACTTTCTTACTTGAAATAAAGGCAAGAGCTGTGTCTTTAATCATTTTTAAGAAAGAAGTAGATAGATTCACAAAAAGTAAAGGGTGAAGGTTGATGGGAATAGTTGAATAATCAGATCAGCCATAATCTTATTGAATGGCCGAGCAGGCTTGAAGGACTGTATGGTCTCCTCCTAATTTGTATACTCATATGTTCATGCATCCCCAGTTTGTACTTATAGTAAATCTATCTCACCCTTGGTAGTACATTTAAGATCTGTTTATTCATTTGACCAGTAAAACTATTTTTAAATGTAAAATGTTACTGAATGCAGTGTCCAATTTCATCACATGCAGCAATGGATTTCCAACATATTAACTCATATCGATGTTATTGGACTTTGACTTAACAATAGATTTTGCTATTAGAAATTTTAAATCCAATACTGTCAGATTAGCAGGCATCACAAATTGCACTGTAGATTCGGCTTACAATTTAAAAAAAAATGATCTTCAATTCAGTTGACGTGATAAGTAAGCAACAGCTAAGACCACAGTTTAAACCATACAGTGTCATCTTGTTTCAGTGCTGTGATCTCATTAACATTTCACATTCTGCAACAAACAGCAGGTAACCAGGAGTATACTATAAACCTGAAACTCAATCTGAGAGCTCAGATGACTTTGTAAACTGGTTAAACTGTAGATTTGTGGTTTACAATATCACCTGAATCCCTTTGATGATGTTACAATGAAACACTATCAGACAGTTTTATTACTTTATATTCTTCATAACAATGACTTCATTTATGCAAAGATAATAAAAGAGACAAAAATACAGAAAAGTAAATTCCATTTTTTTTGAAGGTTCTTAAGTCAACTCTTATTTAGCTGATTTACCTCATAACAGCCAACTCTGGCATTTTTTAAAGTTGCAATAAATATCACTTCAATAAATATGCTTTAATTATTTTCTTCCTAATTTCACACAATACACGTTATCGCTGAAGGTACCTAACAGACCCCTGGGTGACCACTGCAATTCTACAAATTGAATGTAAATAGGGGGAACAAAACAAAGGTATAGTACACACATTTCTCCACCTTTTCAGATAAATGATTAAGATATAATTGAGAGCACTGTGTATTGTTTTTAGGCAAATGTCTAATTATACAACTTATGAGTGTTGCCATCCATATCTTCTAAGTGTGTGGGTTCGTCAGGGGTTTACATGGTTGAGTGGGAGGGAGGATAGCTACCTTTTGGTCTCATGAGAAGAATGTGGTTGAGTAAACAAGATGTAGTGCAGAGTTTTCCTATTTTCTTGGTGAGGTGTCATTTTCAGGGAGATTCATTGCAGGTGGTTCACCATAGCCCATGTTGTTGCTTCTCACACAATTATTCACTCTTCAGCTCATTAATTATTTCATCGCTCTGCATGGTGACCAGTGTGAAAGGAGTGAAGGGGTTGCTCACTGTTGCTGGGGATTTTGCAATGTTCATGTTGCCAGTGCCATTTTCTGCATGTAGTTTGGACACTGTAAGTCAGGAACTGCTCCTTACACCGTCGTTCTGCAACGTTTGGACTCAGCAAATGGTGCAAAAAGCGAAGCTCACACCTTGTTCCTCCAGCAGGGACTTGCAGGAGGGCTTGGCGGACATGGTGGAGGGTTGTGCTTTTTCCTCCAGACCCCCAAAGCAAAGGAGACCATGCCACAAGATGCAGCCAGCCTGGGTGGGGATAGGGACTTGGAACACTGTGAGCGAAAGGAAATGCCCAGCAATCATGAATGAAGTGCTGCCATTTTCTCTCCTCTATCTCACACTCAGAGGTCCATCATTATCCATGCACGCTCGGTCACTGCATAAATCTTTCACCAAGGTCCATGCACTGCAACTCTCAGCATTGCATGTAGCATATCCACTCAACAGCTCTCAGCCACCTTGTCCTCTCAAACCATGAACCCTCCCTACCCTCTGCATTCCCTACTCACTCCCTGAGGACACCTCATCTCCTCTTTAATGGCTCCCCCATTCACCTCCATCATCCTCAATCCTTCCCTTTGTCTCATTGCAGGAAAACATCTCTCTTATCCGGGCGGAGAGAACTAAGCCCAGCAATGGTGGCGTGCACATTAGGCATCTCACCTCAAAAGAGGAGAAAATGCTGGATTTGACCAGGGAAGAGGGCTCATATGGAGATGTTGAGACCTTCATGAGCAATGAACCGAGTGACACTCATTGTGCTGTGCTGCACTGCTCTCCCAGTAACTTCACTGATAACCCATTCTTATCCTGAATAAGCTTTTATCCTCTTCACATAACTAATTCCTCCTCTTCTCTTAAGCAGAGCCCCAGCAAACTCAAAGGAGCAGGACGGCAGTGCTGTCCACATTCAGCTAACACTGAATGAGGAAGCTACTGAACCCTGCAAGGCTTCCACTTACTGCATCCTCCACCAGATCTGAGACTTTCACCTTGATGAGTTCTCTTTCTAGATTAGACTCAGGAGCACAATCTGGTGAGCACATTGCTCTTACTTTAGCCGTGGGTTGATAATCCCATTGGTCATTGTAGACTGTACAGAGAGTGACCACAGGGCAAGTTTGATAGAGGTGGATGGTAACTGGAACGAAGGATGGAGAGTGCCCAACATGTTCCATTCCATGCTGTCTCTGGCATGTGTGCAACTAGTGAGGTCAGGGACCAGTACACTCAGTGTCTGTGGAAATTTGCACAGCTGAGTACCATTGTAGCCATTGGTGCTCAGCATCAACAGCAAGGCAAAAGAGGGGCGAAGGGCCTCAAACTTACGTCAGCTGTACCTTCCTCTCACGGAGACAAAGGAGGAGCCATACTAAGAACCCATGGAAGCTTCCTCTTATAAGACTCCAAAGATGCCTAAGTCTTCCAGCTTTCCCTCTTGGTCATGCTGAAGCATACAGAAGTCCAAGCTGAGGAGGGTGGGCTTCCATTTGAACTGGAGACTCTCAACAGGCCAAGGCCCTATAGACCCAAAAACCCATAGAATTGATCAGCCACGTCTTCCAAGACAATTGTAGTTAGGGTCCCAGTACCCAAGCTGTGGACATCAGTACTGCACTTGGATATACTGGGAGAGAAAGGAAGAATAATCTCACTGAGGGGTGTGTCTGTGCATGTGCCTTAAAGTTCATTTTTAGACTTTATTTCAATTCTTCCCTCCATTAATTGGATCCAAGCACTCAGCAGTGTCTATAATTCAGATGAATGTGCAGTGAGGCTACAAGATGGTTAATGTGCTGCTGCGCTCCGCAAGGACACCTACAGTCATCTTCTCTTGGTTACCTCAAATCTCACTCTAAACCAGATATTGCACCTACCTCCCACCAAAGCTTATTGTTGACCACTCACTATCAAATGTAGCGTCTTCCCTAAATGGCTCTTACCTATTCCATCCCCCTAAAATACTAATCCCTCTTTCATCTTCCCTTCCAGCTCACTCTTTTCAGATACCTCACCACCTTCCCTGCACTTGTACCACAATTAATAGCTGATACTTTCAGCTCACTCAATCCCTTCCTCTGTCCCATTGCAGGAGGAAGTAGCCTGTGAAGAGTAGAGGACTTGGCCAACATAATCTCCTCACCTCCTACAAGGAGAAAGTCCTGGAGCTCACAAGAAAGTTTTCAGGCGGACCCCTTTGTGTCAGCTGTTAATGACTTATGAAAAGGTGTAGGTCCAGGATGAGGCTGCTTTGTCAGGCATTCAGTAAGCTGGATTGAAGGTTGGAGGAGTATTATCTAGTGTATATGTGCCTGGCTGTTTTCCTGAATGGGTTGAAGGCTGTCATGGAAAGCTGGGTCCAGCAAACTGTACAATGGCTGCTAGAGATTTACATAGACCTGCACTCCATCGCTTTAGCCTTTAGTGCTCAGCATCAATGGGGAAGAGTGTCCTTGATCCCCTTCCAAGTCTCCCTTCCTCACATGGAGAAAGGGTGGAGCCAGTAGGCAGCCAGGTAAAAACAATGACTGCAGATGCTGGAAACCAGATTCTGGATCAGTGGTGCTGGAAGAGCACAGCAATTCAGGCAGCATCCGAAGACAGGCAAAATCGACATTTCGGGCAAAAGCCCTTCATCAGGAATAAAACTGATGAAGGGCTTTTGCCCGAAACGTCGATTTTGGACTAAGGGGGACAGGAGAATAGGCTGCCTTCAAAACAAAGAACTGTGGATGTTGGAAATCAGAACTGAACCAGAATTTGCTGGGAAAATTCTGCAGGTCTGGTCACATCTATAGAAAGAAAGGATCCAGTGACCCTTCTTCAGAACTGATTGTAGTTTGGAGAAAGTTGTTATATCATAGTGTGGAAACAGGCCATTTTCCTAAGTCTACAACAACTCTCTGCAGAGTAAGCCACGCAGACTCATCCCCCTACCCTATTACTTTACAGTTCCTCTAACTAATGCAACACAATGGACAATTTAGCATGGCCAATTCATGTTAACCAGGGGCTCCCTGCTGCTGTGAGGCAGTAGTGCTAACCACTGAGCTACCGTGCCACCCTTGCTGAAGGTGAGGTGGGAGGAAGAGGGATGAGTAAACGATGGATGGAGATAAAGCTCAGAGAGAGAGAAAACAACAATTGGACAGATGAACAAGGTAATGTTCCTTTTGTTTACTCTCCCCCCAGTTCTCTGCTTTCTCTCCACAGATGCTGCCAGACCTGCTTAGTTTTCCCAGCAATATCCGTTTTTGTTTCTATATTCAACCACACTCAGCCTCAGTTAGGGAGTTGCAAAATGGAGTCATCGATCATCTCTGGGACACCCGCACCAATCAACCACACTGCTCTGTGGCCCAACATTTCAACTCCCCCTCCCACTCTGCCGAGGACATGGAGGTCCTGGGCCTCCTTCACTGCCGCTCCCTCACCACCAGACGCCTGGAGGAAGAACGCCTCATCTTCCACCTCGGAACACTTCAACCCCAGGGCATCAAAGTGGACTTCAACAGTTTCCTCATTTCCCCTTCCCCCATCTCACCCCAGTCCCAAACTTCCAGCTCAGCATTATCCCCATGACTTGTCCTACCTGCCTATCTCCTTTTCCACCTATCCACTCCACCCTCCTCCCTGACCTATCACCTTCATCCCCTCCACCCACCTATTGTACTCTATGCTACTTTCTCCCCACCCCCACCCTCCTCTCACTTATCTCTCCACCCTTCAGGCTCTCTGCCTGTATTCCTGATGAAGGACTTTTGCCCGAAACGTCGATTTTACTGCTCCTCGGATGCCGCCTGAACTGCTGTGCTTTTCCAGCACCACTCTAATTTAGAGGGGGTAGACCTTGTCATACAATGCCTGCAGTATAGAAAGAGACCATTCAGCCTATGTCGTCTACATCAACCCTCCAAAACTCATCCCACCCAGATCCATCCCCCTAATCTATCCACTAGTCGGCACATCCCTGGACACTGTAGGACAATTTAGCATGATCAATCCACCTAGCCAGGGACTGGGAAGAAACCCACACAGACATGGGGAGAATATGCAAACTTTGCACAGACAGTCACCCAAGGCTGGAATCAAATCTGGATTACTGTTGCTGTCTGGCACAGTGCTAACCACTGAGCCACCATGCCACCATTATCTCCCATTAACCATCTTTGTAAGACTTCTGGCCCTTGGAATGAACCAAAAACATGACGGCCAACAGGAACATAGGCATTTTGGCAGATCCCAAGGAATCTGGTGCAGACTTCTAAGATGCGATATGCCAAAATATTTCTCCTTTAGCATTTGGCCTTGAACTTTTGTCACTGTTCCTTCAGTGTCACTGGGTCAAAATCCTGGAACTCCCTCCCTAACAGTATTGTAGGACTACCTACACCACAAACTGTAGCGGTTCAAACAGGCAGCACATCACCACCTTCTCAAGGGCAATTAGTGTTCGGCAATAAATATTGGTTCAGCCAGTGAAGCCCACATCGCCTGAATGCATAAAACAAGTTCTTATGCTTTTCCATACCTTCTCTCTCAATCAATCATACTTCTCTCTTGTTTAGAAATAGAAAATATTGGAAATATTGATTAGATCTTTCAGTATCTGTGGAGCGAGAAAGAGAGTTAGGATTTCAAGTCAATGACATTACATCAAAACCAGAAAAGTTTTGTTCCCACTGCAATAATGTCCATTTAATATGCTTCAATTCTCAAATGTCTGCTCCCTGCCACAACCACAATTCTGTTCCTCTAGTTCTCAAGTGGAATCTTCTCAGGTTCAACTGGTAATCCATTGCCATTTCAGCGACTTCCAGCATATTGCTGTAGCACATGGCCTATCGTGCCAATTGCTAGTGGGTATCATTAGTGATGTCAAAACCCATGGAATTGGGTCTTGTCTAGTGGAGTCCCTCTGAACCATGTTTCCTAATGTTATGTAAATAATTAATTCATTACTTTGGTCTGGAATGGTTTCCAGTCCTCATCTGTTAAAAGAAATCAGAACCTAGTCTTGATATTTGTACATGGTTACAGTGGGTTGTGAACCATGTACCAAGGATACGAGTCAACGCTGATAAATCTGAGGAAATGAAAATCCATTGGTCTGGCAGAGTACATTTGTAAAATCCCCCACAGCAATAATTGGAGCAACTATTCACTACTGGAGTCCCATGAGAACTGAAGCAAGAAGTCAATGGGATGATTGAAAAAGACATTGCAATTCCTGAGGCCATGAGCCACATGAAGAGCCTCAACTAAGCCCTGCATGGATCAATTGGCATTGCCACTTCAATCAATACCCGATTACTTCCGGACTTACTTCGAAGCCGGCAAGTATCAGGTTAACGTATTGCTGTTTGCAATTAGCAGTAGTGCTGACACCAATCAGTCTGGGGCAGTGGATCAAAGAAGAAATGGTCAAATATTGAGAAGAAAATAAGCCCTTTGATTTGTATGTTAGCTTGTGGCCCGGTGTACAGTAGTCTGGGCCAAATTTAATCGGCACAGATTATCGGGGGAGATCGTTGATTGCTTTATAAATTACCTATTACTGCTTTTCTGACAATTACTAATATAGAACATTGAGAGATGAGATCATAAGAGATTGCATTAGGTGCTAAAGGAAGCATTATTGGAATTCTTAAAATCTTTCAAGAACTTTACAACAGCCAAGTCAGTGCAGTTCCACCTGACCGGCTGAATGTTGTAAACTAAATAGGCTTATTTTATTCAAGGGGAGCAGAACGATTCCTGGGGTCAGGCCACTGAATCTGACTTGGTTCATCAATGTGAGAGCTGCAAATGTACCAGTCAGAAAACAACACAACAGAACCAGAGGGAAGAGGATGCAATCACCATTGATTTGACAGAAACCTTATCAGCTCCAAGCCTATCCAGTAAGCAATGCTGACAATCATTCATGCCCGAGAGAGGCAAAATCAAATTTAAATTTATTCAAGGAAATTTTAAAACAGATCATTCCGATGTGCAGCAGTCCTAGAAGTTGACGAGACTAAAGAACACGGTCTATCCACGTTAGGAGAAGTGACACAACCACAAGTGAGTTCCAGATATGCAAATATCATGAATAATAACAAAGACACAATTGGAGAGCCCTTTCTTTCTGAGACCACAAAATGGGTGAAGCCTGAATTTTTCTGACTATCCTCTATTCAATTTTATGATCCAAGGGGTATTTTGCTCAGAGTTTGAGAGCTGCTGCTTACTGCCTTTCAATATAATAGGAGGGATTACCAATACATCATATGTTATTTCAAATCAGCCCCATTCTTTATTAAGCAGAGGTGCTTATGTGGCTTTAAATCTTCTTTATTCACCAGCTGCAGGAATTAGGGTTGATGCAAGTCACTGGGAAGCAGTCTTTATTGAAGAATTCCCATCCCTAGGGTCATAGGAAGATATCAGAGATTTTTTGTTTCTTTTCAAAGAAAGGGTAGATGGAGGGGAGGAGTGGTGCATCTAGGATGAAGGTGACCAGCTTGAAGGTAACATGTTCCGAATTTGTTTTTTCAGGAAAGAGTGGAAAGGAGTGGTTCTCACTCCCATTGTAGATGTGGTCACTAACATTCAAGGTAAGCACATGAGGGAGAAGGAAATGGAAGATTATGTTGATATGCTTAGACGAGGAAGGTTGGGAGAAGCCTTGTCAGGTGCATGAACATCAACATGGTCCTACTTAGTCAATACTATTTGGAGTACACAAACAAACATCTATAGCACACTGTAAACTTGTACAAATATTCCTGTCACCATGACCATTATGTCCACTATTGCTGAAGTCTGTGTCTTGCCTCATTAAATATAAAGTTATGAATTAAGAGCTGGAGTAGGGCATTCAGCTCTTCAAACCTACCCTGCTATTCTATAAGATCATGCAGAGGCCTCGACTCTTCTTTCTTGCTTGCTCCTCCTGGTAATAAACACTCCTCTTGTTAAACTCCTCTTCTAATTACTTATGGTTACAGCTCCCTGTTCACTATGCTCAATGTTTTTGTTTCTCCCGTGTACAATTTCTTATTAGTTTTCTATCACCCCAGACTGCCCTATTGTCCCTCCTCACAAAAAGACATTCCTCTCATACTCTGTTTCAAAACAGCAGTGCAATGAGAATGATCTTTAAACTAAAGCCAGAAATATTAGAGTTTTATTGATTTAATCATAACCTTATGAAAAGTGAACAGAAGCATTTATTTAATACAACTTGCAATGGAAATGATTTCACAATATTAACGCCTGAAAGAGTCAAACTCATGATGACAAAGTGGGACTACCAAGGTATGAAGGAGTTAACTCCCTGAAAATCTGATTGTCGCTACTGATTATAATGGCTCATCCATCAGAAGGAAAGAAAATGGTAATTTGAGTACAAGATTCGTAACAACGGTTTGTAATATAATTCTGTGCCATTATGATCCACAAGTAAACCGTAGCAACTTCATTCAATTTCTGCAAAGCCCTGGGTGCCTTTCAACACCATTTGCATAATTTGTAATTCGTGAAAAAAAAACATTGAAATGTTGTGTCGTAAACAGCGTACTGCGATGTTACATTTGATATCAAATTAACAAAGTTACTCTCTGAGGAATGCCTGACAATAAGAATAACAAATGTTTGAATCAGATAATGCAATCAGTAATATACTTACAGACACTTATTTGCGTGAATTGTGCATTATTTCAATGGGCTGGAATACACAGTAGATGAATAAATTAGATTTTAATGGAATCAAATGATCCTAAATTGCATTAGAATTTTAATTGCTGTGTGAATTACTCTACCACACAAAGGATTTCAAGCATTTTGCTGCTACACTGTGATGAAATGCTGCTTTTATTTTTATTAACATACATATGTAATATAATCTGTTTAAATAGGCAAATCAGCATTTCATTCAAATCCAGTGAATATATTAGTAATTGTGGAGATTTGGAAAGAAACTTCACTGATAGTGATGATGTGACCAACCAATGTCATATAGAATGAATGCATATTAAATATTTTCAAAATAACTGAATGTAATGCATATTAAATCACAACTCCATTATTTCAGGCTGTAATATAGAATGATTTCAGCACAGTCAAGCCAGACTAGTTAACTAAGCTTTTCTCAGCCAGGGTTAGTGATGGTTTGCAAGTTACCTTTCCAAACCCAACTATTATATTGCAACACTTCCCACCTTTTCACATCTCCTTGAAATCTACCATTCTATATAATTGCTCTTTGTCATTTTTTCTAACTTTTCTTACTTATCGTTGGGTTTCCACCACACATATAGTCGCAGACATGTGCACAGACATTGTAAAGTGTTTTATTGAATGAAAAATATATATTTCTACTGTTATTTTTATAATCCATCTGGTATAGAATGCAATATCACTGCACACCAGTGGCAATCTACATTTTATTTTTGATTAGGATTTGGGTATCATTTGGGCAAGGCTAACACTTGTTGCCCATCCTTAATTCCCTTGGACTGAATGGTCATTCAGAGAGCAGTAAGAGCCAACCACATTGCTGTGAATCTGGAGTCACACGTAGGCCAGATCAGATAAGGATGACAGATCTCCTGCTCTAAGGACCATTAGTGAAACAGATGGGGTTTTAATAACAATTGACAATGAGGTCACTGTTAGCTTAGTTTTTAATTCCAGGTTGTTATTTAATGAAAATTTCACCATCTGCCAGGGCAGGATTCAAACCCATGCCCCCAGAACATTAATCCAGTGCCATTACTACAATGCCAGGTCATTCCCTAAGAATGCTGACCTTTTAGTAAATGAAAGTGTTAATAAAATACTAAAATGAGAAGTACAAATCATGAGGAGAAGTAGCTGTCAGTAAGAAACTGCATAATGTCAACATGTAATGTTACTACCACACAAGTGAAGGCCGGCTGTTATAACATTAAGATTCCATATGTAGCCTTGAATAAGAGTGAGCTCGAGCAAGGGAAGATGGTCGCCATGACATGGAGGTGCCAGTGTTGGACTGAGGTGGACAAGGTCAGAAGTCAGACGACACCAGGTTATAGTCCAACAAGGTTTTATTTGAAATCACAAGCTTTAGAAGCATTGCCCTTTTGTCACGGAAGACGGAGAAGAGAAGGAAGCATGACAAATGTTGAAGGCTTTCCAACTTTTTAAAGAAACACTGAAACTTGGTAAGATCATTATCCTTCTTTGAGCATAAATTTAAACATCAGCAGAGAAATTAAAAAGGCCATCAGTTGCTACAGTAAGCTGTAGCAAGAAAAGCAAAAGCACAAAGTGTAAAAATCGATTCAAGTATTTTACATCGAAACATAATAGCATGGAAGGCCATTCAACTCATGTCAAAAGAAACAATTTATATATTGGCACTCCCCCACCACTTCCCACATCGCTGAACATTTCTCCTTTTCAGATCTTCAGCTTAATTTAAAAAGTGTGCAAAACGTTAAGGTGCCAAAGGATGCCATCTTGTCTGTGCAAGCTGAAAAAATGAATCGCCTAATCCCATTTTTCAGTACCTGCTAAGTATCCTGGGAAGTTGGAGTACTTCAGGTACATATACTGATACCTTTCAGAAGAAATGAGAGTTCCCTGCCTCTACCACATTTTCAGGCAGAATTCCAGACCCTGATCATATTCTGGGTGGAAGTATTTTTCTTATCTCCCCTCTAATCCTTCCGGCAAACAGTTTAAATCTATGCCACCCAGTCATTAATTCCTTTGCTTAGGGAAATAGGTCCATCCCATCCACTTTATACAGCCCCTTCACAACCTTGTTCATTCGAATCAACTCTCCCTCCGCTTTCCCTGGTAAAGGAGAACAACCACATCACATCCAATCTTTTCTTAGAGTTGGCAATTTTCCAGCCAAGGTAACGTCCATATAAATGTCCTTTGTACCTCATAAGTACAATTACGTCCTTTCTGCAAATGGATGACCAAAACCTATTTAGAGAAGATAAGTCATCTTCCAGTATTAAAACAGAGGTATATCAGTTATCGTGGAGAGGGCGGCACGGTGGCACAGTGGTTAGCACTGCTGCCTCCCAGTGCTAGAGATCCGGGTTCAATTCCTGCCTCAGGCGACTCTCTGTGTGGAGTTTTCTCCCTGTGTCTGCGTGGGTTTCCTCCCACAGTCCAAAAATGTGCAGGTTAGGTGAATTGGCCAAGTTAAATTGCCCATGATGTTAGGTGAAGGGGTAAACGTAGGGGGGTGGGTTGTGCTTCCGAGGGTTGGTGTGGACTTGCTGGGTCGAAGGGCATGTTTCCACACTGTAAGTAATCTAATAACCCCTGTTAGTTGATAGGCTGGTTAAAACTAGTTGTCAGAAGCTTAGTTCTGTTATTTTTGAAAGTAAGTTAAAATAAAGCCTTCCTTAGTACTGCCTAACCTGCACTGAGTGTTGCTTTGTGTCCACACAGTGTAGAGAGTTTACTGTAGAAGGGAATTTGATGAGGAGGAGAAGGCGGAGTGCCTTACGTTTCTCTTTCCTTTTCCTCCATTTTCAACCATTAATGGCCTCCAGTGATTGGGTTTTACTTTGTTAGAGAGGAAGAAACTAATTGGTGAGTAATAAGTTATTCTACCTATTCTAATCGTAGTAAATAGTTTTAAGGTTATGTATGGCAAGTCATCTTGGTCAAGTAGGATATACATCCTGTAGTGAGTGGGAAGTCATGGTTGCATCATAGGTCCAAACCAATACATCTGAAGGAAGTGTCACTGGCTGAACATGCTTGAGCTCTGGGTTTTAAAACTCATGTGACAGCTGGATTCGCAGTCATGCATTCATGAATCAGAGGACTATGTGGATAACATGTTTACGGAGATTATCCAAATGTACACTATAAGCATATAGGCAGGGAGGGAATAGATAATGGCCAAGGAACTAAGAGAACCAGACAGGCAGTAAGAGTTCTCTGAATCTTTCTTGTTTGTCAATTGCTTTTGCATTGTGGATACTGATGAGAGCAATAGTGCCTCAGTAGAATACACCCAGAGACAAAGTTGTGGCAGAATAGGCAACTCAGCGATACACAAGGTAAGGAAGAAGCATAAAAGTGAAAGAGGATTCCATTGTCAGGGATCAGACTGACATGAAACATAACTCCAGGATGTTGTAACAAAACAAAAAAACTGTGGATTCCAGAGATCTGAAATTGAAACAGAAACAGCTGGAGAAACTCATCAGGTCTGGCAGCATCTGTGGGAATAAAGCAGAGTTAGCGTTTCAAGTCCGATGAGTCTTCATCACAACAAAGTGGTGTGTTGCCTCTATGGTACCAGAGGGATATCACAGAACAGCTGAAGGATATTCTTCTTGGGAGGCTTGGCCCATATTGGCACCAATAACATAGGTAGGAAGAGGGAAGTGGCCCAGAAAGAAGACTTTGGCAAGTTTAGATAGAAATTAAAAATCAGGATCTTACAGTCAAGAACTTCAAGATTATTCCTGTGCCATGTGCTAGTGAACATAGGACTGGGAAAGCTGATCAATTCAACATGGGGTTGGAGAATATGTGGAGGAAATCAAATTTCTGAGGCATTGGGATCAGCTCAGGGGCAGGTAAAACATTTACAAGCTCGACTTTAACAGGATCAGTGATGATATCCTCACTGTCAGATTTACTATTGCAATTGGGAAGGGTTTAAACTAACCAGTCAGGGAGGTGGGAGTGTGAGGGGTGACTGAAATTGGAAGGAGTTAAGTATGATAGCAGGATCTAGCAAAGTGATAAGTAAAATTGTGAGATTAACAAGCTGAAGATGAGCATCAACCAAATTTAGAATGCAAAACAATGGCCAAAAAACAAATTAAGGGCACTCTACTTGGATATACACTATATACACAACAATATAAATTGCTTAAAGGCACAAATAGATGAAAATTGTGATCTAATTTCCTTTTAGACTACAGAAACATGACTAAAGGGAATTGAATACTCAAGGGTATTTAATATTTAGGAGGGAAGGACAAAATATAAAAGGTATTGTGTTAATATTATGGAATGTGTTCAGGACATCAATGAGGAAAGATCTCAGTTCAGAAGAACAAAATATAAAATTTGTTTGGGTGGAGCTAAGAAACCGCAAGGAACAGCAAACATTGGGAGAAATTATTTTGGTCACCTGACAGTATGGTAGTGCAAAGTATGATATTAATCTAGAGATTAGAGAAGCATATCAGATGAGTAATTCAGTAAGATGGAGAAGGTGTAGTCAATGCTGTGGAGGAGAGTTTCTGTAGTGTATTGGAATGCTTTCCTTGAACAGTATGTTGGGGAAACTGCTAAAGGACAGGCTACTTCATATCCAGCACTGTGAAACAAATAAGGGGCTAATTAAGAATGGTGCTGTGAAATAATCTTTAGAGAGAAATGGCTATTTGACAGAATTTTAAATTAAGTGAATTTTCACAACTTTGAGTAGTATGGGCAATGGTGAGAATGAAAAAAATATCAGATTTCCAAAGTTGGGGAAAAATGTCCAATTTTCCTCTTAAGGTTTAAATGGCAAGTTCTGAGTCTTATGATTGAGCAGGGACAATTATATTTTCATGCACTTGCATCTCGTTATTGGCTAATCTCCACTGACTTTTAAGCAGCTTTGCATTTTCCCCTTCTTCAACAAGGAACTGGATGGAACCAATTCCCAACATGAAAGTCAGGACAGTAAACTGGCAGCAAGTAGCTCATTGCTTCTACAGGGCTACATCCAGCTCCTCCATCGCCATCATTTCCCCAAATGCCCCATGGACACCATCTTCTTCCACTCTTCCTCCCTCTTATAACTTTTATTTTGCTTTCCTAGCACTAATTCACTTTATGTTGTCTTCAAGATTGCAAGCCTTGTCTCTTCCATTGCTTTTTATTGTTTTGGACATTCAGCCATAACTTACAGGCTGCCAGCTTTTCTGCTTGACTGGCTGTGCTTTTCCAGCTCCACACTCTTCAACAGTTGTACAGCATTGTGCTACATCAATGTCATACTGGCAGATTGCACAGTAGCTTACGTGGCAAACACACTGCATATGACTCAACCAGATGATCATTGCCTGAGAGTCAAAGTGGAGTGAAGGGAGGACTATGATGAGTTAGGAAGTGCAGCCACATTCAATCAAAGAGCTTGTCTGATCTCACTCCATGGTCACTCAGGCATTTGGCTCAATCAAAGTCTAGGGCTCAGTGTCCTTGCAGTCTAGTATTGAACCGCAATCAGTTTGCAGATCTAATGCAACCAGTCCAGATTTCGCAAGAACCTCATTTGGAGTGCTGTGGAGACATCTGTCCAGCAGCTGGGTGGGCTAAGTCAGGCCTGAGGAATGTGGGTGCTCCAGTCTGTGTTTGGGATTCGTTGGACTGTGTCACTGAGGGAATGGTGAGGAGACAAAATACTGCCACATCATGGCATTTGGGCAGATTAAGTTACCGCGTTCCTTTTGGGGACTCTCTATAATGATTGCATATGAGGCAGTATGTAAGGCAATTGTGATAATCATTCGATTGAATGGTAATCATTCTTTTCACAATAATTAATATTGCAAACAAAGGCCTCAAGCATTCATGACAACTGCATACTTTGTATCAATTGGTCCTCTGTCATGTCAGATCGGCAAAGCTATGCAGGAATACCATTAAACTTTCAGCTGGCTTTGCCAATTCAGCATCACTTTTCATAATTGACAATGCTTCAGACATGTGGCACTATCATACTTCGTTGTGAGTTTTAGATGATATGTTCTGTGATGTTTAAGAATCACATTTTTGGGAGGTCTGCTTTAATGATGAAGAGGTTTCTGCATTTTAGTGCACCCAGAGTAGCAGTACCTGTTTTTTTTGCTGATGTTCACAAGTTATAGAGCTCCTTATTGAGGCATGATATTGGCCACAGTGTTTGAGGCTGCAGGATGTAATTTGATTGTGATTGATGTGAGGGATTAGGAGTGCTATTACTGACACACTGTTCAATTACTGACATTCTCCACAGATTATCTGATCACTCATAGGAGATGAAACCAGCGCTTGGAGGATTTCTGTGGCATTGTTGCAACTTAGATAGATGGCAGTGTTGAAGAAGACATCAATTAAACCATTGTCAGTGAGCCCAGCGAAAACTGCAACCTCCAGCAGCTGCCACCGAGCTTCCAGTGGGAGAGCCAACAGCTGAAGATGCTCCAGCTCAGACCAAACAGGAGGACGAGGAGAACGAGCACACTCTGAAAATATCAGACTTTGTCATTAGCTAAGCCATCAGAGATCCAGTATAGGCACAAATTTCAGACATCCCGGCCCATCGTCAATGAAATGGGATAATCTGTCGGTTCAGGAACTGTGCTCGGAGGGATTCCATTCCGGTGTCTATCAGGTCACAGCTTTCCTTACATTTTATGCCAGCAGTTCATTCCAAGGAAAACTGAGACCTGTGCAGAATCTCCCAATACTCAGTCCACAAAAGCATCTGGGAAATCATAGATGCCATTTTCTCCTGATTGCACCAGTTTATATCTTTCTCCCACACAAGGACTGTCAAATAGCACAGGCAGGGAGATTCTCCAGAGTGCGTTAGACTGGACCCAGCATTGCCTTGAGAGCACCCTAACACCAACCTGTGGAGCTCGACAACCGAAAAGGCTTCCAAATCCATCAAAGTGAGCTCATCTGTAACCATCGATGCCAGATTCTGGAGGCATGTGCCTAATGCCTTGGGAGCTATCGTAATATAATGAGAATTAATAGATTCCTGCCTGCTTCCCAGGACCATGCACCATACAGGAAAGGTAGCTGGGAGCCAAGAGCAACTCTGCCCAAATATGGCTGATGGCAACTTTACAAAATTGAAACTTTATTGCTGGAACAGCACAGCAGGTCAGGCAGCATCCAGGGAACAGGAGATTCGACGTTTCGGGCACAGGCCCTTCTTCAGGAACTTTACAAAACCCTCAATCATGCAGAATGGAAATACAAGATTGCCCCATGCCACCTCCAGGGCCATAGTAGGGGTGAGGCCCCTTTTGGTCATAGCTGACCATGGGTTGCATCCTCGTTGTTCTAGCATTCTGCTTCCCTGAAACAACGTCACTTGTGGCTGAAGAGACCTTTGCTAGAGTGACAGTCCCGGTCACAGAGGTCACATCTGTATGTGGTTATTGATCTGCTGGAGCTGCTGCACTCTTTCCTTGGTGCCCACTTGTCTGCTGCAGCACTCATCAGCTTCTTTGAGGTGATGGAATCAGGGAGCTTCTCCATCTGGTGCAGTCAGCTGCAAGCCTTTCCCAGGACTTTCTAATGATATCAAGTGCCTTCATTTCCCTCATGCAGACATCCTTGTAGGGCAGCTTGGGACGCACAGTGGGTCTCTTCCCGGATGCGGGCTCTCCATAGAGGATATCCTTTGGGATGCAGACATCCTCCATGCGGTGGACATGGTCCAGCCAGACCAGTCTCCGCTGCCTGAGCAAAGTGTGCATGCTGGGAAGGCCAGCGTGAGATAGGGCCGCTGCATTGGACACTCTGTCTTGCCAGGATATGCCCAGGATACACCCAGGATACAGCGAATACTCCTCAAGTGGAAGGCGTTCAGTCTTCTCTCCTGTCTGGCAGATGTAGTCCACATTTCACTGCTGTACAGCAGTGTGCTTAAGACACAGGTGTTGTAGACTGACATTTTTGTCTTCACTTTCAGCTTTGGATTTGTCCATACTTGAATCATGAAGCGAGCAAGAGTTGAGGCTGCTTTCCCAATCCTCTTCTCAATCTCTGTGTCCAAGGAGAGCTTGTCAGTGATGGTAGAGCCAAGGTAAGTAAACTGATGGATGATATTGAGTTCGTAGTCGTCAATGGTAAAGGCTGGTGGTGTCTCTGTATCCTTTCCCAGGACTCGCGTCTTCTTCAGACTAATAGTCAGCATGAAATCTTTGCAAGCATAAGAGAGGCGGTATATCAGTAACTGGAGTTCCTGCTGGGGTTGTGTTGCAACTGCAGCATCATCGGCAAACAGCATGTCCCCAATGAGTGCCTCCCATACTTTTGTCTTGGCTTTGAGGCAGGCCAGGTTGAAGAGCCTACTGTCTGATCTAGTGCGTAGGTAAATCCCCTCTATTGGGGTGTGGGAGATAGGATGCAGCCTTGTTTGATGCCGTTGCAATGTCGAAGGGCTCAGAAGAGTTGCCGTTGAGCTGCACTGTCCTCTTCATATTACTGAGGAAGGATTCGATCATGCCCAGTAGTTTTGATGGGCAGCTGATCTTCAGGAGAACTTTGAGAAGGTAATTTCTGTTGACCAGGTCGAATGCCTTGGTGAGGTCGATGAAAGTGACATACAGGGGCATTTTCTGTTCTCTGCACTTCTCCTGCAGTTGGCGAAGGGAGAAGATCATGTCTAGTGTTGAGCTTTTAGCTCGGAAGCCGCACTGTGACTCTGGATATACACGTTCTGACAGTTTCTGCGGGCGAATCAAAATGACCCGAGAAAGGCTTTGCTGACATTGTTGAGGAGAGAGATGCCTCTGTAGTTGTTGTAGTCGCTTCTCTTACCCTTGTTCTTGGAGAAGGCAACGTTCTTGGCATCCCTCATGGCCTGTGGTACAGTTCCTTCTTGCCAGCACTGACAGAGGACTTCGTGCAATGGGAGCAGTAAGCTAGTCTTGCAGCACTTGATCAGATCAGAAAGAATCCTGTTGCTACCCGGGGCCTTACCTGAGGCCTGGCTGTCAATAGCCTTGCTGAACTCTTCTACTGATGGCTCTGCGTCTAGCTCGTCCATGGTTGGCACGCTCATGATGGCATCAGATGCTGAAGCAGACACGGTATGCTCTCTGGTGTAGAGATCAGAGTAGTGTTCAACCCACCTCTCCATCTGCTGGCCTTTATCTGTGATTAATTTTCTAGTAGAGAATTTCAGGGGGACTGTCTTGCTCTGAGCTGGTCCTAGTGCCTTCTTGATGCCTTTGCACATTCCCATGATGTTCCCCGTTATAGCGGCTGTCTGAATTTCCTCACTTAGCTAGGTCCAGTACTGGTTAGCGCAATGCCTGGCAGTCTGCTGAACCTTGTTCCTGGCAGCTCTGAGAATCCATAGGGTCTTCTGCTAGCTGATCGCTTGTACTCAGCTAGGGTGACACACTTGGCATCAAGGATGGGGGTCAACTGGGCTGCCTTAGCTTCAAACCATTCGTGTGTCTTGCAGATCTTCTTCCCAAAGATAGCCAGGGATGTGCTATGCATGGTATCCTGCAAGGTTTCCTACTTCTCTTTGGCGGAGTCTCCGTGTCAGGTGATACTAAGTTCTCTCTTGAAAGCCTCTGAGAATTGTTGCATAAGGTCTGGCTGGGACATCTTGCTGACGTTGATGCAAGGATTCGCCTGTTGTTTAGTGCAATGGAATCTCTTAGGTTACAGCCTGATCTTGCAACACACTAAGGAGTGGTCTGTGTCACAGTCTGCACTGTGGTAAGAGCATGCGTGGAGAACATGTTTGATGGCGGTGCGCCTAACTAGGATCAGATTCAGTTGGTGTCAATGCTTTGAACGTGATGTCTCCAGGAAACCTTATGCTGAGGCTTTGTTTGGAAGTAGGAATTGGTGATGCGCAAATTATGCTAAGTGCACAGTTCGAGCAGTTGCTGTCCGTTGTCATTCATTATGTCCACACCAAAATGCCCAAGGCAGGAGGGCCGTGAATCAAGGTCTGCCCCACTCTGGTATTGAAATCACCCAGAAGAACAAGTTGCTCCTTCCTAGGGATGCTGCTAATGAGGGGTGCAAGGTTGCAGGAGAACTCATCCTTTGTGTCAGGTGTGGAGGACAGTGTTGGGGCATACACGCTGACAAGGGTGACTGGGCCTGAGGTGCTGTTGAGACAAAGAGTCATGAATCGCTCTGAGCCTTTGCTGCCTGGTTCTACTGTGTTCATCACTGCAAAGCCGACTGTGCTCTCTGGGCTCGTCAGAACCCTTTCCCAGCCAGTAAAATGTGTAGCCCTTCTCTTTCAGTGAGCCCGCCTCTGCCAGCCCTATTTCCTGGAGGGCGGCTATGTCCATGTTGAGTCTCTTGAGCTTGTTATTTATGACAGCTGATTTCACTGATGTCCTGGAGGTTTTCTGAGAGGCTGGCCATCATTGTCTGGACATTCCAACTTCCCAAATTTAGAGCTGGTCTCTCTTGTTATTTTCTTTTGTTGTTTGGTGTGGTGATTGCAATCTGCTGTTTGGATAATTCCCAATCCCCATGCATCCAATGAGGATAGCAGATTGTGGTGGGACAGAACCTTACTGGCTGGGGGATGCCCAGCTTGAAGTGGGCAATAGCTATCCAGGGGGATTCGAAAACCCTTCACACCGTCGGGAGCAACCCCTGGCACCATTCTCTATGCCAATCTAGTGCTGACGTAAATCTGCACCGATTTGTTGTGTCGACAGTACGGGCGAAGCTGGAGTGTCTTCTCCAGATGCGGGGGTGGTAGGATGCATGCCTAGGCAGTGTGGTATGGGGAACAAGCTGTTGCCCATGAAGCACGCCCCAACCCCCCCTCCTTCCCACCCTTCCCCCCACCCGCCTCTGACTCTGCTTAATCCAAAGGAACAGCAAAGCCATTACAGTTTGGTACCAACGCCGTCACAGGAGCTGCTGCCAACAATGAACTGCCTTCAGGGCCCCGGATCTGGATTTTTCCTTGAGATTTACTGCTGAAGGCTTTCCCATGTGTGGGTCTGACCGCAAGGCAGTGGAGGTTTGAAACCAGAGTTTTTCTTCTCCTTGCTAGGAATCTCCCCCCCATCCACTCCCACCACCACCACCACGTCCCATGCCCTGCGACCCACAGGGGTGGGGAGTTGGGGCAGTGGCAAGGTCTCTCCTAACCCTTCTTATCCACAGGGTTAGGAGATATGTGGATAAGGAGGACATAGTAGGACAGACCATAGTTCATTTTAATGAGAGGCTTTGATACATAGACTGCTCCAGTTTAGATTAGGTTACCTCCAGTGGAAACTGGACATTTGACCCAACAAGTCCACACTGACCCTCTGAAGAATAACCCAACCAGACCCATTCCCCGACCTTGCTACTCTACATTTCCCCTGATTAATGCCCCAGCCTACACATCCCTAAACACTATGGGACAACTTAGCATGGCCAATTCACCTAACCTGCACATCTTTGGATTGTGGGAGGAAACTGGAGCACCCGGAGGGAACCCACGCAGACGTGGGGAGAACGTGTAAACTCCACACAGTCAGTTGCCTGAGATTGGAATCAAACTCGGGTCACTGGCACTTGTAAGGCAGCAGAGCTAACCATTGAGCCACTATGCAGCAGGGCCTTGCATTACATGCCCGAGTGATGTTTTTGCTAGACTGTTAATCCAGAGAGGATAAAATACGGACTACAGATGCTGGAGATCAGAGTCCGAGAATGTGGTGCTGGAAAAACACAGCCATTTCAGCAGCATCCGAGGAGCAGGAGCAGGACAATCGATGTTTCGGGCAGAAGCCCTTCATCAGGAATGTCATTCCTGATGAAGTGCTCATGCCAGAAATATCGATTCTTCTTCTTCTCAGATGCTGTCTCACTGCCTGTGCCTTTCCACCATCACACTCTCGACTGTTAATCCAGAGACCCAGGTCGTGTTCTGGGAACCCGGATTCAAATCCTGTCATGGTGGAATTTGAATTCAATAAAAATCTGGAATCAAGAATGTAATGATGACTGTGAATCCATTGCTGATTGTTCAAAATACCCATCTGGTTCACTAATGTCCTTTAGGGAAGGAAACTCCCATTCCTATCTGGTCTGGACTGCAATATGGTTGACTCTTAACTGTCCTTTGGACAATTAGGGCTGTTCAATAAATGCTAGCCTAACCAGCGATGCCCTCATTTCGTGAATGAATATGTGCAGTTATCCTGGATGCAAATGAAATGTGGGATCGTCAGCAATCCTCTGAGGATGAAGGTGAGATGACTTGCAGGAATATCCAAGAGATCATTATAGAACTGTACACCATTGTGTTTGACAAGTCGGTCAAATCCCGCTGCTCTGCACTCCCAGTCAAACTGGGTTTTGACTTTCTTACTTTAGTCAGTTCATATTATACAGGGATCTTTCAATTTCTGCATTCCTTGAACTCTTTTGCTGGTCAATAAATGTCTTCTTGTTGATCTGTTCATGAAAAAGTCAGCTAACCTTTCAACAACAGACTATTGTTCCTGCAGTGAGATAAAAGGATGGATTGAGTATGATGGATGTGGATGTGGCGATACAGGGGCAAAAGAGATGAGGTATCACCAGGAAATGAGTAGGAAGCACAGAGAGAAGGAATTGTGAGTGGTTTGGGAAGATGAGGGGACTAAGAGTTGTTGAGTGCAGAGTTAGAGTGTATAGTTGAGATCCTGGAAATGTGAGGTAGCAGGGAGAAGATCCAGACTGGAGAGGATCCAGACTGCTCTGAATGGTTAATGAATTGTGTCCAAGCCTTTGGACCTATAATGGAGGCTGTCCTTGTTTGAGACCTCCTGAGCAAAGGCTATCTCCTATGTCTTGACTGAGAACTGTTGACAACTGTGAAAGCCTTCTGGCTTTGTGTCTGTGCTATACAGCATGGCTATACAGCAATACCATAATCCTGGTATTTCAGGGCTGAGCACCAAAGTGCAAAATGGCAAGACAAGGCAAGGGAAGGCAAAGATGCTGTGAACATCCTTGTAGCCACCTAAATTTTAAAACGTAATTATCAACCTTTGTCACATTTGAATGAGCATGTTAACAGGAGATGTTTCTGATGCAGACCATAAGCTGAGTTTGTGTCCCTGAGCACACAGTGTCCTTGCTGAAGCATTACAACTGTAGTTGCTGTTGTGACCTCTAGTGCAGAATTGAAGTGCAGAAATGGACTGGAAGTGGATTGAAGATGTTCCGTGAGCGTTCTTCGAAGCTAACATATGTTGGCTGCCAATGTCCATGAATGTGGGTGTGCCTGGCCAGTGCCCATATTGCATGCCCTGAAATGCTTATGTCTGCTGTCCAACATGGAGATCCTTGAGAAACAAGTGACAAGCTGAGGTTGCCAGATACATGCTCTGACTTCCATGTCAAGACTTTTCTACTCTTAGTTTGCTCACGATCAGCTGTAAAATTGGAAGTTGCATATTAATGAGGTAAGATGTGCAGTTAATGAGGCTGTCAACAAAGAGTAACTCCTCCTAATAGGCAATGCATTGGTCCTTAGAGAGAATCTCACCTTGGTGACTGAATCTTGGTTGTAACACGCAGCAAGATGCTCCCAACATCAAGATCTGTCTTTCAGACTTCTTGTGGTACTGCCACATTTACTGGCATAGCCCATATTGTTCAGGCTTCTATAAGATCCTGCACCATTTCCAAGAAAGCGTGTGACCTAAGCTAAATGACAGGATAAACTACCTTGGCAGTTTATTTATGAAATATTTACACATTTGAACTTTTGTGCCATATAGATAGGAAGACCAGTACCTAACCACCATGGTAAACAAACTGCAAAAGTGAAACATATGGTCTATCAAGTCAAGTTTCAATTTGGGTTCTGACTTGGGGTCAGTTTTACCATCAGTGGAGACCTTGACACAATCTGAAGACAGAATGTTATACATGAAAACATTAAATTATGAAGGTATCAGGATCAAATTGACAGGTGAGTTTGGACAATGCATTAAAAAAGTATGAAAATGTATAGCCCACAGTTAATCTTTAAAGATTTATTCCATAGTTTACAACAACTTCATTCCTTTAGGAATTTACATTTCTTCAGGGCACAATATGCAAAAAGATAACTCAGGCATGACTAACAAAGAATGTTAGCCAATTAACAAAAACATCCAGATCCTTTTGTACATCTGAATTAAAGATTAAAAGAAAGACCCTATAAATTTGCCAGAAGTAATAATAAACCTGAAGATTGGGAGAATTTTAGTATACAGAGAGTAAACAGGGCATGTTAGCCTTACATCTGAAATCAGAAAAATTTTAATTTCTTTTTAAGATTGGAGTCTGTCCTTAACTGAGGAGATACTAATCTCCTGGATATTATAATCTCCCAATTAATCCATTATGAATGATAAGTGACACTGGTCATAATTATCTAATTAATATAATCAGCATGAGTTTTGTGAATAGAAAATCATGTTTGACAAACACTTTGGAATTTTTTGAGGGTGTTACTAACAGAATTGATCCAGGAAATCATTAGATGATGTCTACTTAGATTTTCAAAAGGTTTTTGACAAAGCTTCTAATTGGAGGCTGATGTGCAGAATTAAACTACATGGGTTGGAAAAAATTAATGCACTGACTTTGATGAAAAATTGGCTAACAGGTAGAAAACAGAGCAGAACTAGATGAGTCATTCCTGTATTGGCAGACTGTGACAAGTCGAGTACTAAAAGGATTGGTACTTAAGGCACAGCTGTTCACAGTATTTATAAATGGTTTAGATCTGAGGACCAAATGTAATATTTATAAATTTGTGGTTGACACAAAGCAAGATTGGAATATATGCTATGAGAAAGATGCATAGCAAGAGGATTTGGACAAACTTAGTATGCTAGCAAAAACTTAACAAATGGAATATAATGTGTGAAAAATGTTAGGAAACTTCAATAGGAAGGACAGGAGTGCAGGCGATTTCTTAAATGATTAAAATGGTTAGAAGGAGGAGATGTACAAAAGGATCTGGATGTTCTTATTATTTGGCTAACATGCAGGTGCATCGTGCATTTAGGAACGCTATAGGTTTGTTAGGCATTATCACAGGATAATTTGAGCACAGGTGATATGAAATCTTGCTTCAATTGTACAAAAGCAGGGTTACAATGCACTTTGAGTACTTTGGACAGTTTTGGGACCACACCTTAGAAGGCTATTGTTGCCATAGAGAAATTCAGCAAACTTGTTCCCAGAATGATAGGATTATTGTTTGAACAGGGACTGGAACAACTGTGGCTATATTATCTGGAGTTGCAAAGAATGAGAGTGATCGCTTGAGGGATAGACAGAGTACAGATAGATAGGTAGCTTTGCTTGGTTGGGGAATCTAGAACAAAGGGACACCATTTCAAATTAAGGGACTTAAGACTGAAATGAGGAGAACTTTTTTTTTATGCAGAGGTTTGTGAATCTTTGGAATCATCTAACCCAGAGGGCTTTGGAAGCTCAGTCATTGATTATGTTCAAAGTAGAGACTGACAGATATATAAATACCAATCTCATAAATAGATTTGGGGTAAAAATGTCATTGAAGTGGCTGATCAACCATAATTGTACTGAATTGTAGGGCAGGTTCAACAGACTGCATGACTTAGTCCTTTTCCTGTATTGGAATCTCTTCAAATCGTACACTATGGATGGCATGGTAGCTCAGAGGTTAGCACTGCTATCTCACAGTGCATGGACCCAGGTTTGATTCCAGCCTTGGGTGACTGTGTGGAGTTTGCATATTCTCCCACGTCTGTGTGGGTTTCCTTTGGGTGCTCCAGTTTCCTCCCACAGTCCAAAGCTGTGCAGATTTGTTGAATCTGCCGTGCTAAATTTCCCATAGTGTTTCAGGGATGTGTAGGCTGGGTGCATTGGTTAGGGGAAATGTAGGGGAAT
This sequence comes from Chiloscyllium plagiosum, assembly GCF_037043375.1. NCBI lineage: Eukaryota > Metazoa > Chordata > Chondrichthyes > Orectolobiformes > Hemiscylliidae > Chiloscyllium > Chiloscyllium plagiosum. The sequence continues at coordinate 21,035,915 of NW_028270163.1, read as the reverse complement.
GGGTCTGGATGGGATACTCTTTGGAAGGTTGATGTGGACTTATTGGGCCAAATAGCCTGTTTCCACATTGTAGGGATTCTATTCTATTCTTGCATATTGGAAGGATTCAAAGTTTGCTGTTCAAGTTTGGCCAAGTTATCAACAGCTCTACCTTGAAGGTCCTGGCAATGGGACTTGAGCCTGATGCTCCTGGCTTAGGGATAGTGACACTACCAATTACCCATTACCACAAAGTCCTGATGTTCCTGGGGTGCAGGTACCAAAATGTGAGAGATAGAAGGAAACCATCCAATTTCCATCTCTCAGTAACTCCTTCCCTAATCATTGATAGCAAGCGTTAGTTTAGTCAAATGTGCATATTACACATTGCATTTTATTTATTTCTACTAAATAAATACAGTGAATTTCAATTTTAAATTAATTACTGGGGCTGATAGTCTTGGATTAGCAATACATCCATCTCCTGTTACTTCATATTTAAACAGGAAAACCTGCTTCAACATACATGTTCCTAATTTAAGTTTCAGTTTCCAGGGATATGTCTATTATTTAAAACAGGGTTGTTCCTATAATTATGATTAATTGGAGATTAGTTGAAAAAAATGGAAGGCTATATATCTCTCCATTTAAAAATCATTACTTTCTCCTCCTAACTTTAGGCATCCCCAATCAGTTATCAATCATCATTAAGGTTATGAACTATTCTAAAGCTAAGGTGACCACAAATTTACAACGTTTGAAGTTACCAACCACACCCAGGATTGGGTCATTTGTTTTATGGAACATAGCAAGGAATCTACATCACATTCTCCAAGAAACAGTATGCTGCGGGGTTAATACACAATCAGATTAGCTTTAGCCCGTTATAATTTTGGCACAGCACACTTATACATCAAACTAAATACATTTTTATCTCAAGCAATGGTAGGAAATTGTATTATGCAAAATGATAATATATAGTACTATAATCATGGTATATTAGCAAGGTCAAGAAATGCCTTGATTTAGAATAGACATAGAATCCCTAGAGTGTGAAAACAGGCCATTTGGCCCAACAAGTCCACACCGATCCTCCGAAGACTATCCCAACCAGACCCATTCCCCTATCCTTTTATCCTATATTTACCCCTACTGACTAATGCGCCTAACCACACATCCCTGAACACTATGGGCAAATTGTGGGATTGTGGGAGGAAACCGGAGCAAACCCATACAGACACGGGGAGAATGTGCAAACTCCACACAGACGTTCATCCGAGGCTGGAATTGAACCTGGGTTCCTGGCACTGTGAGGTAGCAGTGAGAATTCTATCCTTGTTTTCAAATTACTTTGTGGCCTGGTCCTTCCATATCTGAAATTTCTTCCAATGCTGTGACCCTCCAAGATACCTGCACTTCGCTCATTTTGATTACTTGAGTATTGCTGATGATAATACTCCGGCATTGCTGACTCGACCTTCTGTTGGTTAAGTCCCAAACTCTGAAGTACTGTTGTGACACTCAGCACCCCCCCCCCCCCCCATTGCTTTTGTCATTTAAGATGTTCTGTAAAATTTCTCTTTTTGACTATGCTTTCGGTAATATGTCTCAATGTCTCCTCAAACTTTATTTAATAATGCTCCTGCAAAGGGCCCAGGATATTTCATTATATAAAAGCTGCTATATAAATGTGAGTTCATTTTATTTCTCTTTTGGACATTTTATAAGAAGACATGGTTTGGTTTTATCTGTAATCTTTCTCAATTTTATTTTAATGATGTTAACTAAATTTGAGAAAAATTCCTTCACTCTGCTTACTTGCTGGCCAAGTTGCAAAATTCAGAAAACAATGACTTGATGGCTGTGTGTCAAATTACTTCATAAAGTACACATCTTGGGCAATGCTAACTCTCAAAAATGAGTGGATTAGGGTTGAGTGAAATGTAGGCACGCTAACATTGCAAGTCTGAGACCAGTTCACTCTCACCCATCTAAACTCACATTCAGACTTAATGGAACTGCAATGTGGAATAGGAAGCCAAGAGATAGATTGGTCATTTAAATTTTATGAGACTGAGTTGCACATTTAATCCATCTCTCATTTTTACCTCTGGCCAGTTGAATTACAGGTCTCTGTAAACCTGGCAGATCAAGAGAGATGTGGACAACTTCTATAAAATGTTAGTGTCTATACTGCAATGCCTGTGGACTCCAGATGACCATGTTACTCGGTCTTTCTGAAGAAGGGACACTGGAACTGAAACGTAAATGGCTTTCTCTCCACAGATTCTGTCAGATCTGCTGATCTTTGCAGCAATTTCTGATTTTTTTTGATTTCCAGCAACTGCAGTTCCAACAAGTGACTTACTTATCTGCCATTAGGCATTCTTCTCCCCCCATCCTCCCCCAAATAAAAATCTAGTGTGTTTGCTCCACCCTCCGTCTCCGCCCCGCCTCCGCCCCCCCCCCCCCCCCCCCCCCCCACCCCCCACCCCCACCCTGCCCTGCCACTTGTGGCTTCTCTCCATCTGACTACCAAAGCACCCTCACCCCTGTTCCTGGGACCTGCTCTAAAGTCCTCCCCATCTGGCAGGAAGCCAAACACATCAACCATACTAGCAGAAAACAAATCAACAGCTTATTGTGTTGTTTAAACTTTACAGCATACAGGAAAACGCTGACTTCCCTATTGAAATTCCATGACCATTTTAAAAAAATCTTTAGTATCTGGGCCTCTGGCTCCCTAATACCAAATGTAGAATCCAGGATCAAACTAGTTTTACAGATCAAGCAATGTCCATGTTGTTTCCTGACCTGTACTGTCAGCTGAACTAAAACGGACTGCAAACCTTCGCTTATCACCTGGTGTGAGAAAGCAAAGAGCAGTTGTCAAATTCTTGCTTTGGATCATATTTTTACCACACCCACTAAACTTATATCTGACCATGAGACCAAGAACAAACTTAGCTATAATGCCAAGGTTGGTACCTTCCTCTGTCTAGAGACATAGATGAAGAATTGGTCTTTGGGAGTAGGCAAAGAGAAGTACAACTAGTAAGGTATCTTGATGTGAGCTGGCACTTTTAGATAAAAGAAATGATGAACAAGCTTGGCAACTTGCCAGAAAATGGATGTAAGAACCGTGCTTTACATGCACTGATTATCCAAAACTGCAGAATTCTACAGCATTTGTAAGTAGAGGAATCAAAGGTAACCTTTTTGGTTAGTACCTAGAATTCATACATTTATGTAGTAAGTTAGTCTCTTCTTCAAAAGCATTGTTGAACTACCAAATTCTCACTGTATTATAGATCTATCTATTGAATAACATACAACATGTGTGGTAAATGTCAGAATAACCTAATAACACAAATTACTAGAGAAAATTTGAAACACAAATATTCTCCTAAACCATACATTCAACTATGTGCGACGTGAATAAACAAAGGACTTGAAGGAAATCTTCTGACAAAAAAGTACACAATATAAACATGATCTCATTCTAGACAAATAACTAATAAGGGCTACAGGCATAATAGTAAAATAATTACTGTCTAAAACAGTAAGCATTCAGCAAAGAATGCTCCCAAATAAGATGCAAGGGATATGAATCTTGACAAATCAAGAACCTATACTCTTGAAGTTCTGCGGAGGTCATCTTGCAAGTTATTTAAATAAAGGCTATCTGAGAAGAATGTGGGAACACAAAAGAAAAAGCAATGAAATAAGACAGAGTTGTGATTTATTTTGATGGGGAAAAGAATTTAATAATGATGGGTGAGACATGAAAGATGCAAACAAGGCTGATGAAAATAATAAACCTCTTGACACATTTAATACCCAACCCTGAAGTGCAGCGACATAGTTCAATAAATAATTGATGCAACATGTGAGGGGGGAAAGATCAGGACATCCCAAACCTGCCAACTTTGGCATTACTTAGGCCACCTATGTTGACAGGTCTATCACAATTTTGTAGCTACTGCTTGGAGATATTGAAGTTTTGGAGAGCAGTACTTTTCAAGTAGCATAACTGGAATCTGCTGTGCGTCTAATGGCAAGAGTTCAGACAATGCCACTCTTGTCATGAAAAAGATTGGTCTAATGCCAATGTTGCTAAATGGCTGGTATGCCTCCTAAAACAGATTATATCATTTAATGGGCCTTTGCTTGTTGCTAAATCAATGATGTCATAATGATTTCCTCCTTGCCCTGTGTGATGCACCTGATGATGTCATAATTAACCCCGCGTCTATAAATATTTTGGTTCAGGACATTTACAATGCTGGGATTCTTTGAAACTCGCACTTGACTTTTCCCCATTTGTGTTGCACAAACAAGGCACCATGTGCAATATATATAGCTGAGATATTACAGCTGTTATCCATTTCAATTACAAATACACAGATAGACAGAGTCATTGTACATTAAAGTCCAGACAGGTCTTCCCAACAGTGGCATTATTATATTATTTTAAATTTATTTGTACAGGACACTGATCCACTTTACACAAACTATTCTAAGTTCTACCGGGTCCCAGAAATGTTTTTAAAGACTTGACTTAATCCAAAATCTATAGACGTGTCTTTGTTAGGCCATGTACAAGCACTTTAAAACTCTGTTCAGCATAGAACCTCAATGCAGACATTTAAAGCTACATTTCCATGTGATGGTTCAGTCAGAAAATGTAGCCGCCAGCAATGACAGTGAGCTGTAGAAATGAGGAAAATGTCAAGTTAAATCCTTGGTTTGAGCTATTAGCTGTTACAACAATGCCTTCAGATTATGTTATTTATGTCCACTTGATTTGTTTCTGTCTGGGGATTCTTAAACAGGGTAATTATGGTTTGCAGGGGATTAGGGAGTACTCCATTCCATTGCAACTGAAGGAAATGCTGTAAGTAAAGTACTAATACAAATAAAGGACATCAGATATGGATGACTCTATAATATCAGAAAAATTGCAACAAATTTTATGTTTGCTGCTATCTTTGACCCTGATAACAGGACTATTCAGATTGCCTTCAAGATATCCAAAATAGATCAATGTATTGTAGCAGTGCTGCCAAGGCACCTGTGTCGTGGGATTGATCACTCCCATTGAAAATCCTATTTTACAAGTGTAAGTTCAACTCATATCCATTTTGTGACACTTATGGATCTATTTTTCTTTATCATACTTTGAATTGAAGGGTTCTTTCTGCAACGTTATCAGTTTCAAGGCAAAACGTAGCCCAAAGTTCTGAAAAGACAAAAAAAAACCTGCAGTTGTTGGAATCCAGGGTAGACAAGCAGGAGGCTGAAAGAACACAACAAGCCAGGCAGCGTCAGGAGTTGGAGAAGTTGGCATTTCAGGTGTAACCCTTTTTCAGGACTTATCCACCCCCCTGCTGCTGCCTGGCTGGTTGTGTTCTTTCAGCCTCCTGCTTGTCCACCAAATTTCTGAAGGGCCACTTTTCATTTCTAAATATGTGCTGATGAAATATGAAAAAACTTTGATTTCTGTCTTATTTATTTTGGCACAAGTGAATCCTTTTCCATACCCCCACCCACCTATAAATAAGCAAAAATAGCATACAAATAACAATCCATCGTATTAGGACATTGACTGCAGAGCCTATATTGGGCTGAGTGAGGAAAATCCCAGTCTTCAGTGATTTGGGTAACTCTTGAGAACCTTTTCATTAGTCAGGATAGCTGATCAATTATCAACAATTCTCTGGGGTACTAATTAATTAATATGAAACCATAATGGATTCATAATGTAGTTGGGATGGAAACACAAAAGCTTGGACTCCCGTGAAAACTGTGAAGTTTTGACTCAGACTCCTTTTTATGTTATTTTTCCTTTATAGATAGGATTCCGCATAGAAGTCAACTTGATTTACTTTGGAGCAGGCTTGGCTGCAGATAAGTTAATAATAAGAACACTATCAGATTATACGTTACACCAAAGGCTGCCAACCTCATTCAAACAAAAACTGCTTAATTGTAGCACATACATTGGAGCACCACTAGCTCCAAGGTCCTCTCTAAATCAAACATTATCCTGACGTTCAAACAACTCACTGTTCCTTCATTGTTATTGAGTCAATGAGTCACAATCCTGGAGACTCTTAACTGACAGTACCTTGGTAATTCATTCACTGCAGTAAGCCAAGAGACTCAACATCACTTTCTCAAGAATAACTACTTCTATGAGATAAACATTGGCCTTGTCAGTCACATTTACATCCTTTGGATGAATAACTGGTCATGTTTTACACTTTTCTATCCTACAATAAAGGAAATAAAATCTATCAAGACATCAGATTAAATCCTTGAACAATGATAGAGGTTAGTGAGTTTGGAGAAGATTTGTAGCTCAGGTTGAGGTTCTGGATGTAAGTTTGCTCGCTGAGCTGGAAGTTTTGTTTTCAGACATTTCATCACCATACTAGGTAACATCATCAGTGAGCCTCCAGTGAAGTGCTAGTGTTATTGCCCACTTTCTATTTATGTGTTTAGGTTTCCTTGGGTTGGTGTTGTCATTTCCTGTGTTGGTAATGTCATTTCCTGTTTTTAACCTGTCACCCGCTGAGAGAAAAAACAGGAAATGACATCACCAACACAGGAAATTGCATCACCAACCCAAGGAAACTTAAACACATAAAGTGGACCATAACACCAATGCTTCACCGGAGGCTCACTGATTATGTTACCTAGTATGGTGATGAAATATCTGAAAATGAACATTCCAGATCAGCAGAAACTTACATCCAGAATGATAGAGGTCTAAAACTGAAATCATACCCTGTAATTCTTGAAAACTGCAGAAAAGAATTAAATAACTTAAAGTTCCTGATAGGCTTTAGTTGACTTTAAAATAGAACATGGTGAAATTGAAGTGTTACTAATGGCATTAAAATATATGTATAGGAAAATTGAAATTTTTTTCACATAAACTTCACTTCTGTCTTTGTGTTTATATGCTGTTGATTCAAGGAAACACATGAATTGTGGGAATGAGGTAGGACTTGGGACATTATAGCTGTCAGTCTCAGCTGTAAATGTCAACTTGACTGATTTTCCAAACACAAAATGTTTCATAATCTTATAAAAGTTCTACTTCTGAAGAAAACTACTTATTAGAGAACAATGGACCATTCATCTATGTTGTCACTGGCAGTGCTGTGGGATTCAGGTCGTCAATAAACCATTGAATTATTTGGATTAAGTCTGATATCTGTCTTCAAACAATAAATGATCCAGTCTTTTATATCATAAAATGGGAATTTAGTACAATGGTACCAGGTTTCCAAGGAATGTACATAAAATGGTCTGGCATTTAGTTTTTCCTAATTTGAACAATATTGTCTGTTGATAGACCAGGAGAAAAGCAACAATAACAAGCACAGCCAAAATTATTTATCTTCTAACTTCTTCAGTTTTATTGTTTATTGGATTTTGGATTTCAACCATTGAGAAGAATACATGGATTCACATCCATTAAATCTCGTGGTGGCCCTTTCATGACTCATTTGATTGGTGTAAAACTCAGCCATAAACGTTAAGGAGATTTCATGGACTAATCTCCTCATAATCTGTAGGGAGTCAGTAGATCACAGTTCCATTGGTGCAGTTCTCCTCTGTAGGGTGCAAGGATCTGAAAGGGCTAATGCTGAGAATTACGTTAAGCATTGCTCAAAATGATGATGTCACATCAATACCAGTTGGGTCTCAAAGAAGTAAGATCAAACATCAAAGTGTCTCTCATAGTTTGAGTAACAATGTCTATCATACCAATGTAACTTGTGCCTAGTTGTAATCATACGATAAATTTTAAATTTAATGCATTTTATCTTGTTTAAGAAAAGAGTGTTTTCTTATTAGATTGCGAAATGATTTTCCTGTACCACGCTAGAACAAGCTAGCCATGTGAACCCCGGTCAGCGAAGAGGATGATGGTAGCAAATCTTCTATTTGAATCTTATACCACAATAAAGTGTGGCTTGGATTTGTCTTATAGGAAAAGGAAATGTTAGCAGTTCTTCTCACTTCTCAGGCAGATTTAATGCACCCCCATCTCCTGCCAAACTCCAGCAGTAGGTTTCATGGTGAGCTGGCATTTAATCAGATGGGATGGTGTAAATAAGGACCCCACTGTCTTCCTCTGTCCATTCAATCAAGCCAGACATGGGAAATCTTGTGGATGGCCTTTCCATACAGATGCTAATCAAGCCTATTATGGACATTATCCTGCCATGGCTGATACTCAACTAGTGGCATTAGAAAAGAGAACAGGCTTCCAAGAGTGGATTGGGTGCAGGAGGTGGGAGGTTGAATCGCATTTACAAGACAAAGAATGCCTGATTAAGGTGTGCAGCAACAGGAAAGAGGACATGCAGAAATTCTACCCATAGTTTTTTTCTTTCAACCCTCCTTGCCCCTGGATAGCAATCCCTCAACCCAAACCCATCCTTACTCCTTTATGGGCAAGGTCCTTCATTGATCCGAGTCTTTAGTGGGTGCATTACTGGCAATAACCATCACTCCCTGGTGCAATCACAGCACTGGACAGTTGCTAGTTTCTAACTGGTCAACAGTTCTGGGGTAAATGGGATTTCTGCCTCTGGAATATGAAGTATTGGTTATTATTATCTTTGCAAGGTGAACCTCTGGAAGCAAAATTCAGCAGTTCATACAAAGTGGTTAGGAGGGGTAATAAAGTGACTCATGGATACTCCTAACCTTCAGAAGAAGAGTTGGTCATATCACAGAAATATTCTGAAAAGGTATCTTAATAGGGAAAAGAATAAAGAGGGACAAAAGTATCCAGTGGCAAACAGAATTTAGTGGAAATCCAGAGTTTTCTCTCCCAGAAATTAATGGCAATTGTAGAAACATTTTGACTTTTTTTTGTAAGGTAAGATTAGGAAGGGTTATGGAACAATAATCTATAAACAGGGCTAAGATAAAAATCAGCCACAAACTCACTGGCTGGTGGAACAGATCTGGGGTTGCTAAATTACCAACTATTATTTGTACGTTATGAAATAAATAGATCTTGGAATAACATATTTATGCTATTTAGGTGAAATCCTAAGCCATACATGCTAGAAAACGCACTCAATAACTGTTATATATCTGTAATGACACATGATTAGACAAGAGTTCCATATAACCCCTTCTAATATTGTACAACTAACAGAAGATTTGCTCTGTTGTGGGTCACACTTAACTATTTTACATGCAGGCAAGTGAATTTTAGAGCCGTCATTATCACAGTAAATTAAGTTTCAATTTATCTTTTCTTTTGACACAGCAACCTTCTGTAAATTAATTAGTTTTTCATAGTTTCAAGAGCTAATTGAAAGGAGAACAAATGTGGCACAGTCTGCTTTACTTAAATGCATTACTCATAAGTGCATATTTCATTAACATTTCTTTCCCACAGAGAATGTATTGGTGCCATGCCGAGTCTGGCACTGCTCTCTGAGACCTGTTTCTTGAAGGCTCTTATCTGTTTTGAAGCATCAGTGAAATTAAAAGAATAGTTTTGAGCAACCGTAGCTGTTGACATAGCAACAGCATCAGAGCACCAGCCCATATAGTTTCATCTGTGAAAGCTGGACCAGGTTGTGTGCTTCTCCAAAGATGATAGTAGAATTCCAAATGGAGTTTAAGAATTATGTTGCTCAAATAAAGATTTCTCTTCTCCATAATCAAAGTAGCAATGACGAATGTTGTTACGGATAAAATTTGTGTTCCTTTTTATTGCTCATGAGATTTACATGTAAAAGGCTGTGTTTAATTTTACCCTTAGAGTTATTGTTCTAATATAAATATATCCAGCAGTAATTTTTGTGAATTTAAATTATTTGTTATTGCTGAAAAATGTGTTGCTGGAAAAGCGCAGCAGGTCAGGCAGCATCCAAGGAGCAGGAGAATCGAAGTTTCTTCAGGAATCTTATGCCCAAAACGTCAATTCTCCTGCTCCTTGGATACTGCCTGACCTGCTGCGCTTTTCCAGAAACACATTTTTCAGCTCTGATCTCCAGCATCTGCAGTCCTCACTTTCTTCATTATTTGTTATTGTACTCTTGATCTGGATGTAATAAAATATTGGTAACATTTCACTCCTTCAACTCACACACAAAGATTAAGGAAAAATGCAATGCAATTACAATGCATAATTGCCTGTAGTTTTTGTGGGAGGCCTGTGGTTGCTTAAATGATTTGATGTTTTAGGTGACATGAAACAAATTTTTCTCTATATGCTGCAAGGCCTCTTGTCAACAGCTTTCTAAGAGATTTGTTCTTAGGTGAATTCAAAATTAGAATAACTCATTGAGTGACATTCTCCCAATTATACAATAGAGTGGTTTATTGTCTTAGCTGCATAGATGTCTTGCAACTGGTTCAAAGCTTTCACATGATCTCTTTGTGTCAGCCGAATTGTTTCTTACTACTGTATTTTCAAGGCAGGTAACTAGCATTGCTGCCTCATCCATGTGACTTGTATCAAGTCCAAAGTCCTTGCTTTTAACCAAGTTTGAACGATGAGATAAGAATGGCAAGAGACCGATTGACAATGCCATTAGCATCCAATCTCACCTCATTGATATAGTTTTTTTCTTCTCTCATGCACCAGAGAGAAACCAGACAGGGACTGTTCCCAACATGAAAGTCAGAGTGGAATCTATGACTTCAGCTTGCTCCTCCGCACTGCCATCTAAGACATCAGGTGCCAACATGGGCAGTGACCACCCGCACCACCCCAATTCATGAGGTTTGGCAATGGATATGTACCAGCCTTGTCACATCTCTGATCCACTCACAATATGGTTCTCCATCTCAATGCTGCACTTTTCATTGTACTGCTGCCAGGACATTTAGCCTCCAGGGACAAGCTCTCATCTCATACACTGTATCAGATTGCACTTCAAGGTTCCTTGCTTGTTCTCTCAGTGTTCGCTCACTTTGCAGTTACTTGGATGCTCATGGCATCTCTGCTTTGCCTTGCCTTTTTTTCAAACTTCCCACCTTATTCAGAATTTAAAGGCTTACAGTACTTCTGTCTTTATTTGCATTTTAGCACAGACGTAAAGCCAGGCAGCTTGTCATGGCTTTCAGGGGTGATCAATCGAGGGGGTGAACATATTGCTGTCCAGCTCAACCTTACATTAATGGTAAAACTGCACCATGTGCCAGAAGCTTACACAGCAAGTACATTGCATGTGCTTCAACCAAATGGCCAAGTTTCCAAGTCTAAGGCAAGTAGTCTACAGTCAGGTCAAGGGAGATAGCCAATGAAAGTCAAGGGGGTGGGGGGGGGTTTAAGTAGGGACCACTGCTATGGTCATGAAGTTAATTAAGTTAATTGTGGGGTTTGCAAGCATTGTGCTGAGAATACAATAATTGGAAAGAGGGGCAGCAGCTCAGCAGGTAAGGTAGGGAGATAATTGTGCATTGGACAACATGGGAAGTTATGGGAGAGCTAGTATTGACAGTTACAACCATCCTGGACTTTCTGGGGGAATGGAGGGACATTGTAACACGGTGATTAATCTCTAGAACAGGTAGTGTTGGGAGACAAAGAATCAATTGAAAGAGGTGTATGGGAAGGTGCAGAAGATTTATTTATAAACTCAACAGGCAGTGGAAGGAAGAAAGGAACATTAGAGGTTAGGAGGGCCCCTTGTTTATGAGGCTGAGCCAGTAACTCATTACACCAAACATCACCGATGTTGCCTTCCATTCTTATCTGAATCATAAATAAGCAATGGAAATTGAAAATGGCGTGAGTACACTCGGAGTGGACAGATTTAATGTTTTTTAACTGTCTGAATACATGACCCCTACTTGTGAATGACAGAAGACTCTCTCAAGGGAGAATTGCGTTAATCGGGCATTTAGCACAGCACAGGGTGAAGACATCAGTAATCATAACGCACTGCATGTAAAATCTATGCCATGTCCAATTGTGTGAAACAAGAGTCATCTCTGTGAAGCAGAAATAATCAGAGGTGATCTGAAAAGTGGCACCTGTGGCTCACTACTCACAAAGACAATCAAAGCTCTCACAGAATATTCAAGGACATGGAGTTGGTATTCTGTCAATTTGAAGTGTAAGCATTCACCAACCTTCTCTTATGTGCAATGTTGCCTTTCTTGGGTGATGTTAATGAGTTGAGGTAAGGGGACAAGATATCAATAAGCAAATATCACTTCCAATCTCCTACTGTACTTGCATGGCATGACTTGTGCTGCATTTTTTGGGATAAAGTTCCTATGCCAAAGTTCTATGTGGCCCTTCTTGTTGGAGGCCTCCAAGTAGCACTGTATCACTATGCTCAACCATCATTTATAGTTGATGTGAATGCTTACTGCTCATATGACTAAGAATCTGCAGTAAAAACATAGAAACATAGAAAATAGGAGCAGGAGTATGCATTTCAGCCCATTGAGCTCACTCCACCATTCAATGTAATAATCACCATTTCAGTAAATTATTGCTACTTTCTCCACGTACCTTTCGATCCCTACAGCCCTAAGAATTATGTCTAACTCCTTACAGAACATAGAACATAGAACATTGCAGCACAGTACAGGCCCTTCGGCCCTCGATGTTGCGATGACCTGTCATACCAATCTGAAGCCCATCTAACCTACACTATTCCATGTACATCCATATGCTTGTCCAATGACGACTTAAATGTACTTAAAGTTGGCGAATCTACTACCGTTGCAGGCAAAGCATTCCATACCCTTACTACTCTCTGAGTAAAGAAACTACCTCTGACATCTGTCCTATATCTATCACCCTTCAATTTAAAGCTATGCCCCCTCGTGCTCACTGTCACCACACTTGGAAAAAAGCTCTCCCCGTCCACCCTATGTAAACCTCTGATTATCTTATTGTCTCTATTAGGTCACCTCTCTACCTTCTTCTCTCCAACGAAAACAGCCTCAAGTCCCTCAGCCTTTCATCGTAACACCTTCCCTCCATACCAGGCAACATCCTATTAAATCTCCTCTGCACCTTTTCCAAAGTTTCCACATCCTTCTTATAATGCAGTGACCAGAACTGTACACAATACTCCAAGTGCGGCCGCACCAGAGTTTTGTACAGCTGTAGCATAACCTCATGGTTCTGGAACTTGATCCCTCTATTAATAAAAGCTAAAAGCTATGCCTTCTTAACAACCCTGTCAACCTGGGTGGCAACTTTCAAGGATCTATGTACCTGGACACCGAGCTCTCTCTGCTCATCTACACTACCAAGACTCTTACCATTAGCCCAGTACTTTGCATTCTGGTTACTCCGACCAAAGTGAATCACCTCACACTTGTCCGCATTAAACTCCATTTGCCACCACTCAGCCCAGCTCTGCAGCTTATCTATGTCTCTCTGTAACCCACAACATCCTTCGTCACTATCCACAACTCCACCGTCCTTCGTGTCGTCTGCAAATTTACTAACCCACCCTTCTACGCCCTCATCCAGGTCGTGAAACATTGATTGTTTGGCCTTGACTGCTTTCTGTGACAGAGAATTCCATAAGGTCACCACTCTTTGAATGAAGGAATTTTTCCTCATATCCTTAGACTGTGACCTCTGGTTTTGCTCTCCTCAGTCATCAATAACATATTAGTTGTGTATGCCCTGCCTAGTCCTGTTAGAATTTTATAGCTTTTTATAACTCACTCTTCAGTGAATATAAACCTAGTCAATTTAGTATCTCTTAATATATCAGTCTGACTATCCCAAGAACTAGTCTGGTAAACCTTTGTTGCATTTCTTCCATGGCCTAAATGTTCTTCCTCAGATCAGGAGACCAGAACTGCACATAGTACTCCAGGTGTCATCTCACTAAAATCTTGGCCAATTGCAGCAATATATTCTTGTTCCTTTATTCAAATTCTCTCACTTTGAAGGCCAACATACCATTTGCCTTCTTCACTGCTGCTGCATCTGCACACTTACTGGCGTACAAGAGCACCAAGTCTCATTATATCTCCTCCTTTCCCAATCTATCACCAGTCAGATAAAATGCTTCACTGGTTTTGCTACCAAAGTGGATACCCTCACATTTATCCACATTATAATTCATCTGCCATGGGTTTGCCCACTCACTCACCTTGTCCAAATCACATTGAAGTGTCTCTGCATCCTTCTCACAGCTCAAAGCCCAGCTCTGAATCATCTACAAAGTTGGAGATATTACATTTAGTTCCCTCAGTCAATTCTATTTCTGATATTCCCCACACAATGAATGTGACCAACGGACCCAGCCACAGCAGGAGTCATGGTCACTGTGTTACCATGTTGCAGAGAGGGTAAAGAAGAATACATGGGTCAGCAAGCTCAGGACCAGCAGCAACCTTCAGTGGCTGTAGATCAGCCTTTACATGAAGATGTCACAGGGTTCGCAGGAGGTAGAGGAGACCCAGTCTGTCTTCCTTAATACCATTTCCTCCAGGTGAGAGAGGTGTAGTGTTCCCAATGACTAAGGATTAGATTATATTACATTACAGTGTGGAAACGGGCCCTTCGGCCCAACAAGTCCACACCGTCCCGCCGAAGTGTAACCCACCCATACCCCTACATTTACCCCTTACCTAACACTACGGGTAATTTAGCATGGCCAATTCACCTGACCTGCACATCTTTGGACTGTGGGAGGAAACCGGAGCACCCGGAGGAAACCCACGCAGACACGGGGAGAACATGCAAACTCCACACAGTCAGTCGCCTGAGGCGGGAATTGAACCCGGATCTCTGGCGCTGTGAGGCAGCAGTGCTAACCACTGTGCCACTATGCCACCTTGCCGCCCACGGCTTATTGAATCAGTCAGCCTTCTCTAGTACAAGATAGCATTGCATTCCAAGGCTAATGATTGTACTGGAGGGGAGAGGAGGAGAGCAGTAATGGGTTCCTGGGATGCCAAGATGGAACATATCATATATGTAAGTTATAGAATCCTTCAGGTTAGCTGCCATATGTCCCACAATACCATCACAGAACAGCATCAACTGCTGGAATGGGTCCTGTGACCTGATGAAATGGGTGGCCATCCTATCCGCGTGGCTATAAAGGTGACAGCCATGCTAGACCATGATGCAACTGGCTATTTTTAAGGATCCACTGGGAACATATGTGGGATCCCAACAGCCTTGACCAATAGTTTGTAACAAATCGCACCACTTTATCTCATGTCCCTGTAACAAGGTAAATGCAACAGCTCAGGAAATAGGTTTTGCCAATATAGCTGGCATCGCCCAGATATCACCACCTTAGACAGGGCTGAAAGCTGGCATGACACTAAGGACAGGTAAAATATTTGCTTGATTCTTGTAGCTATAGTTGCAACAACTATTCATCAAGCAGGTGACAATGCAAAGTGACTGTACATATGTGAATGTGCATTTGCAGTTGCAACAAAGATTCAGCAATGCCACCGATGTGCCTTCAGAAGCGCCTCTCTCACAGGGAAGGACAGCTTCTGACTGGCAGCACATGACCTGGTGCATATTTGGACTTTAAAATATGGCAGCACTGGGAGGATCCCAGCAATGGCAAATACTTGCCCTGTTGCTGAGTGTCAGATAGCACAAACAGGATACCATAGAGGCATGCTGCATAGCTAATGAAGCAAGCTGCAGAGAAAAGCATGAGTACTCACTACGGTTCATGAAGAAAACACCCTCTGTGAAAATCCCGAAAATTGGCATTTGGTGATTTCAGAAGAAAGTTCAGCCCAAAGCCCATTCCCCTTCCTCAAATCAGACTCAGTACTCTCTCAGCGTGGCCCAGCCACAGGGCTAAAATTCTGTACAGACTTCAAAACAAAATCATTGCGCTGGGCAAGATCATTTGAATTTTGATAGGCTCTTTTCTGTTAGTTTCCATTTTAAAAAATCGCACTCCAATAATAAAGTTACTAAAATCAATTTCCCTGTGTAAACTAGGAAACCCTCGAGCATCTTGTCCATATGGCCAGTAAAAGTGATCAATATTCCCGTTGCAGATGACTGGGAAGTGTCTGTCTTTTTGGAAAGTGCTAATGATTGGCTGTAATATTTTATGCAAAAAAAAACTTCAAAATTCCTTGAAGGTTTTGAATCAATGAATCAACTTGTTGCTCGAGATTACAGTAATAGGTTTGTTGGTGCAGACGGAATGTGTATGTGTGTTTGTGAGAGAGAGAATGTGAGAGTCTGTGTGTGTGAGAATGAGTGAATATGTGTGTGTGTGTTTGTGTGAGTGTGTGAATGTGCACATGTGTGTGTGCGCATGATTGTGTGTCTGTGTGTGTGTGGTAATCCCTTAGCTCAAGACCGACCCTTGCTCAGCACAAGAACTTGTGTTCAGAGGCTTTTATCATGGGGATAACATCCAGTTCTGGCTGACCGGAAAACTCTCCACCTATTATATCAGAAGCATTTACAGAATGAACATCAAACTGTTTATTCATATTATGACACACCTTCTGTGGTCATCAAATCCTGAGGTGGGACTTGAAGCTGTCCCAGAATTTGATATTGGAGACTCTTGGGCCAGATGAACACCATCACTGTGACATAAGACACCCAAGCACAGATGGAACATTGCATCATTGGTTGATATCAAGTTTATTCAATTTCTTTGGAGTGAATGTTCTGTACTGACACCATTCATTCCCATATGGCGTATGATACACAACTGTTTGCTGGATTATTAATAGACACGTTGTTTGGATTTCAAAATTAAATGAACTGAACTGAGAATGCTAGTTCTCTTTATTGATTAAAACCATTTTGAACCAGAAAAAAAGCATTGCATTGTTTTCTGTTGGTTTATTTTTTATGCATGGTTTTTCCTTCGTAACAAGCAGGATTCCAAAGATTTCAGTCAATATCCTGAAGTTATTGCAATAAACGCTGGCATGTTTGTGTATTTAAAGTTAAACAATGACTACATACATCCTGTAAAGCCAATCCAACATTTTGTCATGCAGCATACATTAGAAAATAGAGTAACTCATCAACATCATCAATTTCACTAATTTGAAAGCATATAAGAAATGGGAACACATGTAGGCTATTCAACTCTTCACGCCTGCTCATTTTTTTCTATGAGATCATGGCTGGTCTGCCCCAGGCCTTAATGCCACCTTCAGCCAGCTCCTAATGACCCCCAACTCCTTTACTTAAAAAATCTATCATCGCATCTTTATAAATTTCAGAGATAGTGCCTCAATAAAGCACAGGTCTTTTTCCAAGGCTGGGGGAGTTCAAAACTAGACAGCAGAGGTTTAAGTGAGAGGGGAAAGATTTAAAAGAGACCTAAGAGGCAACTTAGAGAGTGGTGCATGTATGGAATGAACTGCCAGAGGAAGTGGTAGAGGTTGGTATAATTGTACCATTTAAAAGTCATCTGATGGGTGTATGAACAGTAAGAGTTTAGAGGTATATGGAACAAATGCTGGAAAATGGGACTAGGTTTATTTAGGATATCTGGTAGGCATGGACGCGTTGAACTGAAGTGTCCATTTCCATGCTGTACACCTCTCTGGTTAGAGAATCCCAGAAATTCATTACTTTGTGAGAGAAGAAATTCCTTTGGATCTAAGTTTTAAGTAAGAGTCCCCTTAGTCTGCAATGATGCTCCCTAAATCTACATAGGTTTCAAGGAATTTTGGAGGTTATTTTGTCAACTGTGAGCATGTAAAACTGGGAGTGTGAGAAAACAAGATAACCATTGTACAAGGACCCTGTTGAACAATATTTTTAGCTTTCCTTCACAAATTCTGCAACTGTTTTTACCAGGATGATGGAGAGATATGGAAACACCTGTGATTTAGTTGCCTTGAAATGTTAGACAGGATTTCACTGTTTACAATCAAGCACTCACAGACATTAATGTTCATTAAAAATTGGTTTGTTTTACCAACAAAACTTTCCAGATTGTGTAATATCAACCCAATGATGGCAAAGGTTTCCTACTAGGGCTGATTGGAAAGTAACTTAAACATAATACTTAATAGACTTGCTGTTGCATCAGCAGCATTACAGCAAGTGTATATACATTTAAAATGTATGATATAAAATATTTGCATGTATGTGTATTTGGTGCCTGACAATTGTAAATTGGAGCATGATGTACATCTACAAAAAAAAACCTGATGGAGGTACAGCATTGAGTAGAAAGCATTAAACATTATAGATTCAATGGTTGAGCCAAGATTAAGGTGCTGGGCCTCAGCATAAACAAGTTATTAGTTGGTTGATTTGAGCTGACCATTCAGAACAGTCAAAGATTGCCTTGAGAAGCCATGCATCTGTAGTGAATTAAAGATGTTTACATATGCCACAGACTTTACAGCAATATTTTTACTCTGCCCGTATCAAATGTTTGCAGGGAACAGTCAGCATGGAGTGTTTACATATGGATAGGCCATTATAGCAAAATAGCTTCAATTTGAAACGTCCTTTACCCAGTACCAGTATGATGAATTGTCTGAAGGGGAAACAAGATAATGGTGGAGTTACTCCATCTAAGATTACAGTAATTTTACTTCATTTAATTCCCTGTGGAATTGACTGCCTGCAGAGGTTCAAAATAGAGAATTGACAGCATTTTCTTACAGGAGGAGACAGAATGGGATATCAGGGTTTAATGAATTCAACCGGAAAATGTTCACACACATCCCAACTGCAAATCAACAAAAAAAAATTCAATGAGACAACGTAGTTTGCAACCTATTCAGTTTCACAATAAGGACTTTAGAGAAAGAAAAACATTGAATATCATATAGCATTACAGCCACAGCACAAAAACTGTCCATTTGATGCAACAGGTCCAGTGTTATATTGCAAATGTGCTTCCTCCATTCCCTACTTCAACTAATCCTGTCAACATTCCCTGTATTTCTTTCTACCTCATCTGTTTATTCAGCCTTCACATGCAATTTTTTTAAAACAAAGTCTTCATTGCTACTTGATTTTGACACAATAAAACAGAAAGTAAAATTACGAAAAGATGTGATGCCATCTTCATGTTCAACATGATTTCAGAGCACTGCCTAGAAATCAATGGTGACAGGCTCAACTGAGCCATTCAAGAGGGCATGGATGGTGATTTAGATATTATTGATGTGCAGAGAAATGGGGGAAAGGCACAAGATAATAGAGCTGGAGCAGACATTGATGAGTTGATTGGTCTCCTGCATTATAATAAATCTGTAATTCTGACCAGAAGCATAGCTAAATTCACTTTTAGGAGTCTTTTTTATTATGAATGGCATAACTGGCAATGCAATATCATAGAACTATACAATACAGAAGAGGCAGTATGATCCACTGAATATGAAAAAGTAAAAACTACTGTAATTCTACACTCTCCCACTTCACAGCATTTGGCCCATATCCTCAATGTTATGACATTTCAAGTGTTCATCTGAGTACTTTTTAAACCTATGAGGTTTCCCAACCCAGCTACCCTCCCAGGCCGTACATTCCATGTTTCTACCACCCTCTGGGTCAAAAGGTTTCTCCTCAAATTCCCTCTAAGCTTCATGCCTTTCACTATAAAATTGTGCCCCCTTGTTACTGACCCTTTAACTAAGGGAAACAGCTGCTTTCTATCCATCCTGCATGTGCTCCTCATAATTTTGCACACCTCAATCAGGCCCCCTCAGCCTTCTCCAGTATGGAACAAACAACACAAGCTTATCCAGACTCTCTTCATGGTTAAATTGTTCTGACCCAGGCAGCAACCTGTTGAGTCTCCTCCTCAGCAGCTCCAGTGCAATCACATCCTTACTATAGTATGGTCACCAGAACTGCACATTTACTCCAGTTGTGGCCTAAACAAAGTTCTCTACAGCCAGCACACAACCTTCCTATTCTCATAATGTATGCCTTGACTGATAAAAGCAAGTGCCGTCTATACCTTCATAGCCACTCTTTTAACTTAACCTATCGCCTTCGTGGATCTGTGATCAAGCACCCAAGATTCCACTTGTTCCTCTGAGCTTCCTAGTGTCCTGCCAATGATTGAGTACTTCCTTGTCTTGTTACTTCTTCCATAGTACTATACTTCACACTTATCAGTGTTAAATTCCGTCTCCTGCTGATCTTCCCATCTGACCACTCCATCTACAGTATATTCTCCTGTAATCTAAGATCTTCTTCCTCACAGTCAATTACCTGGCCAA
This sequence comes from Chiloscyllium plagiosum, assembly GCF_037043375.1. Lineage (NCBI taxonomy): Eukaryota > Metazoa > Chordata > Chondrichthyes > Orectolobiformes > Hemiscylliidae > Chiloscyllium > Chiloscyllium plagiosum. The sequence goes on along the minus strand of NW_028270163.1, from coordinate 21,015,752 downwards.
TTTTTATGTCACCTGCAAACTTACTTATCATCTCCTTCAACACTTTCTTCTATATCCCTATATATCAAGAACAATAAGGGACTTAGCACTGACCTCTGTGGTATGCCACTTGACACCGGATATCCTCCAGTCACACAAGTGATCTTCTACCATCACCGTCTATCTCCAGTCACTAAGCCAATTTTGCCAAATTACTTTGGATTCCAAGAGGCTTTTCTGTCAGTCTCCCATATGAGACCTTGTCAAATGCCGTGCTAAAATTCATATAAACCAAATCAACTGCACTACCCTCATCTATACACCTGGTCACCTCCTAGAAAAATTGAATCAAATTTGTTAGACATGATCTCCCTCTGGCAAAGCCATGCTGACGATCTCTGATAAAATCTAGACTCCCAAATGGAGATTAAGTCTCCCTTCAGAACTTCTTTGCCAATAGTTTCCCTACCATTGATGTTAGACTCAATATTGCATAATTCCCTGGTTGACCCCTATCAGTCTTCTTGAAAATTGGAGCCACATTAATTACCCTCTTGTCCTCTGATCTCTCCCCTGTGGTCAGAGAGGAATTAAAAATTTTGGTTAGATACACTGTCATTTCCTCCCTCATCTCCAACAGCAGCCTGGGATACAACTCATCCGGACCTGGCGACTTGACCACTTTTAATCCCATCAAAACCTCCAATAGCTCCTTACTCCCTGCGACAAAGTGCTCACAGAATCTCACAGTCCCACTTCATGAATCCTCCTTCTCCAAAGTGAAGAAAGATGTGTAGCATTTATTTAGCAGGCTATCAAAGTCCTCCAGCTCCACAGACAGATTTCCACCTTGGTCTCTAATGGCCCCTTCTCTTTCCCTAGTTATCCTCTTTCACTTGATGTATTTATAGAACGTCTTCAGAATCTTCCTAATCTGACCCACTTGTGTTTCTCTTTTCATTCCCCCATTGCTCTCCTAATTGCTTTCTTAAGTACACCTGCACTTGCTATACTCCATCAGGGCCTCCACTAATTTGCAGTCTTTGTACTAGTTAAAAATATTTCATTTCCTTCTTACCTAGACCTGAATACTCTTAGACATTCAGGGTTCTTTAAGCTTGTTGCTCTTTCATTTCACTCTAAAGGGAACATGTTAGGCCTGTATTGTCTATAAATCCATTTAGAAAGCCCTGCCTCCCCTTCCCCTCCAATGTTCTGCTGCACAGCAGGAAAGGCAATGGCCTAATGTTATGATCACTAGACATCTCTATTACACCCTGCCTTGTCCTGCCTGAAGATTATGTACCCTGGAATGCTGCGTTGTCAGTTTTACTCCTCCCTCAACCACATCTCTGTGATGGCAACAATATCACAATTCTACATATCAATCCAGGCCTTTAACTCATCAGTCTTACCTTTGATACTCTAAGCATTAAAGTAGAAGCCATCCAGCTTTGCCTTACTCCTTTGAAACTCAATATGGCTGAACTCCTTCTGCCTTGGTTCCTTTACTAAAGCATGCCCTATTGTACTAACACTGTGTGTCCCCTCCCCCTGACCGACTAGTTTAAATTCCTCACAATGGCATGAGCCAACCCAGCCATAAGGAAATTGGTTAAGATGCAGACTGTCCCAATTGTACAGGTTCCAGCTACCCTAGAAATGATCCCAGTGATCCAAGAATCTAAACGCCTTCCTCCTGCACCAACTCTTGAATCACAGATTCTCGTGACTCTATTCTTCCTTTTCTGTACTGACTAGCATGTGGCACCTTGGGGAATCTTTAACACCTGCATGTAGTCTATTGCCTAGCTCCCTAAGCGCTTGATGCAAGACCTCATTCCTCATACTATCTGTCTCATTGGCACCAATGTGTACTTGTCACTCTTTCCCTTCAAGATGCCCTGCAGCTCCTCAGTGACAGTCCTGACCCCAGCACAACAGAGGTAGCACATCATCCTGGAGTCATATCTGTGGCCAAGAAATATCCCCCTAACTAATGACTCCCTTATCAGTACCTCTCCTGCTTTCTTCTTCTTCCATCAGGGTCACTGCCACAGTTCAACCTTATAGTTTCAGGGACCAAGGTCAATACAAGGAAACAAAGGGCAATCCAATGCTTGATGAAGGTCTGTATGAAATGAATTGGACTATCCTCAGTAAATGTTCAGAGTGCACAGCCCACTGTTGTCATCAAATTTTGCATCGCTGGTTATTAAGGGTTTTGGATTTCAATTATTTGACAGACATATTTTTCGTAAAATCAGGATTTAAAACATCTTTGGAAAGTAGGAATTAAAATTCTAATCACATTAAAGTTTCATCAAACAATTCTTTCTTATCATTTGGTATTTTCTTTTAATGTTTGAGACTTATGAATAAATATTTTATGGATCACAAGACAGAGTTGCTTCAGGAGCTACAACTGCCAGCAGGAGGTCCTCTCTGGATGCAAAGACTTGCTGAAGAAGAGCTTCCACCAAACCTATGATCATTTCATTGTAAGCCAAGTGATGGCATGGTGTAGTGGCAATACCACTGCTCTACATATCCTAGGTGTTGGCTAATATTCCAGGAACATGCGTTTGAGTTCCATTGTGCCAGTTGTTGAAATTTGAATTCAAAAGAAGTGGGGAATCAAAAAAAAAATTGTATCATGTAAAACTATAGAAGGTTGTAAAAATCCATCGTGGCACTAATGTCTTCCAAGAGTGGAAATCTGCCATCTTTACCTGGTCTGACTTAAATGAGATTTCAGACAGCTCTGCTGTGTGACAGAGCTACCAGATAAACCCTAGCAGCCTCACAGTTGGCTCCAGTGGTGGGAGAGGGATGGAGTTCGTGGAGGTTCTTCTTCAGGAAGTCTTTGGACACAGAGCAAACCTCCTAATGTCTTCTGAAGCAACTCTATCACCTACCCTAACCAGAGCCTGCTAGCTAAGCCTGGGATCTCAGACCCAACTTAGTTACATGTAAGGGCCAATGACTCAGCAATTTATGATCCGATGCCAGTAGTGGCTACTTTCCCTGGTGGGGCTGATGAAGTTGTTGGTCATCTGATTAGTAGTTCTTGAGGTTTGAGTGGCTATCCCCAATAGGAATGAACTGCTGGCCACTGACAAGGTGGCACCCAGGCCACCCATCCCACCCCAATTTTCAGCCTGTCAACATCACTAAATTCAAACCAATGATTCAGGTTGATGACCCCTTTGTTTGAGGATAAAAAAACAATGTAACAAGTTTTAAGCAAGTGCATAGGGAGGATAGATATGGGGTGAGAAGAAAAATGTGGAAAAGTAAAGGGACTAAATGACAACTGCGATGGTAGATGGTAGATGGTAAAGGGACAAATAAAGAAATAAAGTTTGATCAAGAGGAGATGGAAATGGGAATCAAAACATTATGCTAACAACTGTCATCTGATCACAATTTCTGGCCTCACATTTTCACGAAAAGATCATAACATCTTCCTTCCACTTTTTTTCGAGGGCAGATGTTGGTAGTGATTCAGCATTTTTCCATATATATTAAATCAAAGCCCCACTTTTGTTTCTTTTATTTCTGCCATCACCAGAAATAAAATTGTATTCCACCACGATCCACAAAGTTATGGCTTGGTGTATTATTGTTCCCACTCTTGCCTTCAAGACCAACCATAGTTCAATGAGGGGTGTAGGAGAGCAGGTCAACAGCAGCACCTGGTGAAGATTCAGTAAAAGAGTGCACAGAAGTGGGATGCAGAGCTAAGGAATCCCACAACCAATAGGTCAAATTTAAAGCTCTGTAGTCGTGCCACATTGCATCATGAATACTGGTGAACCTTTAAATTAGTAACAGGAGGAGAAGACTCCAAGAACGTCCTCATCCTGAATATTGACAAAGCCAAATAGGAGGAAAGAATTAAACTATCATGGTTGCAACCATCTCCAGCCAGACGTGCTTAGTGGAAGATCTTTCTCAGCCATTAGTCTCCTCATTTTCTGAGTCCAAACTTGGACAAAAGAGCTGAATTCTAGAGGTGAGGTGACAGTGATTGACCTTGACATTTATGGGTGATTGTAGTTGTTGGAGGCCAAATCATCTCAGCTGAGAATATCACTGTAGAAGTTCCTCAGGATAGCATCCTGCAACCAAACATCTTAAGCTGCTTCATCAATGACCTTCCATTCATCATAAGTTCAGAATTAGTGATGTTCTTGATGATTGCACACTTTTCAGTGCCACTTACGACTCTTCACATAGCAAAGCAATGCTTGTCAATATTCAGCAAGACAAAATGCAGTCTTAAGTTGATTAGTAGCAAGTAATTTTTACACCAGGCATGAGCCAGGCAATGATTATTTCCAACAGATGAGAATCTAACTATCTCTCCTTGACATTCAAATGCATCACCATTGCTGAATCCCCTAATATCAACGTCCTGCAGTTACCATTGGCCAGAAACCTACATGGACTAGCCACATAAATTCCGTGGTGATAAATGCAGGGCAGTGTTTAGGAATCTTGCACAGGCTATCCTCCAGCTTCTATAACTCCCCAATGCCTGTGCACCAATGAAAAGGCACAAGACAGGAACAGGAAAGCACGTTTGCACTATCATGGATGAACACAGCTCCAAAAAGGCTCAACAGGTAAAACACCATCCTGGATAAACCACTTGTGTGATGGTTAAGGTGGTGCTGAGGCAACATTCATTCCTTCCATTACTGATACACAGCAGCAAGAGTTTTATTCAATCGATAAGAGCAGTCTAACAACTTGCCAATTCCACATCATCTGTGATATTGGCTGAACCAGCACCATTTGCACTGATGTGGACATTTTCATATATTGAAATTATATTCCTGTCACTAAAACATACATCTTTAAACATATTTCTCCCAGTACAATCCAGAAAAAAAAGCATTTAAAACCTAAGACAGAACTTGTTCCTGGCCAAGCAAGAGGGGCAATGATATAAATGATAGAGATGATAATTCTTGGAATAATCACATCTGTATGGAAGAATGTCTCCATTAAAACATCTCTCCTGTCAAAAATGTTAAGAATGGAAAGATACATCAGTCAGCAAAAATACTCTGTTTTTAGACTACAAATTTTTAGACATGAGTTAAGTGGAGTTTGTAAACAGTCCTGTACACCCAGACGTTAGACTGTATTACTTATCTATCAGGTGACAATATATCAAATTCAATAATCTGTTCAATCGACAGTTTGATAACCTCATTGTGCACTCTGCCCTATTAACCCTTACACACACTCTGACCTGATAACCTCTGTCTAGTTAGTTTGACCCTCACAAGCCTAGTTAACCACCCTCATGTGCAAACAAATTTCAGGTCTCAAAATAATTTATTTTCAATAATTAACTTATTTTAAGAAAAATGTTTTGTCAGATATATTAATAGATTGAAGATATTCACTCGATAGTCATTTTAGGCCAGGTTGAGAAATTGACGTATTCTCTTGCTTTCAGCTTAATTAATATTAACACTGCATCCAAAATATAGTAAATAGGTTGGAAAATTACAAGCTAAGCACCTATCAATGTGAAGAATCTACAATATAACATTTTAGGTTCTATTGTATATATACTACATTAGTTTGATTTATAGAGCGAGAAAAAAATTGATGTTCCTGTCAATTAGTGACAAGTGATATGGTAAATTCAAACCTATAGCCTCATCACTGAGATTGAGGATCATTCCATACAACGGCTTAAAATTTATTTTCCTTTTATAAGGCTAAGAACACAAAGAGCTGATTTATGTGGAAAATCAAAACTGTAACAGGTTTGCTAACCCAATGCCTGTGCTAAAATAAAAGAGAAAAGAAAGCATATCAACCTGTTAAGCATTTGTTCACAAAAACTACCAATGTTACTTTCTTGGCTATGGGGGAAGTGTGATGTTGTTCTACTACTGCTCGGTAACCACATGCTGGAAGTGTAACTTACTTATATTTAATGCAAACTGCTGAAAAGTGCTTTGTTCTCCAGAACCTGCAGAATTACAAAGTTTTCTTGGACTATCTGGAAGTAAAAGTATGCCATTCAGTACATTTCATTGATGCCACTTGGTGCTTCAGAAAGTCTAGTACAATGCTCACAAACACTATTACTCTTCTTTAAACATGAATCTTTTACATTCTTTTCTAGATTGTTGGAAATACAGAAATGGGACATATCCTTGAGACAGTTTAAAGTTTTTTTTTGTCTGGCAACATGGCACGTGGTATCCAGGTAAATTATGATGGGTAGGATAATGCTGGCAAACAAAGGATAGTTGTAAGATTATGGGATGTGTTGTTGGCCTATACTTAAATCTAAAACAATTTAATGACGGATGAATATATAAATTTAAAAAAAGTTCTGTTAACATGACAAAATAAAGGATTGTTGTATATGATAAGGGTTAATATGCAGTGACCTGCTAGATTGTCTAATTCTATCAAAAGGTTAGGTGACATCATAAAACCACAAAAATGTAGACTGAGCAGCTTATATACATCAGCTGATCACTAGAATTAAATTAAACCCATTGACTCCGTCCACAGCATCTGCTAGTGTTTGTTCCATGAAAACTATATTTGTTAATCCAAAAAAATGAGAATACTGGTAATCTATATCATCTATATCATCAGTGTTCAATGTGGTAAATATTAATTGCCACGGAAGAAAACCTCTGATGAAATTCCAGAAAGAACATCATTTTAACAACTGCAGTAAATCGACAGTTCAGTGGATTGTTTATAGCCATTTTATAACAAGGTAATAAATAGTCTTCAAAAATATTACCCTGCATCAGCTATATGATGCATAAATGACCTTCATTGACTCAAAAATAAAATTAAACATCTAGAGGCAATTGGAAGTGTATTATACATGAACTGATATACTAGGGAGCAAGTTCAAGACTCTAACCTAATTTATGAATTCAGATGCTCATTATTAGTTTAAAAATTTTCAATCATTGACTGAATTAGTCTTTGAATGTTCTAACTCCATTATGTTACATAGATCCAGCTGATTGTGGCAGCTACCAAACAGAGAAGGAGAGCCAAGATTATTAGCACGAATTTAGAGCAGAATGTTGTAGTGTTTTGCTCAGTAGCTGTGTAGCCCATGGATGTTATAACATCTCTGGAAGCATTTCACCATGTAGAGTTGGGCTTCCTAGAGATTACATAGCTATGAAGCATGGATGTAACACATTATTATAAATGCCATACATAGAACTGAAATAGGTCTAAGCAATGGATCAGGGATGGCTACAGTTTAGTATTTCTTCATTACTGGCTGTAATGTGATACATTATACACTAAAAGCAGTAAACAATGAAGAAAATAATAAAAAACAAGTAATCTCTGAGGTAAAATCAAAATGGTTGAAATATATAACTGGCCAATCAGCATCTGTTAAAAGAACAGGTCTGTTAACTTTCATTAGAATTGCAAACTACAAATATTTGGATGTCAACATTGCTAAAGACTTAACCCAGAATATTCAACCCAGATTTTCAGCTCACCCATCTCATTTAGTCCATGTGCCTGTAGGACGAATATCCAGCTCTTTACTACTTAAAAATGTTTTCAAAAATATTATTTTTAACATATCAATTCGTAGTCATACAGATGTACAGTACAGAAACAGATCCTTCAGTCCAACTCGTTCATGCTGACCAGGTATCCTAAATTAATTTAACCCAGTTTGCCAGCACTTGGCCCATATCAATCTAAACTGTTTCTATTCGTATACCCAACCAGCTGCTTTTTAAATGTTGGAATTGTACCAACCTCCACCATTTCCTCTGGCAGCTTATTCCATACATGCACCACCTTCTGCATGGAAACATTGTCCCTTGGATTTCTTTTATATCTTTCCCCTCTCACCATAAACCTATGCCCTCTAGTTCTGGACTCCCCCACCCCAGGGAAAAGACCTGTTTGTTTATCTTTTCGATACCCCACATGATTTTATAAACCCCTCAACCTCCAATGCTCCAGAGAAAACAGCCCCAGCCTATTCAGCCTCTCCCTATAGCTTAAAAACTCCAACCCTGGCAACATCCTTGTAACTGCATCCTTTTATTTCCTGGATATAGTCCAGCTTGCCTATAAAAATCATAAATACATCATTTACTTTATACAGCTTTCATTACAGCTGATGTATGTCATCAGAAACACCTTCCTTGGGAAGATTATTTCCAATACCTTCAAAGCCACTGTACCATGAGGCAGATTTGGAAGCACTATTGAACGATGTCTGCCTATGACACTTTTCTGCATCACTGTCCTAGCTCTTAAATTGCAAGTTTTCACAAATGACCTGTGCAATTAGGAAATATGCTTTTGCCATCAGTATTTCTCCTGAAATGGGAAACAATTACATCTAGAGGGGTTTATCTTACCTCCTAATCAATGTTGATCACTTAATATGCCCCAAAAGGAGATGTTCTGGTCATTCATTTTATTGCCGTTTGTAGGAAATTTCTGTGAACAGATTAGCTGCTGCATTTCCTCTACTGCAGTAGATATAATATATTTGAAATTTTCAGAAGGTGTTTGGCAAGGGATCACACATTAGACTACTTAGTAAGATAAAAGTCTACGGTTTGGAGATAGCATATTAGCACAGATAGAGGAATGGCTAACTAATAGAAAGCAGAGAATTGGGATATGGTGGGCACTTTCAGGATGCCTTTTTTGTTAATTCATTCACAAGATGAAGGAGGCACTGACCGAGCAAGCATTTATTATCCATCCCTAATTGTCCAGAGGGCAGTTCAGAGCCAACCATATTGCTGTGGGTCTGGTGTCATATGTCAACTTAGGCAAGGATTTTGGTTTCCTTTCCTGGATGACATTAATGGACTAGATGGGATTTTTTTCTGACAATCAACAATGGATTCACAGTCAGTATTAGTGTCTTCATTCCAGGTTTTTATTGCATTCAAGTTCCATCATCTGTCTTGGCAGGATTCAAACCCAGTCCCCAGAACATTACAGGTCTCTGGATTAACAATCCAGTAATAATATCACTAGACCATCACTTGTAACTCGTGGTGTGCCAAAGGGATCAGTGCTGGATCCACAATTATTTACAAAATATATTAACAACTTGGATGAGGAAAGTGAGTGTTCTGTAGACAACTATGTGAGTGACACAAAATAGATGGAAAGGCAAGTGGTGAGAATGACACAAAGAAGGATATAGATAGAAACGCTGTTGGCCAAAAAAACTTGACAGATGGATCATAGAGTCATACAGCACAGAAACAGACCCTTTGGTTCAACTTGTCTGTGCTGACCAGACTTCCCAATCTGACCTAATCCCATTTGCCAGCATTTGGCCCATATCGCTTTGAACATGATGTGGGAAAATATGAGGTAATGCAATCTGGCAGAGAGAATAGAGGAGCTCAATATTATTTAAATGGAGAAAGGCTGTAGAAAACTGCAGGACAGGTGGATTTGGGAGTTCTAGTGTAACAATCACAAAAGGCTAGCATCCAAATTCAGCAGATAGTAGGGAAGAGAAATGGAATGTTGGCCTTTATTTCAAAGGGAATGGAGTGTAAAAGTAGGGAGCATTTGCTAAAATGATATAAAGCATTAATCACACAACAGCTGGAATACCGTGAACAGCTTTGGGCCCTTATCTAAGGGAAGATATACTGGCATTGGAGGAATTGGAGAAGGTTCACTTGACGAATACTGGGAATGGTGGGGCTGTCGTATGAGGAGAGGTTGAGTAGGTTGGGCCTTAGCTTATTGGAATTTAATCAATGAGGGTTGACCTTATTGAAATGTATAGGTTTTGTAGGGGACTTGGCAGGGTAGATGCAGCAAGGTTGTTTTCCTTTGTGGGAGTGTCTAAAACCAGAGGGCATAATCTCAGAATAAGGATTGCACATTTATGACAGAGATGAAGAGGAATTTCTTTCTCAAAGAGTAGTGAATCAATGGAATTCTCTATCACCCAGGGCTATTGAGGCGATGACATTAAGTACATTCAAGGCCAAGATAGAGAGGTTATTTGAGGATTATGGAGAAAAGGTAAGAAAAGTGCTGTTGATGATTATCAAATCAGTCCTTTGAATAGTGAAGCTGGTCCAATGGGCTGGTTGTCTACTCTTGTTACTATGTTTTATGATCTTAATACTACTTCATTGGCTGTAAAAAAAAAGTTTCAGGATATCACAGAGTAATAAAAGGTGCTCTGTAAACTTTTTACTTTCTACCTGAATTCATGTGGAATTTCTGCCATGTGTTCTAATGTCAGTTAATTGTCCTCATGAACATAATGCTTAAGTATTTTGATAATAAATACATTAAATTTCAGGATTCCTTCTGTTGGAATGCTAATGGATTATTAACAGAAACATTCCAATTTAAATACCATTTTTAAACATATATAGGTATTAACAAAGTATTCTGAACATAGGCAATGGTTGAGTGTCACACTTTTTATTTTCCACTTGTTTTCCATTAGCAACAATCTGATATGTATTCCCTTAGTTCAATATATTTTTGGTTGATTGGTTGATATAGCAGGGACAAAAATAGTAACAAAAAGAAAGTTCAAATCTTCTAAACAATCCCTGTGCCTCACTCCGCTCCAGACAAGAGCCAGATCTGCTCTCTGTCCATCCAGCTGAAATACTGTCAGATCCATGCAGTAATGCACACTTGTCCAGAAATTACTGAAGCAGTGAATCTGATGGGAAATGCTGTGAATTAGATTTGTTCTGCAGAGTTCAGATTGCATGATTTTGACACCAGAATTTGCTGGCAATGTGAATTGGTAATCTCATAACAAGACCTCCCTCCTGTATGTCAGGTCACATACATAGTATAACTCTATGGTCCAGTGATATTCACTAAGAGCCACATGGTCCATTTGTGGTCTACACTTGTCATTTCCAAGGCCAAAGAGAGAAGGAAAGACATTCATCCAGTTGGTGGCAGCTCCTCCGTCCCTCCCTCTCATGGTTTGAGAGTTAGTGAGAGCCTAATATTACCTCTTTTGAGCAGGGCCAGCCAAACTGAGGGCCAGAAGCAGCTTTCCTTAGGATCAAGTACTTCGGGGAGGGGATTGGGCAACTGGAAATACCACCCGACAAATTTATGTTTGCTTTGGGAATGACTTAGCAGAATCCTCAATTATCAGCAAGAAATTAGTGAGTTATAACTAATTATGTTGCAACTGGGGAGTTAGCAAGGGAATAGTTCCTGTGGAATTTCTATAAGAGCTGCCCACCAATCAGAGGCTGTCAACTTATCATTGCTTTTAGTACCACCAAGGAGCAGTGGTAACAGCTGATAGTACACTTATCAAATGCCCAGGGTAAATGAGGGACTTAGGCCACAAATGAATAAAAGAGGCATGGGTATCACTTGGAGAGCCAGCTGGTGGGATGAAATCTTAAGAAATGAAAGGGACCTAAGTGGCAACTCTTTGATGCAAGGGATAGTGTTTGTATGGAATGAGGACATAGTGGATGCTGGTAAAATTGCAACATTGAAAAGGCTTCTGGATGAGTATACGAATGGGAAGGGTTTGGGGGATATGGGCCAAATACTGGCAAATGGGACTAGATTAATTTAGGATATCTGGTCAGCATAGACAATTTGGACCAAAGGGTCTGTTTCCATGCTCTACATCTCTATGATTCTATGACAGTGGACCAGCTCTCATTCATGATTTCAATCTCCTTGACAATTCAGGAACTTCTGGAGCTGCAAACAGATCCCACAGGTTTTGTTGTTTGGGCTCACCACAGGCCTAGTTGAATATCATTGGAGGCAGGTTGAGGCTCTGAGATGATTATTAATATATTCTGCAGGCCCAGAAATGTCAAAACAAATATAAGACAATGTATTTGGGTGCTTTCTGTAACTAATATGCTTATCTTTTTTGAAAACTTTTTCCATGTTTTAAGACACAGAAGATACCTTTTTGAAGAAGTAAATCAATAATATAGTTTAAACAGCCACAAGTGGCATTTTAAAGTTTCCTGTTAACCCAATTGACTGTCCTTGGATTTTTTTTTCAGTCTAAGCAACGAATATTAAAGATAGCGATAGAAAGAGTAACAATGGTGAAAGAAATCGCGTGAATCGGAGGCAAGTTAGACAAAAAATAAAAATAAAGACACGGTTGGAGAAAGAAGGGAAAAGTTAAAGAAAAATGCGAAAACTTTATACCTGTAAATAATTTTTGATAAATAGTTTACTTGAAGGAGCCAAATTCTGACCCAATGGTTTTTTAAACTCTGTATGTCCCTAATAAGCTAATCATAACCAGTGACAATGTTGAATCTGTCTTTAGCCGTGCCTGACGATAAAGTTAAAAAAAAAGGTCCATGACTTACGTCAAATATCCAACGACGAAAGCAAGTTTTGTTTTGTTTGCTTGTGTATTTTCGTCTCTGTTTTGACAAGTATAAAGTCATTTGGATATGTTAATTTTCGCGCACATCCTTCACGCCTGACTAGTGGCCAAGGAAGTGAAGATATAATCAGTGCACTGGTTCAGCCGGGAATGGGGGAGCACCCTGCCCATGTATCACCCCCTCAGTGACATTAACGAATGATCTTCATTACTTATTTTCCAAGTGACCAGACGAGATTCGTGATGTAGATGTTTATAATTCCAGAAATTTTATTTGACTCATTTCACTCCGGGTTAAAGATGGGAAAGCAGTGAGGAATAGCGGGTCCAAGGCGAGAAGCTACAATCTCACCTTCTGCATAAAACATTGGCCTCTGACAGGTTAGGCAGTTACAACACCAAATTTTCACATCACACATCATCAGATTTCTTACACTTAAATCAGATATCGGTGAATCAATCAAATTCTGTTTTCATCTCGCTGAATATATACATTAAAGATTATTACCGAGTAAGTGACACTGCACCCGTCGTAGAAACCAGATAGCTCTATCAACAAAGTGCAACTTTCACTGAATTCAGCTAGATGGGTATTGTTATATTAACTTGAAACAACTTTCTACAGGAAAAGAAACAGCGTGCTGCTAATCGTCTACCTCTTGAGAGTGAGGTCGATCGTGTCAATTTCTAAACTTGCCTTTCAAACATTAACATGTTTGAAAGCTTGGAGTACCTTTTAATAAGACGGTGATTTAAATACATTAAAATCAACTCAAGTGTCAGCATTGTATTCTCGGTTATAGTAGATTGAAGCCCCGGAACCAGGAATATCCTTCTCCCATTCAGCTGGAACTCAGCGTTGTAAATGTTAACGCTATTTATATCCTGCGAGCAATGCTTTATCCTCGCCCAGTCGGCCAAATTTCCTGCTTACAAGTCGCTCATTTACTAATAAATCTAAATACACCCTTAAGGTGTTACAACACCACGCAGCAAGTTTGTCCTTTCCTATAGTGCAAACCTTCCACAATTGATAGCTGGCCATCAATCGTTGTGTTTCTTTTGCTTGCATACACTGGTGGAAGTGATCATTCCTCCAGCATTAATCTTCCAATTTGTAAGGTGACAAGTTTGTCTTGAAATTAACATTGTTGGAAATGGCCGCAACCACAGCGAGCGGGTGAACCGCTGTCCGCACATTCCGTCTGGGGAGTGGGCCGGCTCGACCGAGCATCCCTCACTCAATATTCGCACAACGTGAAGCGAAACGCTGCTTTCGTTAGGCTTGCGGCATTGTGAAAAGTTAACAAATCTCCACTCATTCCACTGCCCGAGTGATTTATCACAAGGACAGGATATTTCCCTCTCAGTGAGGTGAGGGAGGTGGGGGGTTGCTGGTTCATTCACATAGGCGCTCGGATGTGCAGGAGTTGGGTGTTGTCAGCTTTGGCTCCACTTGCCTTCTGCACGCTCTTACTGCCTCTCAGAGGCTGGTATGTGTCTCCGAGTGAGCTGCAAATTCCAAAGTACCATCAATGGGGGTGGTGGGGGGTACTTTTTGACTTAACAAGTGAAACATCTTAATAAGACGAATATTTACGTATCTAAACATTCATTAAGCGACTCTCCGTTTCAGATTTTACAGAGGGAACTTTCTTGTCTAATTATGAAAGTGTTGCTGAGAAACAGGAACTCGAGCACTGTGTTTTGAAACATGATTGATAACAAACGGCAAGTTATACATGCAATTGGACGCCAAATTAACTTTCTGTGGTAAAATGCAGTCACTTGATAAATTGTAACCAGTCACTACAACATTTAAAATACATCATGGGGAAATTCACCTAGCTTTAGGATAAATCGAATTGCTAGCTCACGTACAATTGCCACGCTGGGGTTTCATGTTTAACGATTTATCCAGAATCTCTGTGCAGAGTTTAGGTGACTGGATGTACAAACGTCGTTACTAGGAAACAGCAGAATGAATTCCACATTTTAGATTACACATCTTCGCAACAAACTAACTGTGCGCAGCTTCTCCCAACGAAACTTGAATCGTTCAAAAAATACTTTCACGCCTTCTTCGTTCTCGGGGTGATGCTCTTGTGCTCGCCAAAGCATTAGTCAAATAAATTCGTCACCGACTTCAGCGACAGAGTGTTACTTGCTCAGCAACGCACAGCTATTTCGCAAATTTCCAAACCTTGTGTGTTCTCCTCCCCCTTCCCCCTAAAAAAAACCCAATCCGGATCATTAATTTAAATTGTAAGACCCTGTTTAGCTTTCAAAGCAGGAGTTTACAAAGTTAAATCAGCCCCAACACTTCAGTTTCAGAAACTTGGTGAAACGCCAGTGTGTTAATAAAAACACTTGCCGAGTTACAGTTTCCTACGCTGAAGTTTTATGGGGGAAACGGGACGATTATGTCTAGGAATTCAAATCCATTTACGTGCTATTCCTGAAATATTTGGAAAGGACGCTTGGTTACAAACCGAAGCAGAAAACGTTCATTAGTGCACAAAATATTAGAGCACTGGCTAGTTTCAGACAGCAGTTACTGGGATACATACACCTAATGCTGTATAAATAAAGGGGCCAATATATAAAAAAACAAAGTTTAAGTGTATTAGTACTTAATAAATTTAGTAATCAGCCTTTTTATAAAAACCTATCTTGAAACATTGCTGGCCAATGAATTCCCACAATTCACCCTGACAGAGGTGATTTGTTAACCAGGGGCTCGTCCTATTGTTGTGAGTCCTGCAACATATGGTAGATCCGAGGTCGCTGATTTTTGAGTCGTTTTCCTATTCTCAGGCGCTAATGTGCGGACAAATTGAAGCACTGACTTCGTTATTTTCATGCAAATTCTAACCTCCAGGAAAAAAAAAGTACACACCAACAACCACAATAACAAAAATCAGGCAACAGATGTGAAACATTCGGTTGTGCCCTTGTGAAGAAATAATCAAACTCCGGACGAAAGGACGTGCTGGTTCCGGGGGAGGGGGAGAGAGAGAGAGAAACAAGGCAAGTTCTAATAAAAGTGATCTCCCTTGGTGGGCTATAAGATGAAGTTTGTACAAAATCTGGGCTAAATTAATGGCGCTTTGTGGGAGAGCGAGATGTTAACACGCAACAAGTGACAGAATGAAACAAAACTGGACAAAAGCTAAATGAACCAGAAACGATCGGGTTGAAGGAAGACTATCTGGTCCGGAATTCTTAGCTCCCGTTGGCCCTAGGAAATGAAAGCATTAAGAAGGCATTTTGCCGTGCCTGTGATTTACCTACTGCAGCCTGATGCTTTTATATTGAATTTCAGGTGAAATAATTTCTCTCCAGTCTACGTCAATGCCCCACAAACTGCAGATGCCACAACCAATGTCGCTAACATAAAGTTTGGAGAGGTGGCAGATATACAATTGAAGGGAGACGATCTGAACTGATTCAACTTCCAATTGTCCAAGCGGTTAACGGTTTAAAACAAAACTCTTTAAGTGCACCGGCTTTGTGGGGTTAGGTAGTACTTCATACTATGTTATATATATATATTTTTAGAAAGTTCTTCATACCCAAAGATCACGCATACATTCTTGTATACAGTAGATTGCCACTCAGCGCTCAGTTTTCAGTGAGAAAAGGAACCGTTCATTCTACTGAGGATAATTTTACATTAAAAAGAAAATTCATCACCAATCATTTCAGTCAAATAAAGACACACACGTCTTTACATTCACCGCAAAAGGAGTAATTTTATTCTAGTGTTTGATTTAATGATATGTTCCCTGGAACTCGAGTTTAATAAGTGCAGCGACGCGCTGTCGAAAATGTGCCCTGAAGCTTTTGGGGAGAGACAGAGAGAACTGTCCTAAACAGGCGGCGACAAAAAACTCACTTGTGTGGACTTTCTAGGCTGGAGTAACCTCTCTGACGGTCGGACATCACTTCAACAAGTCCTACCAAAAATACTCTCCTTTCAAAAAACAAATGTTTAACGGCAGTGTTCCAATCTGCAGTTGGGTCAACTGTATAAGACATAATGCATAATCATGCTTTTCAAACTTTGTTGGGAGATCAAATTCAACGTCGCAATTAAATATAGTTCAACATTTTAGCCAATAATTTCGCTATTTTATAGTGGATATCTCCCTTTGAACTGTGCAACATGCAAAGTGATGAACTAACAGGAATTACTGTTCCGTCATAATAAAAGTTGGTTGCATTGCTGCACAGGAATCATTTTAAACATCCTTTCTCTGGGCTTTATCAGACAATGCGGTGTCTATCGCTCAACCACTCAATGCATCCCGCGGAGACAGGCAATTGGCTTCCAAGTATTATTTGGCGATCGGTTAATTTGTATGAAAGTGTTTCTTAAAACAAAAGAAAGCAGTTAATGGATTATCCCCCGATCTGCCGCTGTTGACATTACTGTGACAGCCTGTGATGAAAAGGAAACTCGTTCTCAGCTTCAAGTGTCAAAGGTGGGGGTCCAGTGCCCAGCAAACCTCGGCCTCTGGAGCTCAAACCACCTGACACTAAGACACCGGGCCAGCGGGAGAACTCCGCCGCCGGGGAACACCCTGAGAAATGGGGGGGGGGGGGGGGGGAAGAGTTAGCCACTGAACCCTGCTCTAAATCCGCTTCGTGAACATTCACCCGCGCAGAATGTGACACAAACTAAAATAATGCGATTTCAGCGGAGTGTGTCTGTGGTTTATTGACACTACCCTCCCCCGCCCCCGCAAAAAAACATGCAAAATACGTTTGTGCAAATTGTCTGGGGTGGGATGTGGCTTCTCCACCTTCACTTGATCAGTGGAACAGCGCCTTCTGTGTATATTCACCAACATTTCACCAGTTTGTCCTCCTCCTCCTCCTCCCCGCGCCTCTACTCCCCACACGCACACCCCATCCCTTTTTACAAATGCAGCCTCTTGCATTTCATGCTCCCGCTCAGTTGATGGTGGGCGGGGGGGCGGGGGGGGGAGGTGTGTGTGCTGGCGGAGGTTGTGGAATAGGAAGCAGCAGCCGAGCCCGGGACTTCCCTCTCCCCGAGCTCCGCTCGCAGCCCAGACCCCGCCCACCTCCCGTTCTGAGTGGCCGGGAGCGCGGCCAGAGTCCGCCTCATTGGCGGCCGCTCCTGGAGGTAGCCGAGACTGCGATTGGTCAGTTGTGCTGTCAATGGTGGTATCCCCGCCCCCTGCGTGAACTCAGGGGAAACCTTTGCTACATTTGTCTCCGTGTAACTGGGGCGGAAAGTGGGAATGTATCAAAGTAGCAAGTAATGCGCCGTGACAGCACAGAGACACACACACACAAGCTGCTGAGCGAAAATACAAAATGCACCAGCAAGTAAATGAGGCTGAAGGCTGGAGCCGTAAAACTAAGAGGGCATAAACAACAAACAAAAAACATCCAGGGAAACGAGTGGCATCCAATTGAATTCAGAGATCAGGTTTTAGATGTTAAACAAACATATGTAAGGATCACACATATATACACACCAATAAAATATTTCTTTTCAGCTAATACATGGCTACAGCCTAGCATGGCATTCTCTTGTGCCGGGGACTGCTACACGCTATGGCACTTAGCACAGTCTTTTCGGACGCTCTACCCACGAAAGTCTACCGCAAGATCGTGGTCATGTTCTGCGTGCTGCTGATGTCCCTGTACTTCTTGTATTATCTGTCGGATGTGTGCCACACCATGCCCAGACCGGTCCGTGGCTCGGAAGGCTACCTGGCCGCGGACTTTGACGAGTGGCAGTCCCTCCACCGGAAGACGCTGCTGCATAAGCTTCAGGTGCGGGGCTACTGGAAAGGCGACCTGCCCGAGAAATATTTCCGAGACCTGAGGCTGCAGTTCCAGTCCTTCAACCTCAACCGGCAGACCGGGGACGGCGGCTCGGTGGTGGGGAACCCGCTGCCCAGCACTCTGAGCTTCAGCGGCGACGGCGTGAGGAAGCTGCCGCAGGCGATCATCATCGGCGTGAAGAAGGGAGGCACCCGGGCGCTACTGGAATTCGTCCGGGTCCATCCCGACGTCCGGGCGGTGGGGGCAGAGCCGCACTTTTTCGACAGACACTACGATGAGGGACTGCGCTGGTACAGGTAAAGGATCTTTGGCCCTTCACTCCAAATTGACACATACAACGCTACGTACGCAGTTTATTATTAGCAGTCACTTGTTGATTCGAAGTTCCTAAACAATCTTGAGCAATTGTCCCCCAGGATAAAGAGTGTTTTTTTTTAAATGAAATTAAAATGTAATGCGTTACAGACGGAGACCAGACATCTATACATAATTTATCTTGATAGATATCGATACATAATACAACTCCAATGTCTGTCAGTGCATAACGTTTATTTAAACTTGTGCGAAACTATTCGCTAATCTAATTTTAATGTGGTTGCTCATCTTTTTTCCCTCATATTCTCGTCTTTTCACCTTTGTGAAGCAAAACATGCCTTTACTATTCAAATAATTCTCCTGCAGTAATGTCAGTCCAGTGGCGTGTGTTTTGTCAACTTCAAGAAAGCGTGTAGTCATTTGCTTTGTGGTTGCTGGGCCATTAAGACTTGGGTGTTGGTAAAGAGTCAGCCCGCATTTACAGCACTTATTTGCAGACATTCCCACTGATTCAAGAAATTTACCTCAGCTAACTAGTTGGTAGAGACGGGGTTTGGGGAGGGTGGGGTGATGAATAAATTCCCACGCCTCACAGCGCTGTGCTATCTCAAATACTTGCATTGTCTTTTCAGCAGTATGTATAACACAGTAGTTTCCTTTCAGGGCCACAGCGAATTCACAGAGTATAGAATGTTCACACAGAGTGGCGCGTGTCAGCCTGAGATCTTGTTGAAACTTTTCACTGAACTGCTCACGTACAGACTGCACCTACAATGCCATCAGCGATTCTTACAGATTCTTTCCATTTCCTTTCACATGATCGGTTGAAATGTTGATTATGGAGTGGCCCCATTGACACTCATACCGTGAACACAGCTAATCTTGGAGGAATGATTTGAAGATGCCGGTGTTGGACTGGGGTGTACAAAGTTAAAAATCACACAACACCAGGTTATAGTCCAACAGGGTTAATTGGAAGCACACCAGCTTTCGGAGCGTCGCTCCTTCATCAGGTGATAGTGGAGGGCTCGATCGTAACACAGAATTTGTAGCAAAAATTTACAGTGTGATGTAACTGAAATTATACATTGAAAAATTGATTGTCTGTTAAAACAATTGTCTGTTAACAGACAATCAATTTTTCAATGTATAATTTCAGTTACATCACACTGTAAATTTTTGCTACAAATTCTGTTACGATCAAGCCCTCCACTATCACCTGATGAAGGAGTGTCGCTCCGAAAGCTAGTGTGCTTCCAATTAAACCTGTTGGACTATAACCTGGTGTTGTGTGATTTTTAATCTTGGAGTAGATCTCTTTCTCTCGGTTTATTTCCGATTCAGGAGTTATCTGTGATTTCCGATTTGTAAACAAAACAAAATAGGCGGTTGGGTTAGTTTTCAGAAATTGCCTGCAAACCCGGCATGTAAGAGTAATACATTAATTGGATTATTTGTGCTTTATGGATTTTTTAAGCAACCTGTTCAGCTGTGCTTATTCGCTTGCCATCTTCATGAACAACTTCATGCACGTTTACTTCTTAAAATACCCTCAAAGCAAAAGTTATCGAAAAGTTCCAGCGATTTGCTGCCTTTATTTTTTAAAGTAGAACAGGAGCATTGTAAGATTTTCAACTGATACAAATGAATAAGAATAGTGCAGTCAGTGAGGGTGAGTTTGGTGGAGGTTTACTAATTTTTATCGAAAGATTGGAGCAAGAGGGGGTTACTTGCTAACACTGACGCTACCGAGTCAATAACAGCATTTACTGAAGTGCCAACAAAGTGCCACTACTCAGCCCCAACTCCGCTAAGACTCTTTATTGAAGACAACATCAGCACTACCTGATCAAAGATATTGACAAAAAGTTAACTGAACAAAATGACTTTCCTTGTGGAAACTCACTCTGTAAATGACTCTGATCGTAATACGGGAATTGTCTCCATATGACCTTAGTGAAAATTAACTGCAGTTTAGTAAATCAAAGCTCAAGATTGCTTGGAATTTGTACACTTATACCAGAAGAGATATTCAAGTGGATTTTTACAATAAGTTTAATTTTCCAATCCATATGAATCTGTTAGTGTAACATTCTTAATTTGTTAGTGCCCGATATATGGATGTGGATGACTTATTGTAGCTTTTGAGCTACTTAATAGAATTGATTATTACACTTGAACATTTTAAAGCCTACTGTGTTTTGATATTGCCATTATTAAATAATGCTTCAAATGTTCATTTTTGCCCAGAAACATATGGGTCAATTATGAAAGTTTTTGATACTTGTCATAATTTATTTTTTAGTATGAAGTCATTTGTCATTTTAAAACTAGAAGCCTCCCACAGAAATATATGCTTATGGAAATGAATGATAAGTTAAAAATACACTCCTTATGTTTTTACGAGGCTCTATGTTTAGAAGTACTCAAAGTTAAATCAGAGTTAATCTCATTCTGAGATTTGAACTGGGATTTTCAATCATCTCTTGGCACATAATATGTATGTTTGAGTAAAAGCACTCCAAGATGATTTTAGCCTCTGAGATATGCTTGAATTTTTGAAGTGAGGGTGAGAGAGAGAATTGGGTACCTTTTCAACAGTTTGTTAAGTTCCTCAAGGAATGTGTTAATAGACTTGGAAAGGCCAGAGGACAACTTTTCAGTCGGGAAATCAATTTGGAACTTGAACCGTTTAGAACATAGCTGTCTGAATCAATGCATGGAAAATGTAAATAAATTTATTGGTGGCACACTTTAACAACTCTGAGACTTTTCAGTACTGAAATTCATATAGTATCTTTCATTTGGGCATTTAGTCACCTTCATGCACAGAGAGACTGCTAGCCCGTCAATATTTTGGCACCTTTTCTGCAAGAAAGCAGCAGACCCCAACATGGCTTACCATTGCTTTTGACGATTGTGCTCTACAAGTAGATGCTGCTAATGGTAGTAGTAAAGCCCACTAGTATTGAGGTAGCCTAATTCCCAATGAGACCTTTATATTTGAAAATACCATTACCCTTTGACTCAGAACCAGCCCAGGGTCAGGCCCCTGAAATTATACCCCGGGAAAAAACAGCAGGAAAACTTGTCATACTGCTCCTGTCTTGTGTACTTCAAAATATAGCTGCCGTACATCTCATACATTCATTTCCAAGAAATAACATTCTCCACTGGTTTTTCTATTGTGTTGGGAATTAGGTTATCAATCGCAGATTAAAAATCACGCTGCTGCACTTTGTAAGACCTGAATTCAGTTGAGTGTCATTATTAGATTAAGAGAAAAACACAAGAGAATAAATAGTTTACAAGGTTTGAAATATACATGGACCGCTTATTGTTTTCATGGCTTCGCCTTCATTTTCCTTTCAAAACTGAAATTTGGACTCTGGTCCAGGTTTCAATCAGAGCATGCAGAAGTATCTCATAAAATCCATCTGCCTCAAGCATAATATAAATGATTATTATAGTAGTGAACATTATGCATCAGGAGAGTGAAAGAAATGGTACTTTTTCATTTAATCTTCAATTTAATAGGCGTTAATGATATTGCTAGCTAGGATTACAGGTTGGAAGTGCAGGAACTCTGACTCCATCACAAGGGCTCGACAGAAGAACCAGAAAATTAGCATCTTTAATGTTTCTCCCTCCTTGCTTCAAATAAACCATTGTTACCATTATTCTTAGGTTTTAACTTTTTTCATTTAACTCATTAATTTTGAATTCATATTATTCTTCAGAAAAAATTCTTCAATTATCAAAGTCAATTAAGTTCTGAAAGAATGTTAAAAAGTTGCAGTAAGCTACATGATAATTCAATATTTGATCTCATTTCTAGAGACAGCTGTGCAATTTTAAATATCGCCACCTATTTCAGAGCCAGGTAATTGGTCTCTCACAGACCTGTATCAGTCACTGTGATCTTTGAAGTTTGCAACTGGAACAGAGAAAATGAAGATCTCAACCAAAGGCACAATTGACCAAATAGCTCGCCCTCTGCTGTGAGTTTCTTTAATACTGTGGAGAGGCAATATTTCATTTCTTAAAAAAAAATCTGTATGATATATTAAATTCTTTTGTGAGTGGAGACTATAAAATATCACTTTCTGGTGTTATACTCTATATCAACATTTTCAATTGTAAATTTCTATGCACATTTACAATGATATACATTATATATCTTTGTAATATTGTAATTGCATCTTGTTGTTAACACTTCAACTTTATGACCTCTTGCTCTTCAGTATATGCTGGACGCTCCAACTACTTTGCTACTTTGTAAATCACTGTAAATTTAGCTATAAATAATGTAAAGATAATTCAGTCTACATAAGGATAACATGTATGACGTTAAAATGAGATTGAATAAGAACTTCAATTCTGTTTCAGTTATCCCCTTGCCCACTAATCTTGATTCAGCAGAAGATTGTACATAATAATTACATCCCATGTACAACACCATGGAAATTCCACTGTTGCTTCTAGGAAAAAAATGAAGTCAATACTTCCAGCGTATTGACTTAACTTCCAGATATCATAATTTTTCTTCAAATTTTACATCCCATAAATTGTGTTGTCAGTGTTTTCAATAAAAATTAAGCTATCACAATATAATCACAGGTTTTGACCTCAAGGTTGCTCTGTGGATTAAGTCTCTGATGTCTTTTTCCTACCTGTGTCCTCCATATATCTAAAACAACTGAATCAACTTACTGTGACCAAGGGCAATTTACAAATATGTTCAATAACCAGGATTATTGAGGGCTATACTCTTTCTTATTTCCTATTAAAGTGGTTTTCTGCTATTTTCTGCAGCATATATCCGATGGACAATGTGAATTACATTTCAGCTTTATTTTACGTATTTTAATCTGACAGGTAATTGGCTCCTTCTCGTTGGGTTCTCTTTAAACCTCAACCTGTTCTGTCAAACAAGGAGAATGCCTACAATGCATATGTCAAAGTTCTGTCAATGGTATTCTTGAGTCAGTCACTAAGAGTTGTAAGAAAGTATCTCGATTTAGGTACCAATCATCCTTTTCTTGCTTACAAGGAAGATTCTGGCATCTCCATCATGTTGGTAAATGGATATTGGCCATTTGCAATGCCATGGGTTATGGTCATGAGTCCACAGACATCCTTTGAAGTGGCATCTGATACGTGTAGCTACTACAACAAGAAATATGATGTGTTCTCATAAAGTCACTCATCAAGTTACATACAGAAGCAGCGTGCAATTAGACAGGGCCAGGGAATCCTACATCCAAGGATCAGACCTAAACTATGAAGTCCTCCCATGTCTATGTGAATGGTGGTGGACAATTAATCAAATAACA
The DNA here is from genome assembly GCF_037043375.1 of Chiloscyllium plagiosum. NCBI lineage: Eukaryota > Metazoa > Chordata > Chondrichthyes > Orectolobiformes > Hemiscylliidae > Chiloscyllium > Chiloscyllium plagiosum. The sequence continues at coordinate 20,991,905 of NW_028270163.1, read as the reverse complement.
GGAGGAGGAAGCACCATTAATATTCATATCCTGAATAATGGGAGAGACCAGCAATGGACAAGGCTGATGCATTTGTATTCATCTTCAGCCACAAGTGCTAAGTGGATGATCTATGTTAGCCTCCTTTAGAGGTGCCCAGCAGCACTGATGATGGTCTCCAACCAATTCGAATCACTTCACATGATATCAAGAAATAGTTGAAAACATTAGATATTGTAGAGGACTTGAGTCCTGACAACATTCCAGTAATTGTACTGGATTTGTCCTCCAAAATTAAACATGTCTGTTTCCAAGATATTCCACTACACACACAATACTGGCATCCATGTGGAAATGTAGAAAATAGAAGGTGTGCCTTGTACTCAAAAAGTAAGACAAGTCCAATTGACCCAATTATTGTCTGGTCAGTCTACTGTTGGCCATCAGCAAAGTGAGAAGACCATGAGACCATGAGATATAGAAATAGAATTGGGCCATTCAGCCTATTGAGTCTGTTGATGATATATTTCTCAACCCCATTCACCTGCCTTCCCCACCCCTCATAACCCTTGTTCCCTTTACTAATCAAGAATGGAATGATTTGTCGAAAGTGTTATCAAGTGCCAATTTGCTCAGCAAAAACCTACTCAGTAGCACTCAGTTTGCATTCTGTCATGGGTACTCAGCTCCTGACCTCATTACAGCCCTGGTCCAATTGTGAACAAATAATCTGAACTCCAGTGGGGAGGTGAGGTCTGCTCCTTTTTCATCAAGGCAGCATCGAATTGAGTATGGTGTTAAGGGACACCAGCAAAACTGGAATGAGGAGGAATACTTTGTTCTGGGTGGAGTCTTATCTGCCACAAAATAACCTATTCAGCTGCTTCATCAATGGCCTAGTTTCTATCATAATATGTTCGCTGATGATTACACCACGTTCAGCACCAGTCACTTCTCCTCAGACACTGAAGAAGCCATATTCATAAGCATCCAAGATCTGGACAAGAGCCAGGCTTAGACTGTTAAGTGACAAGTAACATTCACACTGCACAAGTGTCTAGCAATGACCATTTCTAAGAATAATGAATATAGTCATTGGCTGCTAATGTTCAATTACCATTGCTAAATCCCCAGTACAAAACCCCTGGTGGCTACCTGTGAGCAGAAACTGAACTGGACCAACCTTTTAAATACTGTGGCTACAAGAATATGTTAGACACTTATAAATCTACAGTGAATAACTGATCTCTTCTCTCTTCAATTGCTATGCAACATCTACGATGTACAAGTCAGGAGTTTGAGAGAAAACTCTCTAATTGCCTGGATGGATGCAACTCCAATAGCGCTCAAGAAGCTTCACGCCATAAAGGATAAAGCAGCTTGTTTGGCATCCTGTCCACCACAATTTCATATTCATAACCTCCACCATTGTGACAGCAGTGTGTACTATTTACAAGGTGGAGTGGAGTAACTTACCAAAGCTATTCTGATAGCATCTTACAAACTACCTAGAAGATCAAGGGCAGCAGATGTATAGGAACAAGTTCCCCTCCTCCCTGCACTGACTTGCAACTACATTGCTGTTTCATCACTATTACTGGGAAAAGTCCTGGAATTCCCTCCTTAACAGCACAATGGTTATACCTAAATTTCAAAGACTGCAGCAGTTTAAGAAGCCAGCTCATCACCACTTTCCCAAATATTAATAGCAATAAGAAATAAATTCTGACGTTGACAGTGATGCCCACTTTCTGTGAATGATTGAAAAAAACTCGACTTAGTGCCTGCCATGCCTTGCAGGAGTCTTGCTCATTTTAAATAGATGAATGAGGAATTGGTTGTTTTGTAAGCAAACAAAACAAGATCCTGTTTTACCCCGATATTCATGATGCTTGATTCTTGCACTGCTTCAGTGGATGAATGTTCACCAAAGAGTGGTTTAGAGTCTAGTTTGATGTCTCACGTGAAATGTCAGACCTAGTCTTGGCTTGTATAATCAATTGTATATTCTGCATATAATGGCAAATTGAAAGGATCAATGGAGGCTTTGGCTTTGTGCTGCACTCACTTTTCCCGAAGCCACTTGATGCTGTCTCCTTAAATGTGAAAATTGCTTGATGAAGTTCCAGTTAGGTCCACTTGAGGTTGTTTTTTTTCCCATTTGTTGGGATTCAGCTCACAAGTTTGGAACTTGGGCTTTAGACTGTTTTTATACCTACATTTGACTTATTATATGGGAGTAGAATGCAACTTTTAGGTTGTGGGAGTCCTCCATATGACCAATCCAAAAAAGGCTGAGCTCTAATGATGCAAAGTAGGCAGTCTTTAGCAAGAACCTCAGTGTTGGGTGTCTTGTTCTATCACGTGTTGTTGCAAATCTAGGACAACAAAATGGAATGCTTCTAGTTGCTTTCTGTGATGCTGATAGGTTTTCAAGTCTTGCAACCAGAAGGAAGTGATGTAGGAACCACTCCAGATAGACTTTGGTCTTTGTTCTGAGATAAACACCATCCTCTTTTAAAAGCCTGCCAGATTCTGTGCTTGCTTTTCCTAAGCAATGGGAGATTTTATCATGTAACATGTTGTTATTATGCAAATCCATGTCAGCACGTAGTGCCACAAAGGCATTAATCTTTTGAGTACATCAGAAGAACACATATACATGAGCCTACATTCTCATTTCATAAGGATTTTCATCAACTGATGGCCTTGCCAGCAAGCTCCACAGCCCATAAAAGAGTAAAAATTGTACCTTAATCTCTCAGCATTGAAAAGACTGAAGCCATTGTTTTCAGTCCCTACTTTAAACTGTGTTCTTTATTTTTTGACCCCTATCCCTCTCTCTGGCAATGGCAGGAAATAAAGTCAGGAGTACTTTTACATTCAATTATTGACATAACTAAACTTCCTCTTTTCAACCCTACTGTTTCTGATCTGCTTTGGCTTCCAGTCAAACAATGTCTTGATTTTAATGTTCTTGTTCTTGTATTCAAATTGTTACAGGGTCTTGACCCTATTTCTGTAATCTCCTGTCACACTACAATTCTCTGGGCTATCATTCCTCCTCTAATTCAGGCCTCTTATACGTCCTTGATTTGAACAACTCTAGTATTGGTGTTTTCGTCTTTAGTATCTTAGGTCCAATGTCATGGAATTCCCTCCCTAAACTTTGCTTTCTTTCTTTATGATATTACCTCTTTGACAACCACCTGATGAAGAAGCAGCACTTCGAAAGCTAGTGCTTCCAAATAAACCTATTGGACTATAACCTGGTGTTGTCTGATTTTTATCTTTGACTAAGAGTTCAGTTACCTGACCCACTATCACCTTATGTGGCTTGGTGTTATACTTGATTTTATCTTGTTTGACCGTTGAAACAGAATTTCCATGCTTATTGTCTGGGGTGGGGGTGTGGGGGGTGGGGGTGGTGTGGTGGTTTGGTAGGGTTCGGTACGGTTCTAGTGGATTTAAGAAGGCTGATTTGCATTCAATGATCTAGTGAAGTGCCTAATTATATTTTATGACTGTAAGTGTTCTGAATCAATGTAAATTACTGTTATTGACCATACCATTTAAATTGTGCAAAATTCATACCTAGATTTGTGAAGTGTACATGTGTGTATATGTATTTGTGTGTGTCTGCACATGTATGTGTGTGTGTGAGTGATTTTGGGATTTATGTTGCACGTGATATGTAGTAATACCATTCTATAACTGCTTCACCTCAGGTGCTCTCTTCCTGCAGTGACCCCAATCCTCTGCCCTGAAGTTTAAGATCAGTAGACATGTGTTTAAACTACTGCTACACATTTGGTAAATTGACAAGGCATTAATGTCAAACCTGTGATGTCATTTGATGGAATGGACTATTCAAGCTCTTTTATGTCCCCAAGTTTCACAGTATTTTGTCAGCACAAAATATTAATATAAATTATGAAAGTAATGTGAAACTCAACCAGCTGTGCAATGCATACATATACTTAGAGAAGGAAAGACAAAGTTAAGAGCAGTGTGGTTTGTGGTAACCTTATTTCACTTTGGGTGATTCATTTCAGAGGAAAAATGATTTCTGCTCAGCTTCAGCCAAATCTGCTGTGCCTATTTGTTACTTAAATTTAAATCCAAATAAAGGGAGCAAAGTCATTTGTGAAGTCCTTGCAAGTTGAGAACAAACCTTCTTCAAATTCAGTGTGAATTATCCTCTTGGAAATGAAAGCTGTTCATTGCCTTACCTCGTCCTTTTAATCTTATTAATATTGTTTCTCTAACTTGCAGGCATTCTTTCAATATGATTAGATAAGATTCCTTGCAGTGTGGAAACACGCCCTTCGGCCCAACAAGTCCACACCGACCCTCCAAAGAGTAACCCACCCAGACCCATTTCCCTCTGACTAATGCACCTAACTCTATGGGAAATTTAGCATGGCCAATCCACCTGATCTGCACATGTTTGGACTGTGGGAGGAAACCGGAGCACCAGGAAGAAACCCACGCAGACACAGGGAGAATGTGCAAACTCCATACACACAGTTGCCCGAGGCTGGAATTGAACCTGGGACCCTGGTGCTGAGGCAGCAGTGTTAACCACTGAGCCACCTATTTGTATAAATGAGTATTGAAACAGGCAAGATGCTTGAGTACAGGAGTATAACCAATATGGCGATATGCAAAGAGGTAGATTTACTTTAGATTCCACAGTAAGTTAATGGACTGGAATTCGGTCTGCCCTCCAGACAGGCGAGTGCAGAGTAGAGCAGGTTAGGCTGATCTACTGAAACATACTGTTGCAATCGTCTTTATTACAGCGTAAAATTAGCAGGAATTTTGAAGCCCGCACATGCACAATGAAATGAGACAATCTAATACTTGTTGTCACTGATGCCCTTCTTCTCCTGTTGGAGTCTTCATCAATTAAATTGGCAGAGAAATCAATTTGATAGTGTTAAGTTGTGCTTCTTGCCCACTATTCTTGCTAAAGACAAGAAAAGTTAGTTTTATTAAATCAGGAGTGACTGAGGTTTTAATGGAGTAATAAACCATATACCATCCTCGATGAACTCCCTGCCCCATCAAATTTAATTTTACAAGTGTGAAGCCATATGTAATTAGAAAAAAGTTAATACTATAATTTCTTTTACAAAATAACATTGAAATGCTCTTTAACCAGTTTATTCATCTTTTACTTTAATGTTTCTCTCTTAATTCTATTCGTATATTCTCATTCTTAATTCTGCTTACTATACAATTATTTCAATGTTCTTTTAATATTTTCTGGTTTTGACTTCCCCCTTTGTTGTCGACATGGTTCAATTTGGTTTCTCTAACTTGATTGTTGATCAATTTTCCTTGCTTACATGTGCCACACTTCCCCTTTAGAGGGCGCTGATTTCAAATAGACGCTGGTAGAGGATATATCTGCTGACAAGCCCGCTCAAAGTCTCTGTACAACTGAAAACAAAATGAATGGCAAAGGTTGTTCCTTGCTGTTCGTTATAAAATATGAGACGATGTTCTTTAAAGGAATAGTCCATATTTAATTAGTCCAAAACACTTTGTTTTGCTGTTTTACATTTGATGTCCACCTTTACCAATGACCTGTTAAAGCAAAGGTGATTGATTTTAAAACAATTTTCTCAAAGTATTAAATACAACACACTATAATTTGAATATCATCATAACATTAAGTTCCTATCTCTCCTAAAGCAGTACACAAGAGCGAGATGTAATCCAGTCCTGTTACATTATTAACCCAGAAACTCAACAAAACTAAATGCTCACTTTACTCCATTTTACCAAAATCTGAAGCATGTGTTCTCCTTCAGAAGTCAATCTTTGCTGTAGCTTACAACTACTAAGATATACCAGGTTCTAGTGTTAAATGTCAACCAGGTTTTAAAATATGTCTAGCTCTCCGATTTCAATGGGTGCAAATATCTGCTCAGCTCTTCATGAAAATTGATTTTTGCATTTGAATTTGCAACTCACCAACCAATCAGTGGTGCTTCTGTAAATATTTGTGGTGACAAATGTGCTTAAAAAACCCTCACTAACTTTCTTCCCATCCTTTTTGAGTTTTCGATAATCTTAAATATTTTGCCAATTGCCATTGCTTGATGAGTTATAAGAGATGCAAATATAATAAAAAAGAAGGAAGGGTGTTGCTCAAAGACTAGTGCAGCCAGCATTGCAACAAATAAATCCCTTAAATATGATTTTTTTTTAAAAAGTTGTCTGGTTTTGGAAGTACAATTATGAAAACAGGGTAAGACCACTTTTAGCTGGGTACTTGTTCTGTTTGGATACTAAAGGAAACCAATGTCTGTGTGTTGGCTGTCTTGGTTTACACTGCTAAATCTGTCTCCTTTATCCTGGCAGCAGAACTGTAGTCCCATGAATGACTGGCTCTGCTGCCAGATTTAGTTGAATAAACATGAGAGCTGTCTGATGGACATCGTTCTCTTGCAATCTGACCTAAATTAGCACCAGAACACAAACAGCCTTAGATATTGAAGACTTGATTTTAGCTATGGAAGTGGATGGCTCAGGTTAGGAAATTTCTCAACTTGGAAGACTCACCTTAATGTTGAAGACCTGGTCACATAAAGTTTTTGCCTTAGTGGGTGGCAGGCATGTGATTGAATCGGGGGGGGGGGTGCCTTTACACATAACCCTTGAGACAGGCTAGTGCAGAGGTAGGCAGGTTAGATTGATCCACTGAAACACGCATACAAACTTTTGTCTCATGAAGTTGACTTCTGTAAAACCCATTGTATGGCAACCCTCACTATTCAACAATATAAACATACATATGTTTCAATGTAGTGCACTGTATGACACTGCAGCTTTGCGGAAAAGAAAATTTGACTAAATTAAGTCCCCATGACCTTTCAACTGCCTCATAGGCATTGCTTATGGCTTGACCTGTAATTCCAATAGATGTTGAAGTTGTTATGAAATGCTGCTATCATCATGGCTATTCATTCAGCTAACTGGAATCAGAAAAATGGAAAATATATAATGAATGTTGTAAGGGTTTTGTAGTGCAGTGGGAGTATCCCTACATGTAGGACTGAAGGTCAAAGTTAATGTCCCACCTGTCCTCGAGGTGTGTTATAAAATGTCTGAGTAGATTGATTAAAAATAATTTCAAAGGCCCCAATGGTGGAGTTTTCAGGTCCTGTCCCTGGGCCAGAATGCCTAGGTTGAGCCCCACCTGCTCGAACATGTGTCACAACATGTCAAAACAGATCAATTTGAATCTTATATATAATAGTGTTGTTACTAGTGCAGAATGGGAAGCTAGCTGACACATTGGGGAAAAATTGTCTTGGTCTGGGGGAAAAGAAGTGCGAAGCTACCCCTGTGGGGTTTATCCATTGCTGAGATGAAAAATATTGGTTCCTCTCATCGTTCACTGCACTGATAGCCTCTCAACTATTTGCAATAAGTTCTCTTTATCAGTTGTGCAGGCTTGACAGATTACCTCCCACAATGTGTTCAACAGGTACTGATGTTCTTGTGGTTTCTGAGAAAATGAGAAACATCTAAGTTTTAAAAGTTTCAATCTTAGCACAAGTGATACTTGTTATTTCATTAATGAATAATTATTTTGCACGACTTTATAAGATTCTTGCACTGTTGCTGGAACAAAATGTTCTCCCTTTAATTCTGCAAATGCTCCAAACAATATTGTGAATTAATTGAGTTGTAAATTAAATCACACATTAGTAGCTATACAATTCAGTTACACCCAAGGTTGTATGTTTTGTACAAATAACAAAGAAAATAACAAATAACATAAAGTGTGCTTTTGCATAACTTTTACAAACATACTTCAGAAAATAGACTGTGCATTTTAATATTGTTTCTGAAGAGCTAGCTACCTGAAATGACTGAGTACAGTTTTGTAAAGAAACAGATTATTCACTTTGTACAGATCCTCCAATTGGATTTCTTTGTTCACTTGGTAAAAATCAACATGTGTTTTAATTCATGCTCATATGGTGCTGATGGTCTTTAGGGAAATTCAGATCTTCCTTTCTGGTTGTTTCCTGTATAATAGAGCATTAGTGACATCCTGACATTTATTATGCAGGATTAAAGGAAATAATGAAAGGTTACCTGACAATTCAGGAGAAGCATTTAATCTTCGTGTAACCCGTTTCCAGTTGTCACACAATAAGTGGGAGGAGCAGCACCTTGGATCATTGCCCATTGATCAAACAGTCTCTGGAATGACAATGCATTCCTTTAGTTGCTAGTGCTCATGCAAGTATTTCCAGTAAATGTGTCAGCATCAAAAATAGCCAGCAGGTGTGTGGTGCTAAGGGTGGTGGGGTGTGTATAGAATGAGGAGATTGGTTAGCTGACATTGTATAGATATGTGTTATTTGCAACTGTAAACAATAGTCTGAAAATTATTTTTACACCAGACAATGCTATGGCAGACAAATTGGAATTTACATTAAGGAAGTTGCTTGTCTTAGCTGAGTCTTCAGAAGAGATGCTATAGGAGGATGTGAGGACTGGGAGGAAGGATTGTAACTGATGTGAAGCTGCTGCGCCATCCTGCACTTTGAATGTCAATTGAGTCAGCTATGTTAACACGGGCATAGAAACAAAATACCTGCTTGACAAATTGATTGTAAATGGTGAAAAATATGGAAAGAGCTACAAGATCTTTTCACCTTGGAATTCAAAGAGTGGTCAAGAGTGATTCTCTTCCAATTTTTCACTAAGGATCATGCATATGAATCTGTAAAACAGGGTCAGTAAAGATGTAAGCTGTTTATGCCAATTTGGCACTGGGTCAAAGTTTTAGCACTCTATCACAAAGTGCATTTCACTGTATTGATTCCATTGGTTAAAAATGAGGGTTGCCACTATGTTTAAGGACAACAAGGGACTGGCAATAAATATTGGCCATGTCAGTGACACCAAATCTGAAGAGTATAGACTTAAATGCAATATTAATGCCATGATCTTACAGAACATTAATATGGAGACTAGCAATGAGTTTTTTGGCAACAAAAACAGAAATTGCTGGAAAACCTCAGCAGGTCTGGCAGCATCTGTAGAGAGAGAACAGAGTTAATTTTTCACGTCCATTGACCCTTCTTCAGAACTTTTTTTTGTGTTATTTGCCAAACTCTCTACATCACATTGAAAAAGTTCCACTGACACAAAGTGAAATATCAGTCTTTCTTGTTGCTGGTTGAGGTGAAATCCAGAGGTTGAGGGACACTCACTGTGGGAAGACCTTCCTATAGTGCTGGTGATAGAAAAGAGCTTGAGGTGCTTAAACTAGAAAGAATGGTTAATATCTGTAATAGATCTATTTTAAATTAAATGCTCCAGTGTGGGTGTTTAACTTGTACAATGAAAATAAATTACCCTAATATAATCCCTGTTATCACCTGATCAGGGCCAAGGAATAGAATCCAGAAACTCGTTAAGCAATTTAACATACTTAATGAGATGAAAAACAAAACTCAGCCGTTTTCAAGTAACACCCATGTATTTATTCATCAGCTGTAATCATCCATTAATTCCTCTTAATTCCTGTGGTCTTTGGCTTCCCCTTTTTAGGCTTCATCATCTAATGATGTGAGTGATTATAAAGTTTAGTTCGACAAGTTATAAATGGTGAATAACTACTTTAATTTTCTCATTCTCATGTATGGCAGTAGTATTTGTGTTGCAAGTCCAAACGTCGACCACTAGTGATACCTCGACCTAAAAGGATGGAGAATCTTTGACCTGGTGTTCTTTCTCTGCCTCTGTGCTTGCTCCATTACTAAGACCAGTTTCTTTCATTGCAGCAACATTTTATACATAACACTCAAGTCCATGTCTTCATCATCGCAAAGTTTGTTTTCTCTAGGACTCTCCTGGACAGGCTCCCTGTCACGATTTCCAACAAACTTGCATTCCTTTAAAATGCTGCAACTCAGGTCTTCATCTGTGCAAACTCCCCATTAGTATCAGCACAAGTTTCAATAGCACTGTGGATATTAACAAGCTTAATTCAAAACTGCTCATGACCTTGGCCCATTCTACTTCAGTGATCGTTTCCATCCTGAATCCCTGCACATAACTTATGCAGTTCTCACATTGAATTTCCCTTTTGCCCTCAGCTCCAGAGAAAGGAGTAGTTTAGTTCCATGACTCTGACCCTTTTACCAGGTCTTAGCTATAGAAGTTGAAATCATAATTAAGCACATTGACATCTCTGTCAATTATCCTGTCCAGTTATGCTATTACCATCTTTTAGGTTCAGCAAGTTCAGTTTTCCTTCTATGATACATATTAATCTATTGAACATCAAAAACATCATCATGCTTGTCAAATAATTAGGCCACAAAGTCTGATAATGATCATTCAGTCAATCTTTGAGATATTCATTCAGGTCTACCCTTGTAACCTGATAAAACTGTATATTCTTCTATTGAATAATCGTAATTCTGACTATGGTGTACATTAAGTTCTCTTCCTCTAATGTGTTTCATTTATTTTGCATCTAGTTTGGCATTCACTAATTTGTGCTCCTAATATAAAGCACTTTGAGACATTTTGTTGCTTGTTAAGGCTGCTGGAAATAGAATCCCTACAGTGGGGAAGCAGGCCGTTCAGCTCATCAGGTCCACACAAACCCTCTGAAGAGGATTCCACCCAGACCCTCCCCCTACCCTATCCCTCTAACCCTGCAATTCCAATGCCTAATCCACCTAGCCTGCACACTTTTGGACTGTAGGAGGAAACCGGAGCATTCGAAAGAAACCCACACAGACACAGGGAGAGTGTATAAACTCCACACAGACAGTCGCCCGAGGCTGGAATCGAACCCGGGTCCCTAGCACTGTGAGGCACCAGTGAGCCACTGTACCACACCTGCAATAAAAGCACCAATATTGGATAGCAAACACATTCAGTATATTTTATGGAATTAAATGTGGTAGCTTGTATCATAATATCCCTCTATACCATAAGTGTAGTTGACAGTTAACAATCTATGTAAAACTGTTGACGGAAAAAGTTTGGTGGTGTTAATTCTGTTCCCAAGGTACCACTGTTTTTCAGACCTGATGTACAAAATGGGCAGCTCAGTGCTGTGTGCTGCAATACTTATGAATGGGGATTGTAAGTGTGAGAGATTTGCTCCCAGTCGACAGAGAACTAATCTGTTGTTGATTACAGAGAGACTGTGTCCTGTGCACTATATCAGAACTAGCTCAAGGGGAAGTCAATATAATCATTCTTTCTGGCTGGCTGCAACGGTCAATTGAGTACTATAACGTTTTATAACATTTTGGACCTGAATCAGACAATTTTTCTCTTGAACTGAGCTGGTTTGATTGCTGTTACAAACAAGAGTCAGAGGAAAATAACTGGAGTAAGAATCAGCCAGAGAAATTTAAGGTGAAAAATAGCCACACTTTAATTACTGGCAGAAAAACATGTTGGTGACTGTTTCCTGTAGACTTCTTCTGTTGACCAAACATTCAAGAATTGATTGGGGAAAAGACGTTCTGTAATCATATTCACTATGCCTTTAACCTCCAATTACAGATTATTTATGAAAATCATTAGAGGCCAAATTGAGAGTTCTATTCCAGTTTATGAACATTGATCAAACCGCAAAACTATAGGAGGAAACGTGTGACACTAGGGCAAAAGCACCAGCATAGATTTTATAAGGCGATGCTGTGAAAAAGAAAATAATTGGCTTCAACTGGAATGAGTAATCGTGGTTAAAATTGCAGACGAATGTCCAAGTCTGTAATCTCCATCTACTTTGTGGCTAGTTCTGTTGCATTGTCCATTGAACTTCTATGCTGAAGCTAATTACTTGCTGGAATAAAAAACAAAATAACTGTTGATGGCTTGGATGACACTTGGTCCTGTACTTTTGTAGCCATATCACATAGACTGGTCTTTGATCCTAACTTTCCTTCTGCTATCATGCATTGCCTCAGAAACACCTTTGCCATTATCATTATGATGTGCCTCAGTTCCAGCTCTGAAGCAGAAGTACAAAGCTTCAGGTCCGCACTTCAGAGGCTTCAGCACACAGTCTAGGTTGAAACGCCAGTGCAATACAAAGTTATATTGTTGGAGGTGCTATCTTAAGACCTATCTGGTGCCCCATGAGAGTTTTGAAGAAGAACATAGATTCATTCCTGATGTCCGGGGCTAATATTTGTTTTTCTACTCAATACCAATTAATTATTTGTTAGCTGTAAGGAGTTTTGGAATGTTCTGAGCTTTTGAAATTTGTAATACAATGCAAGTCTATTTTATTCAATTTTCTCCCATAATTTTAGAGTCATCATGTCAAATAGTATGGAAACAGATGCTTCGATCTAACCAGTCCATGCCGACCATATTCCCAAATTAAAGTAGTCCCATCTGCCTTTGCTTAGCCCATATCCCACCAAACATATCTTATTTATGCATTTATCCAAATGTCTTTTAAACATTGTAACTGCACTTACATCTACCACTTTCTCCGGAAATTCATTCCACTCACAAACCCCTCGTGTCTTTTTAAAATCTTTCTTCTCTCATCTTAATAGTCTGTCCCTAGTCTTGAAATCCCCACCTTAGGGAAGTGACACCCATCATTCATCTTGTCTGCACCTCTCATGATTTTATAAACCTCTTTAAGGTTATGCCTCAACCACCTATGTTCCAGTGGAAAAAAAAGTCCTAGCCTATCCAGTCTCTGCCCATATTGAGTAATGGGGAGAGAGTGGATAGGCTAGGACTTTTTTTCATTCCCTTCCATTTCCAGCAACATCCTGGTCAGTGTCTTTTGAGCCCCCCCGCCCCCCCCCAGCTTAATAATATCCTTCCTATGACAGGATGGCCAGAATTGGATACAGTACTCCAGAAAAGACCTCACCAATGACCTGTATCACCTCAACATAATTTCCCAACTTCGATACTTTCTTTAACCATGTTATGTTTTCTATACCATTCAACAGTCATTAGGCTTGACTGACAATCTACTCGCTTCTGTTACGTTGTAGCTCTTAAGCTATCCCCTATAAGATGATCAGACGTGCCCTGAAATAACTGCAAAGGGACTGTGCATACTTGGTCACGCTTGAGTGTTGTTCAAATGCAGCCTTGTAATCTCTTGCGCTGCCTTTCCCTGACAAATTCATGTGCCTCTGATATTCCAGCTTCAGACACATTCAAAATCGAAAATCCATGAGTTCCATCCCTGAGAGAGAATGAATCCAGTTGTACTGTTTTACAGTTGACTAGAGGCTTGATGGCAGTTTGGGAGATTCATGAAAATATAGGTCTGCAATGCTGTCAGGTCTCAGGAGATCAAGTCACTTACATGGCTGTCAGTGGCCCGAACTGCATCAGTTCACTGTGCAATTTACATAAATTTAAAAATCATACAACACCAGGTTATAGTCCAACAGGTTTATTTGGAGGCACTAGCTATCAAAGTGCTGCCTCTTCATCAGGTGGTTGTGGAGCAGGACCATAAGACACAGAATTTATAGCAGAAGATTACAGTGTCATGCGGCTGAAATATATTAAACAAACTTAGATTAAGTCTTTCATCTTTTCGAATGGGTTTGCTAGTTTTGGTTTGTTGATATGTAAATCCCAGTTTACGTAACTCCTTCAGTGTGAAAATACAGTTCTGCAAGCAGGGCAGAGGGGTAATTCAGTTCTTGCCTTTGACCGCACAGGTGGAATTGTGATCGTGCTGTTCAGTGAGAGAATCATGAGTATGCATTCTCATCCCACCCAGTCATTCAGGCTTGGCACCAAAGTGAAACTCTGACAGAGCTCTGATAAAGGACAACACATTTCTGACATTCACACATCCAAACACAGCAGTCAATAGTAAAACCATTCAGAAAGCACTGTGAATCTAGAATTAGAATACAGGGAAAACTAGCCATTTCGATACAAAACTGGCAAGAAGATAGGAGACAGTGGATGGTGGCTGAGGGTTGCTTTTTGGACTAGAGACCTGTGACCATCAGTGTCCCAAAAGGATTGGTCCACAGCTTTTTGTCATTGATATAAATGATTTGGATGTGAATATAGGAGGTATGGTTAATAGGCTTGCAGTTGAAATCAAAATTGGAGGTGTACTGGACAGTGAAAAAGGTGACCTCAGAGTACAACGGGATCTTGATCAGATGGGCCAATGGGCTGAGGAATGGCAGATGGAGTTTAATTTAGATAAATGTGAGGTGTTGCATTTTAGAAAAGCAAATCAGGGCCAACTTATACAGTTAATGGTGAGGCCCTGGAGAGTGTTGCCAAACAAAGAGACCGAGGGGTGCAGGTGCATAGTTCCTTGAAAGTGGAATCGCAGGTAGACAGGTTAGTGAAGAAGGCTTTGGTATGCTTTTCCTTATTCTTCAGAGCATTGAGTATAGGAGTTGGGAGGTCACGTTGCAGCTATACAGGACCTTGGTTAGGTCACTTTTGGAATACTGCATTCAGTTCTGGTCTCCCTGCTGTGGAAGGATGTTCTGAAACTTGAAAGGGTTCAGAAAAGATGTACAAGGATATGGCCAGGGTTGGAGAGTTTGAACTACAGAGAAAGGTTGAATAGACTGGGGTTATTTTTCCTGGAACATCAGAGGATGAGGGGTGACCTTATAGAGGTTTATAAAATCATGAGGGGCATAGATAGGGAGAGTCCACAACTGTAGGGCATAGGTTTAACTTGAGAGGGGAAAGATTTTGACCTGAGGGGTGACATTTTCATGCACAAGGTGGTACACATATGGAATGAGCTGCAAGAGGAAGTGGTGGAGGCTGGTACAATTACAACATTTAAGAGGCATCTGGATGGGTACATGAATAGGAAGGGTTTAGAGGGATATGGACTAAGTGTTAGCAAATGGGGCTAGATTAATTTCGGATATCTGGTTGGCATCAATGATTTAAACCAAAGGCTCTGTTTCAGTGCTGTACATCTCTATGACTCTGTAGTCTGGACTTCCAAACTTTACTCTCATGGCTAATTAGATTGCTTAGAAAACTGTTTCAATGCTCCATTGACTTGATGCTTTCAAGAATTACATTTTAATAAACTAAACAAATATCTGAACAAAAATCAACAAAGAATGCAGGTGCTGGAAATCAGAAACAAAAATACACAAAGGTGTAAAACTTCAGCAGGTCTGGCAGCATCTGTAGAGAGAAATCAGAGTTAACGTTTCAGGTGCAGTGACCCTTCTTCAGAAAAGAAGAAAGTTCTGAAGTTGGGCGACTGAATCTTAAGCGTTAACTTTGCTTTCTCTCCAAAGAAGCTGCCAGATCTATTGAGTTTTTACAGCAATCTCTGCTTTTGTGGTTGAAAAGAAATGTCTGCATTGACTCTGCAGTACATTCTTAAAACAAATATGTGATGCTGACCTCTCCAGAACAAATAAATTTCAGTATGGAGATTTGCAATAAAATAGTTGCAGGTGGATTGTGACTGTACAGGAAGGCTCGATTGAAGGCTGTGTACCTCCACTTAATGCACATTGATTTTATAATACACAGCTTTGGGGATTTTGTTTTAGTGACAAGGGTGGATTTTTAAATTTAAATTTGAGGGTGGTCAGATGCGATGACTGGTATTGATTTTAATGCAGCTGCATATAAACTTGGTGTCCTGCCAGAGCAAGATAGATTGCCCTCCCACTTGGAGCTGACGTTGGTAGCCGACAGATTTGAGTGAGCAAATACAACAGGAGCACAGTTACTGTGCTTGGAGGTTGCAGGCTGTATAGTGTATTCCTATGGAATTAAAAATTAAACTGAAGTTCATTTCTGGTTTATTCTGTAGGGACAATTTTGCAGTAACAGGAGTGGGGTAGAAGCATGAATACATACAAAAAAAATCTTTGCTGTAAGGGGGAAGGGATTCCACAGTTCTTCAGGATTAGTATTTCTGTTCTTGAGTCCAAAGCATTCACACTGTTGGCTTTCTGGGCAATGTTAACTCATCGGGGCAAACATGAACAAAGGAGAAACTTCTGTGGTAGTGTCGGCACTAGGATTTGATTTCAGCAATGGATCGTAATTCCCTCTGTAGTCACACTCTGCCGGAATGTGCTGTGACTAACCAAATGCATTTGGTCCACTCTGTGGATTTCCAGGTGTTTTTCCAATCAGTAACTTGTTATTCTCTGCTGTATTTGTTCTTTCTCCTTTTAAGATCTTTCTTGTCGCTGGACAATGTCAGATTGATACAGACAGTACATTTTGTCTAAAACACAAGAAACAGGTGATCACGGTTGGGTGCAAGTGCAGGATGGCAGACCACAGGGCTGCAGCTCTGCACAGTCATGAATTCAGCAGAGAAAACAGAAGTGTTAGGCATTACTTTGTTCCTTTCCCCCAGGAGATTACATTGCTGCAGGGCAGGGGGACAAACAAGTGTTTGGTCATGATGGACTGTCCATCGTTGTGTGGGGCAGACTTGTGTGACCAGCTGTTCTTTACCCACCTGTCAATTTCACAGGTTCAACTTGTCATTTGGCTCCAAGTGTAGACAGGGAACTTGATGAAAAACTCAAGTAAAAATCCAGTTTTCTTCACATTCGATTACATTACTGTCACTGAATCCCAATCAAAATCCTTGGGGTCATCATTGACCAGGCACAGAACTCGACTAGCCATATAAATACAGTGGCTTACTGGGCTAGGAATTCTGCAGCGAGTAACTCACCTCCTGTCTTCCCAAAGCCCATCTATCATCTATAAGTTACAAATCAGGAGTGTGATGGAAAAGCCCCCACTTCCCACAGCTCTGACAGCACTCTTGAAGCTTGACACCATTCAGGGCAAAGCAGCCCACTTGATTGGCACCACATTCAGAAGAACATCCACTCCCTCCATTATTGACGCTCAGCGGTAACAAACGTATACCACCTGCAGATGCACTGCTGAAATTCATTAAGCCTACTTAGACAGCAGCTTCCAAACCTTCCAACGCTTCCATTTAGAATTCAAGGACAACAGAAATTTGGGAATATCAACACCTGCAAGTTCTACTCCTGCCCCCTCACTATCCTGATTCGGAAATACGTTGCTGTTCCTTTACTGTCACTGGTTCAAAATCCTTGGACTCTCTCCCTGGCGACACTGAAGGTCTGCTTACAAAAACCTGGACTTGAAAGGTTCAGGAAGGTGGCCACCACCCTCTCAAGGCAACTAGTGATGAGCAATAGATGCTGGCCCAACCAGCACTGGACCATCCCATAATTGACATTTAAAAGGAATTACACTGTATTAACAAGATTCTAATGTTGCACATTCTATTAAAAATAATGCATTGTGAATTTGTTGGCTATGAACTACTGATTGGATTTTAAGAAGGATGAAGCATATCCCAGTGACTTGAAGCCTTTTAATATGGCTATGTATTTGTATCACTGCATGGAATAATTTCCAAATCCATTGAGGGGAGTCAACTTGTTTTGAAAACGTGAGCAGAGGCAATTACTTTGAAGAAGTGTGGATGGATCATCTCCTAACCTATTCACAAAATATCCAGGCAATCACTCAGGTGGGAACTATGTACTAAATGTAATCAATGCAGTAATGAACTCTGGCTGAGAGAGGAATCCACCCCATCCATAACTGATACAAATCAAACCCATCCAGCTGGAATACATTAACTGTGACCATGTTAGGATCAGTGATCAGTTAGAGAGAGATCATATGACAAGCAACCTAACTCTCCTTGAGTTTAAGAAATTGTTTTCTTTGAACAGAGGGAAGCTATTGGACTCTAGCAACAAAGCACTTTTGAGCCTCACTTGCTTCCTCTTCTACACCCATCTTGTAAGTTTGAACTGTATCTGCTGAATGACTATCTGTGTGCTGCACAGAAATTTTAAAGAGCTCAACCCAGCAGTCTCCAGAAGAACAGATAAATTGTCCACGTCATTGGACTTTTAAGTATCAGATAATCCATCCTCCCACTCTAACTTATTGAGTATGCGTGTACATGCATGCATGCCTACATTTTTGTAAATTTATACCTCAGAGTGCTTCTATAATTTTTACTTAGAATAATAAATACCAATATCTTGTCTGTTCGTATCTTTTACAGTCACTGCGAATAAAGCAGTTATACACCTACTGAATTGGCAAGTGCATCTTATTAAATACTGTCAAATGGAGAGTAAGGAAAAGGTAATCCTTTGAACTCACCTCACCTGATCATAACATTACTGAGTAAAAGAAGGATATTCTCATCGGTTCAGGGGTGGCATGGTGGCTCAGTGGTTAGCATTGCTGCTTCATTGCTCCAGATACCCGGGTTCGGAGCATTGCTGGCAGCTGCCTCTACTCCCCTCGGTGCTGTTGGCATTGCAGCAGTGAATCTTGAGATTGGGATCCTTGATCATGGGGAAGACCTGCCACTGTCCACCAGTGCTTGTTGGACACTTGTGTCCAGTGGACCTTCCTGAGGAGAGATGACATGGGGCTCTTGCAGTTTCTCGGTCGGAGAACCCTTTGCCTCATTAAATGTGAAAGTGAAAGGTGATTGTAGCAGACCATTGAAAACAAATTCTATAGAGGTTGACTGGATAGAGCAACCAGTAGAGTTATCAAGTTTATCAACCTCGGGTGACTGTTTCTGTGGAGTTTGCACATTCTCCCTGTGCCTGCATGGGTCTCTGCTGGGTGCTCTGGTTTCCTCCCACAGTCCAAAGATGTGCAGGTTAGGTGGATTGGCCATGCTAAATTACCTATACAGTGTTTGTGGATGTGTAGGTTAGGCACATTTGCAAAAGGAACGGCAGGGTTATAGGGTGGGGGGAGGGGGTGGGTCTGTGTGGGATGCCCTTCGGAGGGTTGGTGACTTGTTGGGCTGAATAGCCTGTTTCCACATTGTGGGATTCTAGAAAAATTTCTAAAGATTGCCATTTGTGGAGCCTTCAACACACACCCTGTGGAGGAGCAGGAAATGGTGATAACAAATTTGGATCTCCACGTTTAATCACACGTGTTTACAAGTTGGAAGTCATTGCCAGTTTCACAGGGTAATATTGGCAAACACAAGTTTTGTCAGTGAAATAATGAACATATCGAATATCGAAACAGAAACGAGCTGTTGCTATTAGGCTTCCTCCATTTATACATTAGATGAAAACAATCTTGATCGTACAACTGTTTTAAAATGGCCTTCATATGCTTATTATATCCTATCTCCAGAATAGAATTTCATAATACACATAACAAATGCTACCAATAAGTTCAGTGTGTTCTGAAAATTCTCCCTGTGTGATTAATGGTTAGAAGTGAGCCAAGAGTTTCTGGGTGATATTGGCCTAGCTTCAGAGTGGCTTATGGGATTGATTTATCAAATTGATACCTCTGACTTGCCAAGTCCACTTCATCACTGCATGATTTCCAGGTGATGCAGATTTATTTCTGTTTATGATTAACTGACTGATGAGTTGGTAGGTCTGTAGTTTCTCGGCCTACAATAGGGCAGCTCATTTCGATGATAACGTACAGCTGGAGGAGACGTAACATTGGGCCAGTGTTTGCTGCAGCAGGGCATCTGTTAGCATGTGCCATTAAATTGCCTCTGAACCCTTCAGCTCAAGTGTGGTTTGCTTTCTTTGGGCACAATTTAATCCCTTGACAGAGGTTTGAAGCTAGGGTATGCTTCTAATCAGATATGAGGATGGTGGGTTTCTGTTCCTTCCCACCTTTTCCCTGATGAAGGTCACGGCAGTATGTCTCCTCACTCGTTGACAGTTATTACCAACTTCATCTCTTCCAGTTGTTGATGGTACTTAACCAGTGGAAGGTGGGGAAGGACCATGCAGGGAGCCCAGAAAGCTAACCTTGTCTTGGTTGCATGTGGGCACTGGAGGGTTTGGAGGAATGAGGGTGCCAGGTGATCCATGATGGCCAGGCACTGAGTGCCGGGTCCAGGGATTCATCATCCCCACTGAGGGTCATCCCTGTGACTCCCGCCCCAACCTGCAACTTTTATCCTGTTCTCACACATCTTTTGGTTTGAGGTCACTCAGTTTCTCATGGATGCATTGCTGGCAGCTGCCACTACTCTCACTGGTGCTGTTGGCATTGCAGCAGTGTTGAGATTGGGGTCCTTGATCATGGGGAAGACCTGCCACTGTCCACCAGTGCTTGTTGGGCACTTGTGTTCAGTGGACCTTCCTGAGGAGAGATGACATGGGGCTCTTGCAGTTTTTCAGTTGGAGAAACCTTTGCCTCATTAAATGTGAAAGTGAAAGGTGATTGTAGCAGACCATTGAAAACAAATTCTATAGAAGCTGACTGGATGGAGCAACCAGTAGAGTTATCAAGTTTAATCAATGAAATGTAACCATTGTGAAATAAAAAGCTGAAGCAATGACAAAGGGAATGAATTAAATGGATTGGATAACATTTCAAAATCAGATAGAGAATGTGAAATAAAACGGAGAAAGAGACAGAGGAAAGCTAAAAAGAAAAATAATATTCAAAACGTTTTTAAAGATTCCTGAATAAGTTTAAACCCTGATGGCATGAGAATTCACATTTGTAATAAATACTTTTCAATGCCAGAGAGGATGATTGACAGTCTTTAATATAAATGATACTGATCACAAGTTACTTCTGCTTGTAATAACAAGAGTTAACATATTGTGGTGCAGAAAACAACAAATGCTGGTGATCACAGCAGGTCGGACAGCATCTGTGGAGAGTGAGCAAGCTAATGTTTTGAATCTTCAAAGAGTCATCTAGACTCTCTCTCTATGGATGCTGTCTGACCCGCTGTGATCTCCAGCATTTGTTGTTTTCAGTACAGATTCCAGCATCTGCAGTGATTTGCTCCTACTGTGTTGCATTCCCTGGGAAAAAACACATATACCCAAAAAAAGAGGGGTGGAATGCCATTTTCTTGGAGGCAGTGGCTGAGTTGTACAACCATATGTTCGTTCCTTACCTGCAGTTTCTGTAGCATTTATCCCGAATTTACTGAAGATGATATTAACCTCTGCATTATTTTGAAAGTGTTCTATTGATCATATGTTGGCTTTGATCCACGCTTCAACTTTGAAAGCCCCTGGGAATCTTTCAAATGGGATCTGTGATTCACTTCCTATCAGTAACAACAATCTTGAGTGTTAGTTCATGAACAAAATTAGGCATTCGTACACAAAACTCAATTACTGATCGCACTAAACTATGGAAAATGCTCCTGAACCTCACTCACACAATTGTGAAACCATCATTATGTTAGGCTATCATTAGATTTATTGCAGGATGGTTGTAAAACAGTTACTAATTTGAAGCTTGCAATCCCCAGGGATAGTGGTAAAGGTGTCCATTTGATTGACTTAAGTGCAATTATTCAAGGTGTGAGTGAAAATTGCCCTGGTGAACACATTCATTTTACAAAAATCAAAGTTAGATGGGATAGTTGTTGAGGTTTTGAGAACTATTTCATTTATGTAAATGCCTGAAGAGTGCCTATTTTGCTGTGCACAGAAGCTGAAAGTCTTCAATCATTTTCTGGTTTTACCACTGTTAAAATTCCTGTTTAAAGCAGGAAATTCCTATTAACCTAGTGCTTTCCCCTGGTACTATGTTTACAGGTCAGATTACACTCAGGTCCCTTTTGTACAGGATTTGTATAATTTCTGAGTTTTGCCGTCTGCAGCAAATCAATAATGATAGTTTGAAGCATTTCAGAAACCCATGCTAATCATATTTAAGGAATTGAATGTACGCAAATCATTTGCTGATGTTCCCTTGCCAATTCTTAGCAATTGTAAAATAAAGGTGAAAAGGGGGACATTGAATCAGTCAGCAGAATTGAATGACATACTTACTGCTGCTACTTTCATAAACTTTGAAGCAAACCATATGTTGGACACACGGTGAATTTGGTTGCACTGGAGTTTTATGACTGACAGAAACTCAATATGGAAAAAGCACTGGGTTGACCAGACTGTGGGCCACTTCTCACGACAACGTTCCTCAGTGAGCGGGGAAGATGGTCAAAATCATGAACATCTTCAGAGGCAGTGCCTGGATGGACAATTAGAACAAAAAAAACTGGAAAAGAGCAACAAGCCCAGAACATCCATGGAGTCAGGACTGCCCTCTCATTCAGTGTAAATATTGAGTTTCTCATTAAAATTGGTATTCTTGCAAATTGTCCCGATGAATGCAAGATGAAAAACTGTGACAAAATGTTTCTTTTTCTTTTCAGCAATACTCAAGAAACAGAGTTAGCATTTCCAGCTTCTAAAACAATCTTCTTTCAGATTTCCAGCAGCTACAGTACTTTGCTTCTGTATCTTTGAAGAATGGTAGCCCTAACTTTATGCAGATATTGCCATATATCTGAGGCAGCTTTGGAGCAGGCCATTTTGTTTATTTTTATTCTTTGAATGGTAGGATTTGCAGTAAAATATCAAAAAGCACAATTTCAACAGCTTCAGTGGCTGGAAAATTGACAAAACCTTGAAATGGAATACGCTGCCAGCTACAAGCAAAGAAACAGCTGGGTCGAAAGGTGTAAGTGACAGTTCAAATAATGATGTTACACTATAGCTGGGAGTCATGAGAAAACTTAAACTTAATTCAAAAATCAAATAGAATACCACTGCCTGTAAGTTCCCTTCTTAGCCCCACATCTTCCTTCACTGCCATTGGATGAAAATTCTGGAATTTTCTTCATAACGTCATGAAGGGTGTATCTATATCCCAGCAGTATTTCATGAAGGTGAATCACTCCTTCCTTCTTAAGTACAGCAGGGATGGACAATAGACGCTGGCCTTGCCAGGTTCACAAACATTACATAAACAAAGAGGAAAAGAGCTTCACTTTACTCTGTGCAACATCTGTATAATGAGGACACACAATAGTGGAAATATTTCAATTTCATTTCTTCTTGTAAGTTCTGGACACAAATTTATTTTTATTCATTCATGGTTTGTGAGCACAGTTGGTTCGGCAGACATTTATTGCCTGTCCCTAGTTACTCCGAGAAGATGGAAGGGAGGGACCTTCTTGAACCTCTGCAGCCCATTTGATGTAGGCAGACTCACAATGCTGTTAGGGAGAGATTTCCAGGATTTTAACTCAGTGTCACTGCAGGAATGGTGGTATATTTCCAAGACAGGACATTGGGTATGACAAAGGATACCATCCCTATAGGATAATCCATTCTTGTTATAATAAGCAGTCACAGTGGTCTTACTGTGATAGGACTGCAGAATGGTAAGAAATTTCAAATTGACTTCTTGTTTGTTAGGACAAGCTTACCTGGTCTTTGAACAACTCCATAAATGCCATCGCTTCACTCCATGTTTGCTGATTCACCAGGATGTTTGAGAAATGTTCCAATATTTAATGTAATAATTAGCCATTAGTCACAAGGACCGTTTGAATTAAACAATTTGGTTCAGGAATTATGGTGACCCTGTTTACAGATCATGTCTTTAGACCAGTGTGATTTTTTTGTTAATTAAAATTGCTATTTTTAACTAAATATATTCTATGTTTAGTCAAAATGGCCTCTAGCACATGCTGTTTTCTCTAAATTATTTATATCTACACTGGCAATAATCCAGAAAAAAAAATGCTTTCCAGTTTCTTAGCCAGATTAGTTTCCGTACTGGGTTTCCTGTTAAAAAATGTAAATGGATTGCCTGGAGTATCAGTGGGTGAATGCATCGTATGATACGGTACTCAAATATATCAACCAGTTAAGTACCAAGTTTGATCCCTGGTTTGCTGACCTTCTGACCATCTGATGGAGATTTGCTTTTAGGATGCGAGTAACATTGATACAGTGCGTTACCAAATCTGTGATTTTTGAGAAAAAAAACAGAAATTTGAAATGCTCCAAGCAAGGCATTAAAAAATTCGACTAAAACAAATTAAATGAATAAGCACGAAGAGTAAAGAATTATAGAGACGTACAGCATGGAAACAGACACTTTGGTCCAGCCAGTCTATTCTGACAATAACCCCAACTAAACTAGTCCCACTTGCCTGAGCTTGACCCATTATCCCTCCAAACTTTTCTTATTCATGTATTTCTCTAAATGTCTTTTAAACATTGTAACTGTACCCACATTTACCACTTCCTCTGGAAGTTCATTCCACACATGAACCACTCGTTGTGTAAAAAAAGTTCTTCAACAAAATGATATTGAGGTAATCTGCAGATTCCTTGTGAGTACTCAACTTTGAGTAGACTTTTGCAGAGACATGAACAACATGGTTATGGGCAAAAGTGTCACAAAATTGTTCGAGAAGTCCAAAAAACTGCACCTCAGCAACAGAATCAACCCCTTGCATCTTTGAACTAGATTCTGAGCATTGAGGCGAGATACTTGCTCGGCAGCAGGAGTTGCCCATTGAGAGAGAGCATTGTTTGTAAACGGCCTTATTTACTGCAGCTCTTGCCTCAGTGAGATGCCAATTTTAGCTTGTCTGCCATCTCTGCAGCAAATGACGGGAGCCATGCAAGGAAGCTCCGAAGAAGGGTCACTGGATCCGAAACATTAATTCTGCTTTCCCTCCATGGATGGTGCCGGACCTGCTGAGTTTTTCCAGCAACCTGTGTTTTTATTTCTGAACTCACAGCATTTGCTTTTTAAAGGCGGTGCTGGCAACTGAGATGCTCCTTTATTAGATTAGATTAGTTACAGTGTGGAAACAGGCCCTTTGGCCCAACAAGTCCACACCGACCCGCCGAAGCGCAACCCACCCAGACCCATTCACCTACATTTACCCCTTCACCTAACACTACGGGGAATTTAGCTTGGTCAATTCACCTAACCTGCACATTTTTTAGACTGTGGGAGTAAACCGGACCACCCGGAGAAAACCCACACAGACACGGGGAGAATGTGCAAACTCCACACAGTCAGTCGCCTGAGGCGGGAATTGAACCCGGGTCTCTGGCGCTGTGAGGCAGCAGTGCTAACCACTGTGCCAACATGCCGACCACATTCTGGGATATCCAAGCAGCACGAGCTGTTCCGAGTGTGGAGGGTGGCAGAATGATCCTCGAATCAGATCATAGGCATAGGTTAGGTGGTTAATGATGTCAGTCTGGTAAGAAAGCTTGCTAGGCCTTGCAGAGAGATGTCCTACTTGAAACTCAACGAAATTAACATTTCGCTAAAAGTAGTAAAATGCAGCCCTGATTTTTGAAATGCTGTAAACCGCGGTGAAAGAGACACATGCAGAACCCTGGCATTTGTATCATGCAAATTGATTGTGTAATAATCATTAAAGGTATTAACCCATTGGAGGATTGATCCTGAATGAGAATTGGAGGCATGAGGCGATGTGAAAGAGCTGCACCTTTGAGTGAAGGTTCATCAAAGGTGAGCACTATCAACATTCAACACACTGAGAGGGTTGCAGCTGTGAAGTTTACAGTCAGCCTGCTAAGGGGACCTTTTGGGCCATCTAGCCATGCCATTGTTTCATAACATATAAACCTCTGAGCTTAGTCAACATCACAAGCTTGGCTGAACATGCTGCTTTCACGAACAGACTTCAAGAGTATCAGACAGATCAACTATTTTTATACTCAACCCATACAGTAGCATTTCCACTTTGTTAACCTTGGAGCAGAGAATTAGGTTCTGTATTGCTGCAACTTCTGCCCCTGGTCCCTATTTCTTGTCTCCTTTTGTCTGTATTGTCTCTCTTGCTAGTGTCATTCTTGCCAAAAATTGCCAGTGATTGAAATTCATTTTGAGCCTTGCTAAAATTTCTTGCTTTACTTTCTCCTTGCCCATCAATTTTGAGGATTCACTCCAGGGATCTGTGCAAAGGTGCAAAGGCCCAGTATTAATTGCCTATCTCTAGTTACCTGGGAGAAAGTGGTGGTAAATTGTCTTCTTGAACCTCTGGAATCCATGCAGCGAAAGTATTTCAACCGGATTTTGAACCGGTGATGAAGAAATAGTAACATGTTTGAAGTCAGAGAATAGGGTGATGAATTTCCTATTGATTTCCTTTTAAGTGCCCGAGTGCCCTGTTAGACCAAAGGCCAGAAATTCCAGTGAACAACGTAGGAGCCTCTAGGAAATTGTAAGCAGTCAGCTTGGTTGTGCTTTCAGCCAGCTTTGAGTGAGTAATCAACCATGCCAGACTCTACTTATGATGAGAGGACAAAATACCCTGCTTTGAACAACGGACTGGAGGGTGCGAAGTGTCATTGGAACATTCCCCTCAATTCCCACTGCTCAAGCACCCTGCACAAATGTGCGCTGGATACGTCGGTGTACACGCTAGGAATACTTTCCACTGGAACCTTCTTAAATTCAGGGCAGCATTTTCTTTCTTCATGTGTGCATGATCCAGTGTCTCTCATGGTTGTCTTAACAGTATTAGGCAAGTACAGGACAATTAGGGAAACACTGGGATAAATCCTGGCAGTTCGGAGACAGTCGGGACCTCTGCACCTGCTTCAGCTTTCTTTTATCAGCTGCCGAGAGGCATGTGGGGAATGCAGGGAGCAGGTGCCATGGTACTGATGTGGCCCGTCACACTGAACAGCACCTCTGCTTGTGGGAGATGATGGACAAAAATAAAGACTGTTGTCCCCGTAATGACTGCAAAGACTCTTAATTAGCCTGTACAAATAAGCTTATCCTTAAAGCACAGACACACAATGCTTTGATCAAGTTGGATTTATAAGGAGAGAAAGGCTAATTGTTTATTATTAGCTGAATGGATTCAAAGGCAGAGAGAGCACCTGCTGAGACCAAGAAATCCTGGCCCTTTTTGTTCCTTTGCTGAATAGAAGAGGATAATAGCTGGCTAAATAGGTCAGAGGGTGATAATCTGAAGATGGGATGGACTCATACTGATAAACAAATTATGATAAAGCTTTAAAAATTTAATTGATTTTTTCTCCCCCCCCCCCCGGCAAGCTTTTTGTACTTGGTACTTGCAATAATTTAGGAGAGGTGAGCATGAAATACTGGTGATAAGACTGGCTTTGCTTTGTATAATTAATAGATAACATTATGACGGCTATCCTGTGTCCCTTTTACCACCAACTAATGAAACATCTTGCACCCCCCCCACCCCATAAAATCTTGTTACTGCTGACGATCATTTTATCTCCAGTGTTTTCCTTCTGATGACATTGACTCCTAACAACCAGTAACTCTTTGATATCTCATCCAAGGTGTAATTGGCTTTCTTGACATGTGTGACTGAATTGTCCCAATGCTGTGGTAGCGGGCTAGACTTGAGTGTGGGCTGTGGAGTCTGGAAAATAGTAATGGGCCATAAAATTGATTGATTGCCCACTCCACAGAGCAGGTCAGCCAAGCTGAGTCCCCAATTTAGGGAATGATTTTGACATCTCTGTGGGACTCATTTCACACCCTGATTCACAGGGTATTGCTGTTGTCCCTCTTATCTCTGACTTACTTGAATGCCTGCTTGTCCTTACAATCCTCAACTTGATGCAGAGGTGCCCACAATTCCTGGTGGGGCTCTAGAACTACCAGTCCTCTGATTGGCAGCCGAGTCACAACCCTCAATAGGATAGCAGAGGTGGCCAACTACACAGCTGTCTCTGGAAGGTTCCTGAGCCAGTACTTGCTACTAAGTGTGGGTATGGGATTCATACTTGGTGCCAGTGCAGTGATCCTGACATCTTTTGGAAAATCCGACCCCAAGTCTGGAATGGTTCAGCACTCTTGGGTGTAACATTGGTTCCATCAAAACGCCCTCTTGACAGCTGCCAGAAATATCACACCTCAGGTCAAAGTTTCATCTCACTCCCCAGCTCTTTACTGAATTTGAATCAGAAAGATGAACTGCCTGTTTAACCTCTGACCTCTAAATCCCACTGTGCTTACTTTTGCAATGGTACCACTGTACCTCCATCATGGCTAAAGCTTTATCAATATCTGTTGCCACATCAAGACTCAACTTTTCTCAAGTTTTACTAGCCAGGTTCCCTAAATCACAATCCACAAAGCCTCAACCCATCCATCATTTCACAGAGAATATTGATATGATGTCAAGTTGTGACTGTGGTCATCAAAATCAGATCATCTCTCACTGACTGAACTTATGCCCTGAGAGATCAATACCAGGTGGCATCAAAGTATTCACACTGTTGTTTACCTCATATGTGAGTCTAAATAGTGATTAACGGAGTGTTATTTGAAGATGCCAGGCATTGTGTTGGCAGAGGTGTTTGGCTTATGATTTCCCTCCATAGCACAAGAAGTCAGTTGGAACAACTCACTGTTCTTCCTGCCAGTGCTGTAGCTGCCAGACCGATGGCAATTTCAACATCTCACCCATATTCCATAAGACTTTGTCCTTCATTTTAACTACCATTATAATCACCTCTGCAGTGGGAAGAGTTTACACAGCTGCTGCTGGAAGAAATGGTCCATTTCATTTCGACTTGAAGGGTTTTGGCCAGATCAACACAGCACATGTTCCTAGTTATCAACTCTTTTGCTAAGTATGAACCACGCATATTTATTAGAACACTGTTCCAATTTTTAATTTTTAAATAATTGTACTCCACAATGTAATTCTTGCAAGAACAGCAAATTTTGTAGAGGTCAGGATACAGGTTAACTATCCCTTCCTGTGCCCCAAGCACAGGAAACAACATCTTGCCCTGGGCTCTGTTATGCTGGGCCCAAAACCAAAATCCATCCATGCTGTTGTGCCAAAGGGGAGATTTGGCCAGTGTTTATAGCTTCCTGAAAGTCTGATAAGTTCTTAAAATATCTTCAGAGTGCTACAGAAGAACCCTGGACTTAATTATTGTTGCTAAGCAATAATTATATTGCTTGAAAACTTTGATACTTCTACATTGAGTATAATAGACACATAATGTTTTTTGTTTATGATATGAAGGGATGAAATCGCCGATAGTTATGCTTTATGTATAAGTACTCCATATTAATGTCACATGCTCAAGTTTTTTTATATTTTAGCACTACCAAAGAAATAGTCCTTGTGCAATAGCAGTGTTACGTGTTGGCATCACAGTATCAAATGTATGGAGACAAAAGGATTAATCTGGTTCTGTTTTAAATTGGCCCTCATGTTGAACTGTACAATCTGCTAATTGGACACATTTACTCGTGAGATAAGTTTGTATCATGCCATAATGTAAACAGAGGTTTCACCATTTGCAGAAATGAAGCCAAACTACTGATGAAAACAGTAAATTGGTGGAATTCTATAACTTTTGACTTTTCTCAACAAGAAATAACCAGTCAGGCAATGCTTAATAGTTTAAGTGTATATAGAGTAGCACATTGCAGTTCATAATTATAATATTTAAGAATAATCAGGAATTAAGAGTCTAAAAAATGATCACGAAATCATTGTCGATTTTCAGAACAATCCATTTGGTTCATTAATGTCCTTTAAGGAAGGAGATCTGCCATCCTTACTTGGACTTGCCTACGTGTGACTCCAGACTCACAGCAATGTGGTAAATTCTTAACTGTCCTCTGAAGCAATTAGGGATGGGTAATAAATGCTGGCCTGGCTAGTGATGCTGCCCACATCCAATGAACGAATAGAAACAATAATAATTTGAGAGGAGGTGTCTATACTGCTGAGTAGTAACATACTTACCTCTCTAATGAATTGTAGAAATGCTGACAAAAGAGAATAAAGAGCATATCTGCCTTGGAATTGATGGAAAATCCAAAATGATTTAAATATACTAAACTCCAAATGTTAGAAATCTGAACAATCGAAAATACTGAAAATATTCAGGAACTGGAATCTGACCAAAGGTGTGTCTAGCTGAAAGAGTAACATGAGGATTCTCTTCAGATACTGACTTACCTGTTGTATATTTCTAGCATTTTAAAATCCTGAACCAAAATTCTATTCTGACTAGCAGATAGTGAGACAGGGCTTGGAAAGAACACCAGTACAATGTATCTTCCAAAGCATTGCTTTTCTGTCTATAAATTCAGTACAATAAAGCTGACCTAATTTAATAATTGTCTTTAAAAGTATTTTACACAATAATACCTTTATTAGTACGTAAACAGGCTAGAGTTTGGAGTGATCATTACTGTTTAATAGCTGGTTAAATTGATCAAAGTGCGATTATCAGAGGATTATGTGGTGGCTGTTGTCCTTTTTATATCTTAGATCTATGCAGGAATGTTAATAGTTTCTGTGTGTGAAACAGATGTTATTCACAGGGCTTTAAAATGTCTACTTAATGCTTTGGCTTGGACTTCCAGTTCTTTGTGGAGTTTATTTAATTGTTCCCTGTATTCACACTTAGCCAATAAGCACAATGAATATCAACAGTAAACAGTTTCGCTTAATCAGAGTACAACGAGCAATATCACTCACGTGAAGTCATATTGTATGCCTTTTCAGTGTGGGTAGAAGCGAATGAATATTGGCAATTATAGACACTTTTAATCTATCTGTTCAGACATCTTATTACATAACTATGGAGCAGGAGCGACATGAACAGAGGCCTTCTGACCCAGAGGTAGGGACACTACTACTGCACCACGAGAGCCCTTTAAGATTTTAGCTAAAACCTATCCTTCATGAAGTCAGGCTGTTGTTAAAAAACACCATAATTAATTAAGTGCTTGTGTCTTAATCTGCCTTTTCTAATTTATGGTGAAACATATTTTCTTGTAATGGAGCATGGGGAATAATATTGAATTCTGCCCGGTGACAAGACTGTGTGGTTTGGTTGTCATGGAAACAGAAGCCCAGAATAAAACTCAAAGAAACTCAAGGGCTAGCAAACCAGTATAAAACCAGAAATGAACAGACTGCCCCATTTTGAAGTAAACTAGACCAGTATGTCTCATTTGCCAGTTTTACTGATTTTTTTTTCTTTTGGCTTTACACCTCCGTATAAAAGGGGGAAGCTGGCCTGGCTGGCACTGACTCTTCGACTTAGACAAACAGAAGGACCTGAAGAGGGAGACTGAAAACAGCCGCTGCTGTGCCAGAGTGAAAAACTGTTCTTGTGCTAAACACTAAGTAGGTAGCTGGTGAGAATGGATTCCTTGTTTGAAAAGACAAAACATATCGAGATATTAAGAGTAAGGTGCCACCAGAAGGTGCTTTATCCCTGGGAATAGGCTTGATGGTAATTAGGAGATTGAATGAAGAGACTTTTTAAAGATACTGGAGGACTTGCCATGATTTGGAAAGAAGAATGTAAGAAAAATGGATCTTGATGCGAGTTAGGAGAAGTTTGGAACATCATCTCCAAGGCTATGTCAATGTTGAGAGTTTAGTGTAACATATAAGTACATTGTGAGGTTTTCTGCTTGTTAATTGTTTAATGAGGAAAATACCTTTTACTGTGGTTTGGTGTATTAGGTACTGCTAAGTAATATTCAGTGTTTTTCATGTTTAGATTGTTTGATACAGTAGAATCTTTGTCATGTGGTAATTTCCATCAGTTACTGGAAAACGCATATCTCTGTTTATAAGTTACTGGACTCTAATATTGTTTTAATGAAGTCAGAAGTCACACATCATCAGAATGTAGTCCAACAGGTTCATTTGAAATCGCAAGCTTTCGAAGCGCTGCTCCGTCGTTAGGTGAAGGTCCTGTTGGACTATAAACCTGTTTGGACTATAACTTGGTGCCATGTGACTTCTGACTTTGTCCACTCCAGTCTAACACTGGCACCTTCACATTGTGTTTTATTAATTAATTTGTTCAGTCTTCATTTTAGACAGAGATGATTTTTTTTTTCACAAAGAGTCATGAGTCTTTGAAACTCTCATCCTGAAAAAGTGATGAAAGCAGCGAGTTTGGATATTTGTAAGCCAGAGATTCTTGATAAACATGAGGTGAATGGTTATCAGGTCTACGCAGGAATGTGGAGCAATCATATCAGCAAAAACCTTCTGAAATGGGGGAGGAGACTTGAGGGGCTGACTGACCTCCCCAATCTTAGTTCATATATTTGTGAGCGTTAATATAGGATGCACAATTGCCACACTGTGAACACCACAATCCCACAAGCATCAATGCGACGACAATCAGTTTTTTTGTAATTGTTCATGGGATATGGACATCACTGGTCAGTCCAGCACTTATTGCCTATCCCCTGTTGGGATTAAGGCCATTTCAGAGGATGGTTTACAATTCACACTGTAGTCAGTCTGCAGTCACATGTAGGCCAAACCAGGCTAAAGACAACAAATTTATTTCTCTAAACGGAGAACATTGGTAAACCAGCCTTTGCTTTTGTGAAAAAAACAACAGCAGCTGCCATAGCGAACTTTTAAGTCCAATTTTGTCTTTCCCCATTATTTAAATTCAGATTTCACAATCTGCCACAACAAGATGTTGATCCCATGTCTCCACAGCAAGAGTCTGAACCCTGGATTACTAGGCTAGTGACATTATCCACTATGCTGCCACCTCTCCAGTTGGTTGAAAGCTAAATAATGTCCAAGACAAGAGAACTGCCCTATTGTTCTCTAAACTAACACTGACACAACTTTTACATTCACCTGCGAGGGCAGATGGACCTTGTCTCATCTCATTCAGTCCTCACTGGATTGTCGTGAAGTGGACTTGAACCCACAATCATCTAACTTATAAGGCCCAAGTGCAGTCAACTGGATGTCATCAAGTTTCTCTTCCACATTTCGTACGCATTTGTCCACCCTTGAAATGGCCCACTTAAAATTTCCTTGGTTGAAGAACCTTCAAATCTGCTGGGAGAGGAGGGAAGAATTGTTGTTCAAAATTTTCATGAAAATTAGTGCAGTCCCACATTTTACTCACGTTTGGAAAAATATGGACTATTTTGTGATAGGCAGTGTGGTTTTGTGCGAGGGAGGTCAGATCTCACAAACGTGATTATGTTTTTTGAGGAAGAGACACAATTCACATTGTGGTCAGTCTGCAGTCACATGTAGGCTAAACCAGGCTAAAGACAACAGATTGCCTTCTCTAAATAGAGATTATAGGGGGAAAGTTGGTGAATTTTGTTCAAATGAACTTTAGCAAAGCCTTTGACAAGGTCCATCATGGTATGATAATATAGAAGGTGAGGTCACATGGGATGTGTGGTGAGCTGAATGCAGAACTGGCTTGGTCATAGAAAACAGAGACTAGTGGTGTTCTGCAGGGATTGGTGTTGTGACCCTTGTTGTTTGTAATATATATAAATGATGTGGAAGAGAATTTGGATAGTCCGATTAATAAGTTGGCAGATGACACAAAGACTGAGGGAGCTGTGGATAGTGAGGAGGATTGCCAGTGCACACAGCAGGATATAGATAGGTTGAAGACTTGGGCGGAGAAATGGCAGACAGAATTTAATCTGGACAGATGTAAAATGATGCATTTTGGAATGTCCAATGCAGGAGGGAAGTATACAGTAAATGGCAGAACCCTTTGAAGTATTAGCATATAGACGGATCTCGACATGCATGCCCACAGTTCTCTGAAAGTGGCAACACAAGTGGATACGGTGATCAAGAAGGCATATGGCATGTTTGCCTTCATTGGCATTGAGTATAAAAACCAGCAAGTCATGTTGCAGCTGAGTAGAACTTTAATTAGGCTATATTTGGAATGTTGTGTATAGTTCTAGTCGCTGCACTATCAGAAGGATGTAGAGAGTTTAGACAGGGTACAGAAACAGTATATGAGGATGTTGTCTGGTTTGGAGGGTATTAGCTTTGAGCCAAGATTGGATAAACTTGGTTTGTTCTCATCTGAACGCCAAAGGCTGAGAGATTTACAAAATTATGAGAGGCATGGATAGACTGAATAGTCAGAGACTTTTTGTCAGCGTAGAAATATCAATTACAAGAAGACGCAGGCTAAAAGTAAAGGGGTAAGTTTAAAGGAAACATTTTTTACACAGACAATGGTAAGTGCCTCAAATGTGCTGGAGGTGGTAGAAGCAGAGACAAAAGCAACATTTAGTAGGCATCTTGACAGAGACATGAATAGGCAGGAAATAGATGGATATGGACTTGGAAGAGGGAAAGGTTTCTGGTTTAGAAAGGCGTTATGTATCAGTGCAGACTTGATGGGCCGAAGGGTCTGTTCCTGTGCTATACTTTCTTTGTCCCTTTGCAACAGACTTGACATTTATGGCAGCTGTTTCCTGCAGTACAAGTATTTCTTTACTCAATGCTATCCTTAGCTTGACGATTTTCCATTTCAATTACTCAGTGGCTTGTCCTTAGGCATGTTACAAAACAAACTACACAATCTCCAGTCTGAAATTTGGCACAACCAGAATGTACCAGACCATTTCATCATACCCTGATTCTAAGGAGAATGCAACAAACACATTCATGACAACCTGCAATTAACAGAGTCCCATTCCATGAGTATGAGAAATGTTGCTGATAATCATTCCATTTAACTCAAAATATGTATTTTTCTAAAACAGTTGACGGCAAGTGAACATATATTTTGCCCTTTGACTTTGCTGGCAGCCTCAGGTATGAAAGTAAAAAGAATGGTGTTTTGTGATGTTTCCCAGACACTTCTAAAAGCAATTAACAAACAAAATGTTTTACATTGTTTATTAGTACCTTTGCGAGTCAATATAGCATTCATTTTGCATGTATCCCAGTACTCCATTACCATTTGACATGAAGGAATGCCATCAAGATCTGAAAAGTGACCATTCTGGAATGAGACAATATTTCTGTTTTGATTTCAGATTTTGAGCTTCGATGGTATTTTATTTTTATTAGCCAGTTAACTGATTCTTGTTAATGTTTGTTAAGGGAAGAATATTGTCTAGTAAATCAGATAACTTGTTGCTTTTCTTCACAATAGTCTATCAAAATATACTATTCACCTGAACTACTGGAACCGCCAGAGGCATTTAGAATCATATCCAAAGAGTGGCCCTTCCATCAAAGCAGTAATTGTCAGCCTGGATTATGTACTCAAATTCAGAAGCTTGAGCTCGCATGCATAAGGTGAAGCTGCTGGCGATTGAGCTGGGATATAATAACACAAGGATACCCTGCTGTGGTGAGCCCACTGAGGCCATAATATGAGTCAATGAGTTGGAGGCTGGATGAACATTACAGCAGGACTTGTTCAAACAGTGTGTTTTGTATAAAATAAACCAAAGTCTCTTTACTTAAACTGTAAAACAAACAAAGTCTATTTAAGAAGAGTCTCTACAGAATGCAGCAGCAAAGAGAACGTATTACTGAAATTGCAGCAACTTTTCTTAATACAGTCAGTTCTTCTATAACACAATGGTTGGGTTCTTGTGCAACCCTGTGTTACAGAAAAATCACGCTTTGCAACTAACGCTTTAGATGTTGGTGATGTAATCACGTTGCAGCTAATACGTTTTAAAAGTTTGCACTTTAGAAACACTGTCCCCAATTCGTCAATAGTGTTACAGCGAATTTGAATTAATGAAATGCGTGTTATAACAGAATGATCTGTATAGTAATTTCCCCACAAAACATATTGAATGGAGAATAGTTACATATAATAGTTACATTATGTATGTAAACTCAATCAGAGTTATTGACAGCAGTGCAGTTTCCATGTGTGGTTGACAGGATTCAGTCATCTTCACTCTGGCCAAAAGTAGAGCTGTGCGATGGATCATCATTGGCTGAAGTATTGAAGGGTTAGTGAGAATAACAAACATGAAGCTTGTTAACAGTAGGCATGATTGTACAGGACCAAGGAGCTCAGAGGTTGATGTTGATGGTTGAGAGTGGTGATATCATAAAAATTGGCAGTAGCTGAAATGTTTATTGCCTTCTTGCAGCTGCTAGCATTTTTCCTGGGGCCTGTGGTAGGGAAGGAGGCTGACAGGCCTTATTCATTTCCTTAGGCCAAATGAAGCTTAGCAATGGCTGACCACTCTTCAATTCATTTTGTGATGTGGGAAGACTGCCAGACACCAGGAGGAAATGAGAGCTCACATATCGTGCACTCTGTGGCCTACAGTGAGGACGCTACTGGCAAGGGGCATTTTCTGGGTAGTAGTACCACTCACTGCCCCCACAGACAAACCCCATGTCAAACCCCATGTCGAACCCCACTGACCTAGCATTCTTGAAGGATCATCTTTCTGTGTGCTTAGAGAGAACACAGAGGACATAGGACAGTACAGCCCAGCACAACCCTTTGTCCTCGATGGTGTGCCGCTATCTGGTTGAAGTTCTAGAAGTGACAACTGCTCCTGTTTGGGCTGCTGGGACTGAAGAGGGCCTGCAGTTGCTGGAGATTTGGATTGTGTCCCTAAACTGGATGGGAGCCCTGATGGCAGGCATTAATTACCACTTACAGTTTACAGCTCCCATAAGTGACAAAGGTGGTGTTGCTCCTGACCTCCTGCCCAGTGGACAGGGTCACCATTGCCCGCAAAAATCCCAGCCGGTTGGTGTCTTTAGGAAGAGAGAGGAGTAAACTAATTAAAAACCTGCTGTTCATCTCTTGAAAGCTGGGGGTAGCTTGTGTTTGGAGAGTTGGAGACACCAACAGATAATGAAGACACTTCTGATGAAAATCAACACAAAACCAATTTCCCTGTGGGCCATTTCCCTTCAATGATGGCTGCTCATTAGCCATAACCATGTAATAACAGCTTCATTACCATCACAATCTCTAATGCCATTAAGATATCGAGTTCATTTAGGGAGATCTTTATTGGCGACATAATTATGTCTTCTGTGTTTGTCTCTGTTCTTTAATCTCGACATTATTTCAAGCCTGCTGTTGAAGCTATTTGCATGCAAAATTAAAAGGTAAAGGCACCATGGTTTCTGAATATTCATCTCTTTTCACTTTTATTTAATTCGGGTTAATATAGAAAATAATCCTTTAATTAACCCATTCAGTAATGCCAGCAAATTAATAGTTCATGAGCTTGTCATGTTCATTTGCATATCTTGTAAAATTCTTTCAAGCAACGTAAGAATCGCTGGCAATTTGAACATTTGTTCTCCACTGTAATTGCCTTTGAATTCAGTGGCTTAGACGGCAGCTAAGAGTCAATGATGTTGCTGCAGCTCTGGAGTTACGTATAGGCCAGGCTGGGTAAGGATGGCAGATTTCCTTTCCAAAAGAACAGGAGTGAAGCAGGTGAGTTTCTATAACAATCCATGTTAGTTACACGGTCAGATTAACCAGGCTAGCTTTCAATTTCAGATTTATTCAATGAGTTTACATACCATCCATTGCCATGGTGGGGGTGACATCATGAACGCAGAGCATAAGTCTGGGTCTCTGGGTTAGTAATCCAGACATTAGTCCGTTGCCACAGCTTCCCCAACATTTATATTACTGATGACAGCAATTAGACAATGTACTAGACTGAACTGAGGTGGACTGGTGGGCGATTGTAAGCAAAATATGAGTCACTTTGCATCAGCAAGCAACAACAGGGAAAATGGTCAACAACAATGGGCTGAATTTCACTATAAATCAGCAAAGTGTCAATTTTGGCAAGGTTTATGAAGGATTTCAGGGAGGCGATGGCCGGCTGGTATCATTGCTAGACTATTAATCCAAAGACACAGTCATGCTTTGGGAACCCAATTTCAAATCCTGCCAACAGCAGATAATGGAATTTGAATTGAGTATAATCAAATCTGGAATTAAGAGTCCAATGATGATCATGAGTCTACTGTTGATTGTTGTAAAAAAGCATCTGGTTCACTAATGTCCTTTTAGGGAAGGAAACTGCCATCCTTACCTGGTCTGGCTAACATGTAACTCCAGACTCCTGACTTTTCAACTGCCCTCTGAGCAATTAGTGATGGGCAAGTAAATGTCGGGGTAGCCACCGATATCGTCATCCTATAACTGAATACAAAATATCTTTCCGTGAGACCTAGTGAGTTTTTTCTACCATCTTCCCATAATCACCTGAAAGATGTGGAAGAGCCGAATCAATGTTTCGGGCATAAGCCCTTCATCAGGAATGAGAAGGTCTGTCTGTCTGTCTGTCTTTAACCTCACACCTTTAATGCATTGTCTTAGCTGAGATGGCACCTTTTGTTATCTTGAGAATGTGACTTAGAAGAAGTTCTATTCTAAAAGATGAAAGACTTAATCTAAGTTTATTCAATATATCATTTCAATTGCATGACACTGTAATCTTTTGCTATAAATTCTGTGTCTTATGGTCCTGCTTCACAACCACCTGATGAAGAAGCAGTGCTTCAAAAGCTAGTGCCTCCAAATAAACCTGTTGGACTATAACCTGATGATGTGTGATTTTTAACTTAGTCCATCTCAATTATTGAGTCTTCCTGTCTTTTTAGCTACAGCACATGGATGGCCAAGGGATTTCTCAGCTGTGGCCCTCCCAGCATAAACCTTTTCCCACCGATTAGGGGTTGAAATTGGCTTCTGACCTCTGTGCTTCCATATTCTTGGTCAGGAAATCCTCCATAGTTTGGGCATCAGCCACAGAATATAGTTTCAGTTGAGAAGGGACAGGAGTAGTTTGTCCCTTGTTATCTCCACAGCTATGGGGAATTACAGTCCACTATCCAACCTATCACCATCACTCCCCCCCCCACCTTCTTCCACCTATCACATTCCTAGCTACCTTCCCCCCAGCCCCACCCTGCTCCCAGTTATCTCTCAGCCTCCTTTCCCCCACATTCCTGATGAAGAACTTATGCTCAAAACGTCGACCCTCCTGCTTCTTGGATGCTACCTGACCGGCTGTGCTTTTCCTGTGCCACACTTTTTGACACTATCCCCTTAAAAGTTTATTAAGTTATCTTGACACCTTCTGGTGTGAAATTCCAGGGTTGCTCTCCAGATAGCCACTGAATTTATGTCCACAGTCATCTTTTGGCTGTATGTATTATTTGGTAAAAGAACGTACGTGTTGGAAGGTGTCCATAAATACTTCATCATCATGACATGTACTTCATAGTTGCTTAAAGTGTAAACTGTTTTGAGATGTCCTGAGATTGAGAAAGGCATTATAGAAATGCAAGCATGTCCTTTCTTATCTTACAAGATCGGTCAAGAATATTAGAAATCTTGCAATTATTGATCAACTGATATGATGCCAAGATGGGGTCTTTTGAATGATTGAACTAAGATGTACTATACAACTTTTCTCATCTGTGAACTTATAACAGGAGTATAGCCATATCCGCTCAAATCAAAATAAAGAAACACATTGAGTTCAGAGCTGTCAACATTGAAGGAGATGTTATTCTCAGTGTGTGTGACATAATTTACAAACTATAGGAAAGATACAGAGCAAACTTCTGAACAAAACTAAGTGACAGTCATTCCTGATACATGCATCTGGGACACTGGAGTGGGCTGAATTAACATATTCTTTCTCTTCCTCAGCACCACCAATCCCTGGAGAGAGTTTGCATGATGGACTGGCAATTGTCCAGCTTCTAAAATGCTTAATTTTATCCTGTCCACTGAAATTGTTTCAAAATCAAATTAGATCTTAAAACTCTAGTGTTGACAGGAAAATTTGTGGTTGTAGTGGAGAAATTTCAGCTAT
This sequence comes from Chiloscyllium plagiosum, assembly GCF_037043375.1. Lineage (NCBI taxonomy): Eukaryota > Metazoa > Chordata > Chondrichthyes > Orectolobiformes > Hemiscylliidae > Chiloscyllium > Chiloscyllium plagiosum. Next base: position 20,952,425 of record NW_028270163.1, on the reverse strand, counting down.
TTGGGATAATTGAGCAGCGTAACAAAAATGATGAACAGATCTGGCACTGATTTTACTGGAAGCAGTACTTAACCTAAATACTAATGTCTTCTTCAAAAGGCCCATAAATGAGCATCCCTGATTGTCCTGAAGAGGAAGATGCAATGCACCACGTATGCTGCTACCTGTTATTAAATAATGACTGACTTTGAATAATTTGATCCTGGTTCTCAATGCAAAGAAATTGGGGAAACATTTCATTGCTATATTTGCAATAAAAACAGATTGATGAGTGTCATATTCTTTCAAACAGCAGCAACAGGTTGAATTTGTTGTCATCTTTTTATTAAGAAATGGAAATCAATTATTTTGCATTAAAGAAGTTATCCAAATATGTTCTGTATGGAATTGCTGGTATGGTTAATTTTCTCTTGCTGGAATCAAGGAACTAAGCAGCTTATACAGTAAGCTCCGTGTTGTTTTATCAATGCTTTGTTGAGATATCTCTCAAAAGCGCAGGGATTAGACTTGGCAATTGATGTCATTTTGACATGACTTGAGTCAACAATTGAATACAATCCTGGTAACGTGCTCTTCCTAAAAGAGAGAATGGTGTTGGGGGTGAGATTGGGTAGGGGGTTGTGGAGTGGGGTTTTGGTTTAGAAGATAATAGTGAGAGCGGTGTAAAATAATTCAGCATTGACAGTATTCTGTACTCCACTTATCCATATTCTCTCCAGTGCAGTCTTATAAACTTCTGCACAAGAGACCTAGGAAAATAACAAAGATAACATAACATAATAAAGATCAGCATCGCTAATTATGAATGATGCACATGGCATGGTGGCTTTCATTAAAAAATGTGCACTTTGATTTAAATCAGAAAAAAAAACTGCTCCTCTTTGTGGACATCAAAGTCTTCAAGAGAAATTACTACAGTTCAAGTTGAACATACTTTTGCAAGTCTTATGTAAGACAGAGTAGTTTTTTTTTATTAAGTGTGAACAAATATTTCCTTAGCCCATAAGCACTACTTTTTCCATTGATTAGCCTATTATAGACAAGCAGTATATTAGAATAATTAAAACAGTTCTTTAAAAAGAGAACTGCCTGCGTTGTTTACTAAATATAGGCCAGTCCTAAAAAGTACTTGCTATTTATTATTTTTATGCTACGTGAGGACAGAATCTATTTTGCATCACTCCCTAATTCTGGCCTACAGAGTTTTTTTCCCCCTCAACAAGTGATTATTTTTCACCTGGAAGTGACTTGTCCAATCTCATGTCCTTGGGTCACAAATGTCACAGCTTTGCATGGATTAATTCTTCTTTGAAAATAACAGGAGTGTGTGGCGTGAGCTGCTGAGCAATGTTCAAACATAGATTTGACAAAATGCCCTCCGTTTCCTAAGACATAACCTCAAAGTTTAAAACACTCTCAGTCAATTCATGTGTAATCAACAAATTGTGAAACAAATTCACTTTTATTAATAAATATGAAAAAGGGACCAGTGTTAAGTCTGATTGCTTGGTGTTGGTGTCATGTTGAATACTTTGGAGTCACCAAAAGATTTGTTTACAAAATTTGAAATTTCAGCCAAAATTTGAAATTTTTTTTACAACTGGAGGGCACGTGAAGCTAAACCGGATATAGATTAATATCAAAATTTGCTAATTAATCAGATGGTTTCTTCTCCAAACATTATTGGTTAATTTGTATAAGCAAACTTTGGTTTTAGTGACTGGATTGTTTCTCAGTGATTGTTCATTTTCCTGGTTTAGCAATAAATAAAGCACTATCTGCTATTATAACATGAATAAAGAATTAAGAAAGCAGTCATTTCAGGCTTTATTCAATGACTATATTGCTTGTGATGAAATCTGCACCAAGAAGATGTCAGGTTCAATCTCCAGTATCTGGACTTAAATAAGTCCTGCCAATACAATTGAGATAGACATTAGTACTAATTATTTGTACTTTCAGACCCACTAGAATTCTCATCAATAAATTACCAAAACACTACAAGAAAGATCTTGCAGTGTGTTTGGCATCATCAGGAGGTCACCTTGCATAAACTTAACAATATGTGGTCACCATCTACCATAAGTCGGTCAGTCATCTTGTTCCTGATCACTTTCAGAGTGACCACTGCTGGAAGATACATGTGAGAACAGGCTGAACTCAGCCAAGGAAGGCCTCATGGTTACAAGGCATCATTTTGTGATTAGAATTCTTATTTTTGGGTGAGATATTGGAAGACTGTTGATGTTTGTGAGTATAAAACCCAGCAGGAGTCAACAGAGACAAAAAATAAATTGTTGGAATCAGCCGCGAGCAAATTTGCGACTGTGCTCTGAGTCATTTACTGTCTTAGGAACATTACAATGATTCAATAAACAAAGGTAAATGATACTCATTATTTATCCTCCTTCATTTTGATTTGGTTTATTTTTTTTCATTCAGTGAAGCTTATAGCTCAAATATTTTGGGGGGCAATGTACACTCAGGACTCAAGAAATTGGAAAAGAATCAATTAAATTTCTGTGAGCATACTTGTATAATCCAAGGAATGCAGCTTAACAGAGATAACATAAAACAGAATCAAGCAAGACTGATGACAGCAGTGTTGGTGCCACTGGCATGTTGAGAAATAATTCTTGAGCCAAGTGTTGAATTTTATTTGGCTATGTGTGTGATGTGCGTGACACTATTGAAAGAAGTTTTAGTTGTTAGCATTTATAGCTGTCAGAAACTTGGAATAGTTGCTGACAAAAAGTTAGGCTATAATTAACCTGTCATAAAATGCCTGAGTAATTATTACTGCACTTTTGGCAACAGTGTTCTCCTTGTGAATCAGCACATGTTGTTAGAGTTTGTCTTGTCTGCATTGGGCTTGTGATACTGAGCGGGCTAAACCTAAGGACTGAGACAGGTGATATCCCTCTAAGTTCAGAGTATTGTGCCAAGTGAAAACAGAAGTATTTTCTTTGTTGATTCCATATTTAAATAGTCATAATTAAATATATTTCAAATGTTCAAGCTTGCAAAGCAGGAATATTGCTCACTAAATCCAAGGACACCCCGATATACATAGACTCAATCTATGCAATGTAAATGTTGCAACCAATACTTGGCAACACACCTTGCTGCACGGAATTTTAAAATTAACCTTGTTCTCCATAGTTAGGATTCACAGCAAATGTAATAAAGTCATAACTTTGCCCATATCAGATGATTCCAAAAAAGCACTTAGACAGTCCCAATGGTTCAGACAAACATTCTGTCTTCATTCATTTTACCAATGATATAATTTTTTTCAGAAAGGTTCTGCAAAGCTTCGATCAGCTTTACTGAAGAAATTACTTCAGCAGAGCAGCTAAAGTCTCTGGTGGTCTCCACTGCAAAATCTATTTGTCATTGTAATGTTTCTCAATCTCCTCTTCTGTGCCAAGTTAGTCAATAGATACCAGAGATAAAAACAGATCTGAGTAAGGCTGGGGAAGGGAATTCCCAGATATAGGGACAAAGATAGATAGATGACAGATAGATCAAATACTTGAGCCAAGTGTTGAACAGAATGCTCTCACATAAGTTTTCTTTTTTTGCAGTCTTGGGATTGAGGATAACCTGCCATAATTCCACTTCAAAGGGTTCTGAGATGGCTGATAGACCAGTGTGTGATTGGTGGACTCTGCCACATGTTGGACAGATGATGCAGAGAGGTTATGTAGACAGAAGTAGACAGGATACAGGGAGGGTTGTATAGACAGGTGTAGACAGTGTACAGGGAGGGTTGCGTAGACAGGGTAGACAGTAAAGGAGGAGTTATGTAGACAGGTGTAGGCAAGGGTATAGGGAGAGTTATGTGACAGGAGTAGATAGGGTATAGGGAGGATTGTGTAGACAGGGGTAGACAGAGTACGGGGAGGGTTGTGCGGAGAGGGGTAGACAGGGTACAGGGAGGGTTGTGTAGACAGGAGAAGACAGGGTACAGGGAGTGTTCTGTAGAGAGGTGTAAACAGGGTATAGTGTGTAGACATGGGTAAACAGGGTACAGGGAGGGTTATGTAGACAGGAGTAGACAGGTTACAGGGAGGGTTGTATAGACGGGGTAGACAGTGTACAGGGAGAATTGTGTAGACAGGGCACAGGAAGCTTTGTGCAGACAGAAATAGGGTACAGCGAGGGTTATGTGGACAGGGGTAGACAGGGTATAGGGAGGGTTGTGTAGAGAAGTGTAGACAGGGTACAGTGAGGGTTGTGTAGACGGGGTAGACAGGGTACAGTGAGGGTTGTGTAGAGAGGGGTAGACAGTGTACAGGAAGAGTTATATAGACAGGCGTAGTCAAGGTATAGAGAGAGTTATGTGACAGGAGTAGACCGGGTACAGGGAGGGTTGTGTAGACAGGGGTAGGCAGGTACAGAGAGGGTTGTGAAGACAGAGTACAGGGAGGGTTGTGTCGAGATGGGTAGACATGGTACAGGGAGAGTTGTGTAGAGAGTGTACAGGGACGGGTGTGTAGACAGGTGTAGACAGGGTACAGGGCGGGTTGAGTAGACAGGAATAGACAGAGTACAGGGAAGGTGGAGTAGAAAAGGTGCAGCTGGGTTATGTAGACATGGGAAGACAGCGTACAGGGAAGATTATGTCGACTGGGTGGACAGGGTACAGGGAGGGTTGTGTAGACAGATGTAGACAGGTACAAGGAGGGTTATATAGTGAGGGGTAGACTGGGTACAGGGAGGGCTGTGTAGACAGGAGTAGGTAGGGTACAGGGAGGGCCATGTAGATAGGAGTAGACAGGGTACAAGGAGGGTTGTGTAGACAGGGCTAGACAGGGTACAGGGAGGGTTATGCAAACAGGGATAGACAGGGTCCATGGAGGGTTGTGTAGACAGGGTACAGGGAGGAATGTGTAGACAGGGTGCAGGGAGCGTTGTGTAGACAGGGGTAGACAGGGTACAGGGTGGGTTGTGTAGACAGGGATAAACAGGATACAGGAAGGGTTATGTAGAAAGGGTCCATGGAGGGTTGTGTAGGCAGGATACAAGGAGGGGTGTGTAGACAGGTGTAGACAGGGTGCAGGGAGTGTTGGGTAGACAGGGTACAGGGTGGGTTGTGAAAACAGGGATAAACAGGATACAGGAAGGGTTATGAGAATGGTGCAGAGAGGGTTGTGTAAACATAGGTAGATGATAGTAGTCAGGGTGCAGGGAGTGTTGCGCAGAGAGGAGTAGACAGGGTATAGGGTGGGTTGTGTAGACAGGGGTGGACAGGAAACAGGAAGGGTTATGTAGAAAGAGTGCAGGATGGGTTGTGTCGACATAGGTAAACAGGGTACAGGGAGAGTTTTGTAGAGATAGGTAGACAGGGTACAGGGAGGGTTGAGTAGACAAGCTGAGACAGGGTATAGGGAGGGTTGAGTAGAAAGACTGCATGCTGGATTATGTTGACTTGGGTAGATAGCATACAGGGAAGATTATGGAGGTAGGAGTAGATAGGGTACAGGGAGGGTTATGTAGACGGGGTAGACAGGTTATAGGGAGGGTTATGTAGACAGGTGTAGACAGGATGCAGGGAAGATTGTGTAGACAGATATAGATAGGGTACAGGGAGGGTAGAGTAGAAAGGGTGTAGGCCGGGTTGTGTAGACATGGGAAGACAGCATACAGGGAAGGTTATGTAGACGGGGTAGACAGGGTACAGGGAGGGTTACGTAGACAGGGGTAAACAGGGTACAGAGACGGTTGTGTGGACAGATGTAGACAGGGTACAGGGAGGGGTATGTAGACAGGAGTTGACAGGGTACAGTGTGAGTTGTGCAGACAGGGGTAGACAGGGTACAGGGAGAGTTGTGTAAACAGGAGTAGACAGGGTACGGGGGGAGGTTATGTAGGCAGGGTACAGGGTGGTTTGTGTAGACACAGGTTGAAAGGGTACAGGGAGGGTTGCGTAGACATGTCTAGACAGGGTACAGGGAGAGTTCTGTAAACAGGAGTAGACAGGGTACAGGGAGAATTGTGTAAACAGGGTACAGGGAAAGCTGTGTAAACAGGAGTAGACAGGCTACAGCAAGGGTTGTGTAGACAGGAATAGGCAGGTTAGAGGGAGGGTTGTGTAGACAGGGTAGACAGGGTACAGGGAGGGTTGTGTAGACAGGATACAGGGATGTTTGTGTAGACAGGAGTAGACAGGATACAGGGAGGTTTGTGTGGACAGGAATAGACAGGGTAAAGTGAGGGTTGTGCCTTATCTCTAAGTGATATTTTTGGTGCTTTTCCAAATGAACCTCCTTGATATTGATTACAAGTTCAGTAGCATGAAACTGAGGCCCTTAAGTGGTACTTAATTGGTCATTCAAGTGCTGCAGTTGGAGGCAATGGCAGATGGTTGACTGTGGATCTACCAGCTCTGAAAATTTTTAATGGTGGATGTGAGATGGTGAAGGGTTTTGGGTATGTCACCATCTTGCTGAGGCAAGTTGCCTTTCTACATTCAAATTCACCACCTCCAGGAAAGATGGTTAGCACTGCTGCCTCAAAGCACCAGGGACCTGGTTTAATTCCAGCCTCGGGTGACTGTCTGTGTGCTGTTTGCACATTTTCCTCGTGTCTGCGTGAGTTTCTTCCGGGCGCTCCAGTTTCCTCCCACAATCCAGAGATGTGCAAGTTAAGTGAATTGGCCATGCTAAATTTCCCATAGTGTTCAGGGATGTATAGGTTAGGGGCATTAGTTAGGGATGAATGTAGAGTAATAGGGTAGGGGAATGGGTCTAGGTGGGTGGCTCTTCAGAGGGCCAGTGTGGACTTGTTGGGCCAAATTGCATGTTTCCACATTGTAGGGATTCTATGAAATCAAACTTTTTGCCCCTAACCTGAGTTAAGGTACAGTTTGAAGAGTTTTAGGTGGCCTTGAGTTTATAGAGAATAAACGTGTGAGCAATGCAATGGAACAATCAGGTTTGGAAGTAATGAATGTCAGGGTTATGCTAGCAGATTAGCTGACACAGGGAGGAAGTCTGAAAATGGTAAGGGACATGAACATCATCAGTCTTGTTAAAAAAAATGAATTCATGGGATGTGGGTGTTACTAGGTAGACCACCATTTATTGCCCAACTCTAATTACCCAGAAGGCATTTGAGAATTTGCCACGTGGCTGTGTAATTAGAGTCACACATAGGCTAGAGCAGGTAGGCTGGCAGATTTCCTTCACTGAAGGGAATTCAAGAAGGAGATGGGATTTTTGACAATTGACACTGGTTACATGGCTAACATTCGGCCTGTTTTTAATTGCGGATTTTCATAGAGTCCAAATTTTGTCATTTGCCCAGCGTATCTGGATTACACAACATTACTATTGCACCACCGTCTTCCATAGTGATGGACCTTATTGATGTGTAAATATATAGGTGGAAATGCATCTTTCGCTCAGACATGACCCCACATGTACAAACAATCTGATTCAGCCCTACTCAGTTATCAAGAAGAGGGTGGAGTTGGTGATTGGTGAATAGAGTTTGTGACAGAAGCCATAAACAATGGCTTCGGTGCTCCCAACAATTAGTTGGAGGAAATTTCTGCTCATCCCTCACTGAATGGAGACAAGCATGGACCTTTGAACGATGGACAGAATGCTTTTAGCTTGAATCAGTTCAACAGTTCGACGAGTGAAATTAAACAGTTAATACTGTGAAATCTTCACCAAGGTGTTGCAGTACCGTAACAGAATTAAAATTTAGAGTTTGCACTTTAAAGTTTTTGTTGGAATTTGGTGAGAGCTTTCTCTTTGAATTTTTTTGATGTAGTTTTGTTGAGTATTTTCATATGGAAACAGCACCCCCACCCTCAAAAAAAAATTATCCTGCCGAGGTCAATGATGTGGGAGAGGCTGAATGGTACTCAGGGCAACATTGTCACTCAATTTATAATGTTAGAAAGAATAACAAAGAGGGAAACGTGTACACATTTCAAGTTTTATTAAAATATCATCTTAAATGCATCTTGCCTTATAAATGTAAATTGGCTTTTATTTCCTATTATTGTTTATTTAAAGTAGCATCTATATGTTTCACTTTTGAATTCCACCATGTTAACTTGAAATGAGCAAAGTTAATGAAAACATATGTTTTCAGTTTGAAGAGGTTTGCCTTATCACAGACACTAAAACCAGTCCAATACCCCATGTTGGCACTGCAGTATCAAGTAACAAAAGGCAGCTGTCTCAGTTGTGTCCATGCACATCTTCGTCACCTTGGTAACAGTGACAGTGCCACTGGGAAAAGAAGAGTTAACTAATTTTATGAGCAAAGTTCCTGTGCTTCATCAGATTTAATCCTGGAATTGCCTGAGGCTCAAAAACCTTTTTTTTTAAATTTCTATTTACAGCTTAATATTTTATCAGCCCTGTTAAAAATGGAGGATGAAGCTTAAGATCTTGAGCCTTGGCAAGGCAAAGGGCAGCTGCTTCCTTCTCTTCACTTCATTTCCTTGAATATATTCAGGTCAGCTCCAGATTCTGTGATAACAAGAGTGATGATGATTCTTCAAAAAGATGATTTTACTTGAGATTAAGTGAGAAATCTCAAATAGAAGACAATAAGACCAGACAGGTCAACTGAAAAAAGGTGAAATTCTCCACTCCAATGCTGAATTCTCTTTCCTTCCTTGACTTATAAAAGTTCTGTCATTCCTCACCACGTTAATTTCCTTGTGCAGGTGCAATGATAAGCCAGTTATCCTGCTGGTGACTCCCCCATCCATGCCTCACTGGCTGCTTAAATGGTGCAGGATTCAGTCTATGGGGATTCTTCTGCTCATTTTCTCGCCCTTTTTTCTTGTACAGTATGTGACTGGTATATCCCCTTGATGGTATTGCTGTGATCCTACACTCTTTGTACAGGCCATATCAGGCGCAGGCTGGAATCCAACCAAACCTCATGAAATTGTAATGAGATCAATCGAAAAGCGAGAATTGATCCAGCTTTTATCCTTAACATTTTGATATATCGGTTTTCAAATCTTATCTACTGGATTAGAATTGATGGCTAATGGAAGCTGCAATCTCTTGCTGATGGATGAAAACAAACTAATCTCAAAGGAATCATTTTCATTATTTAATCGTTTTGCCCAGTTGTAATGTAGTTAATCAAATCCACAAACTAACAGAAGAACTTATTACAGTTTTCATAGTTTTGTTGTAAATCAAAGAAAGCATTTCCTGAACCCATTTAAAAATAGTGAATTAAGATCAACTTCCCATTTGTAAAAAAATAATAACTTTCCCTCCCTGTCACTTTGCTGATGTAGAATTGCTTAACCATTACCTCGAACACCTCCAGAAATTGAAAAATATTCTTCTGGGTAATTGTGAGTGAACGTCCATAGAAAGAACGTTGTAGCTGAACCTGATCCGGACCTTAAATGATATCCTCACATTTGGTGGTCAGGACAGTTGTATCATTTTCTAAATTAACCAAGCACAAGGACATTAATTGTAGCTCCTTCATCAAACATTCAGGCAGCACTGCTGTCTTCACAGTGCCAGGGACCAGGGTTCGATTCCTGCCTTGGGCGACAGTCTGTGTGGAGTTTGCACATTCTCCCCGTGTCCGCGTGGGTTTCCTCGGGTGCCCAGGTTTCCTCCCACAGTGCAGATTGGCCATGCTAAATTGTCCTTAGTATCCAGGGACGTGTAGGCTAGTGGATTAACCATAGGAAATGCAGCTTTACAGGGATAGGGTAAGGGAGTGGGTCGCTCTTGGGAGGATTGGTGTGAATTCAATATGCTGTATGACCTGCCTCCACACTGCAAGGATTCTATGATTCCAAAAAAGAACCTTGGCTTAACAACCAGATTCAAAATTAAAATGGATACTCGTAGCACTCATGGTTTTAGTTCAGATTTTTCAGCACCTGCACTATTTTGCAGTGTCAAATCTAAAACCTAGATCTGTAGAGTTTTTTTTCACTTTTTCATCAATGAGATGTGGGGATTGCTGGCAACATATTAATTCTTCATCACTGGACTAAAAGTAAAATATTAAAGTTCTGGAGATCTGAAATAAAAAAAAAGTGCTGGAGAAACTTAGCAGGTGTGACAGCGTCCGTGGAGAGGGAAACATTTTGAGTCCAGTATGGTTCTTCAATCACTAGAGAAGCTCTCACACTGCTGTCGGCAGGTCCAGGACCTTACATGAGTGGCACTAAAGGAATAGCAGTATATGTCCAGTCAAGAGTATATGTGACTTGAATAGCCATCGTGTAGATGGTATTTTTTTTTGTGTTGGCTGTTGTTCTAGGCCAGGAGTCAGCAACCTCAATTAATAAAGCAGAGCCATTTTTCATATTTATTCAAGTGTCATTTTAAAAAATTTGTTCATGAGCACTGTTACCATTTTTTTTTCTTCTGTATGGATCTCAGAGTTCCCTGTGTGGCAGTGATTTCCAGATCCAGAAGCCAGTGCTGTGAATGGAGTCAGCAGGCTGATTGCCATGTGTGGACTCACGTAGTGTGTAGCCACATAATTAGATTAGATTAGATTACTTTACGTACAGTGTGGAAACAGGCCCTTTGGCCCACACCGACCCTCCGAACCATTCCCCTACATTTACCCCTTCACCTAACACTACGGGCAGTTTAGCATGGCCAATTCACCTAACCTGCACATTCTTCGACTGTGGGAGGAAACAGGAGCACCTAGAGGAAACCCACACAGACATGGGGAGAATGTGCAAACTCCACACAGACAGTTGCCTGAGGCAGAAATTGAACTTGTCTCTGGTGCTGTGAGGCAGCAGTGCTAACCACTGTGCCACCGTGCTGTCCAACCTTTAGGGCAACCTTATTCATAGGATGTGAGCATCGCTGGCTCAACCAGCATTTATTGTCCATCCCTAGTTGCCCTTGACAAAGAGGTGGCGAACTGCCACCTTGAACTGCTGTGGTCCGTTTAGAGGAAGGAGTTTCAGAATTCCAAGAATGGTGATATATTTGCAAGTCAGGATGGTGTGCGGCTTAGAGGGGATCTTGCAGGTGGTAGTTCTGTCATATATCTGCTGCCCTTCCCTTCCAGATGGAAGTGGTTGAAAAGTACTAAGGAATCTTTGGAGAATTTCTTCAGTGCATCTTGTAGATGACGCACATTACTACTGAATGTCAGTCGCAGAAGGGGGATAGATGCTTGTGGATATGATGCCAATCACATGGGCTTCTTTGTTCTAGATGGTGTTGAGTTACTTCAGTGTTGTTAAAGCTGCACTCATCCAGGCAAATGGTGAGTATTCCATCACATTCCTGACTTGTGCTTTATAGGTGGTGAACAGTCTTTGGGGAATCAGGAAATTAGTTACTCATTGCAGGAATCCCAATCTCTGACCTCCTCTTTGTAGTCACAGTATTGTACAGTGAGTTCAGTTCAGTTTGTTGATAGTGAGGTATTTAGTAATGGTAATGTCCTTAAATGCTAATGGGTGATGGTTAGATTCTCTCTTACTGTAAAACCTAGTAGGTTTACTTTTATGAAGGCATCACCTTTGCAAAATATTTATAATCTTGTTTGAAAAACAACTGCAATGCTGTTACTCAAATGCCAATACTGAAGAAAAACTGGAGCGCACATTGCATTTTTTAAAAAAGGTTTTTACAAAAGCGTTGTTAATTATATAGGCAAGTAGGGGAATGGGTAGTGTTAGTGACACTGGACTGATGTTCCTAAGCCCCAGGCAAATGTCCTGGAGATATGGATTTAATTTACAGCACGGAAGATTGTGAAAAGTAACTAAACCTGGAAATGGACCATTTAACCATTGTCAGTTGTCATTATAATGAAACCCATTGGGTTCCCTAATGTCCTTTCGAGAATGAAATCTTCTTTGTATGTTTGCTCGCAGAGCTGGTAGATTTGCTCTCAGACATTACATCATCGTGCTAGGTCACATCATCAGTGAGTCTCTGGTGATGTATTGGTGTTCTGTCCCGCTTGCTATTTATCTGTCTTGGTTTGTTGTGGTGGGTGATATCGCTTCCAGTTCTGTTTCTGAGAGGTTGGTAAATGGGGTCCAAATTGATATGTTTGTTAATGGGGTTCCAGTTTGAATGCCAGGTCTTTAGGAATTCCCATGCGTGTCTTTGTTTAGCCTGACCCAGGATAGATGTATTGTCCCAGGTGAACGGGTGCCCCTCTTCGTTTGTGTATATGGATACCAGTGATAGTTGGTCATGTCTTTTCGTGGCTAGTTAGGGATAATATATCCTGGTGGCTAGTTTCCTGCCCAATGTAATGTTTGTTGCAGTCCTTACAGGGTATTTTGTATGTGACATTCATTCTGCTGGTTGTTGGTACAGTGACCTTTAAATTCATCAGGAAGGGTTTCAGTGTGGTGGTAGGTTTGTGGGTCACCATGATGCCTAGGGGCCAGAATAGTCTGGTCGTCATCTCTGGATGTACTGTATTTTCTTGTTTAGGTCTGTTATTTAGGAAATCGGCAGATTGCTGACTAATGCAGCTCCATCTGTGGATGTTGGGATGATTGCTCCCGTAGTTGAATATCTGGTCATTGTCTGTCGCTTTCCTGTAAACGGTGGTCTGTAGCTCCCCATTGGCTTTGCATTCTACTGTGACATCGAGGAAAGGGAGTCTGTTGTTGTTCTTTTCCTCTTTGGTGAATGTTATACCAGTAAGGATGTTGTTTATGGGTTTGTGGGTTTCTTCAAGTTTGTTGCGTTTCGTGATGAACAAAGGTGTCATCCACATATTGGACCATAGCTTAGGCTGGTTCGTGGGAAGGGCTGTTCATTCTAACCTCTGCTGTTAAGCATCTTGATATTGGTAATCGCATAGGCGTCCCATTGATTTGTTTGTAGGTCTTGTCGTTGAAGGTGAAGTGGGTTGTGAGGCACAGGTCTACTAGTTTGAGGATGCTGTCCTTGCTGATGGAGTTGATGAGGTCAGGTGTTCATGTCCTTGGTTTGGCTAGCAGCGAGGCCAGTGTTTCTTTGGTGTGGGTGATGTTTATTGATGTGAATAGGGCTATCAGGTCAAAGGAAACCATGACCTCAACGTCCTCTACCTTGGTGTCTTTGATGGTGCTAAAGAATTCCTGGGTGAATGGATGGAGTGACTTGAGTTTACTACTAGCTGTTTCAGTTTTCTTTGCAGTTCCTTTGCTAGTCTGTATGTTGGTGTACCGGAAAGTGAGACCAGAGGTCTGAGGGGAGGCCCCTTGTTTATGTACCTTTGGTAATCAGTAGAAATGGGGCATGTTGGATCCTTCAGGTTTCATTCTTTGGAAGTCCTGTTAATTTCACCTGTCTTGTGAAATTTCCTCAGGCTTGTTGTAATATGGTTTTTTAGCTGTGAAGTCAGGTTTATCAGCACCTGTTGGTAGGTGTCAGTATCTGCGAGTAATGCGTTTGCTTTTTCGATGTACTGTGTCCGGTTTAGGATGATGGTCATGTGCCCTTTGTCTGCTGGTAGTATTACAATATTTCAGTCTTTTCTGAGTCTTTCCAGGGCTTTTCTTTCCTATGTGTTGAGAGTGTTCCTTTTTTTCTTCCTGCTTAGTGTTGGTGCTACTGTCTTGTCTGAAGGTCTGCTGGGTTTCTTCCGTAAGTCCGTTGTATTTCAGGGTTGATTCCAGCGCTGCTAGGAAGTCCTTTTTGTCCACATCCCTGTGGTTGAACTTCATACCTCGTACTAGGATGGCTTTTTCCATGTCTGTGAGTGGTCTGTCTGACAGTTCTTTATCCGAGCTTCTGAATTGTCCATGTCATTGCTGTACGTAAGTTTGGCCAGTTTTTCTTGTAGGGCTAGCCCTTTCTTTGTCTTGGTCCACTGTTGTTTAGTGTTGATGACTCGTTCTAGCGTACTTTTTCATTCATGGTCAGTCGCATTAGTGAACAGAGTTTTTTGGCAGAGACTTACTGAAGAGGTTACCTAGCATGGTGACAAAACGTCTGAGAACAAATCTACCAGCTCAGCGAGCAAACATCCACCTGATCCACAACCTGATCTACAAACCTTCTCCAAAATCGTAATGAAATCTTCTGTCCTCACCTTGTCTGGCCTCAATGTTCCTCCACACTCACAGTGATGTGGCTGACTTTTAGCTGTAGTCTGAAATGGCCTAGGAAGCCACTCAGTTTGGGATGGGTAACAAATGCTGGCCTGGTATAAACAAATATAGCATACAATGTTAACGCAAGTTAAAATAAAAATGAAACAAGCCATTTATTTGTCATCAAAATAGCTTTTGATTGATTGAAATTCACTTGAAGCCACATTTTATAGACTTTGCACAGCCCCGGAGTCTGTTTGCAGTCGCCCTGTATTAGATGGGAGAAACTGTGTGTGTAGGAGGTTCAGATATTTACTCCATTATCTTTACTAGGAGTTTAATATGTTGTACTGCCTGTCCAATGCTGTGAGCCTGAATGATTTGTTTAAATTTGGAGAGGTAATATTCAGGACCGAACCCATTAATTTTGATTTGATGTGAGCATTACCTTTGCAAAATGTTTATATACATGATTGAAAACAGCATGAACAACCACATTTCATGCAGGATGATATGTGTTCACAATCAAAATGAGATCCTCTTCATTTGTTGCATATCCAATAGTTGCAGCAGCGACTCAGATTTTGCTCTCCATTGAAAGAACAATGTTTCAGAATAGCTCTTCTAACCTCAAAAAGGAGCTAATTACCTCAGAAGATTTCTAAACAAAAACAACAGAAATGTAAACAAAATCTTTGAAGAGAACAATCCTTCAGCAAAAATGAATAAATGACATTTAGACAAGCGATTAAATAGAATCAGCACCAACTGGAAGGTTAGAAAAGAGCATTGGTGGATTGAGTTAAGGTCTGATCAGAACAATGATAGACCGTGATCATGTTCGAATCACATAATGGAAAAGGGTGTTAAGAAATTGAAGCTAGAAGTGAAACAAGATGCAAGCCCATTTTTGAAGCAGTAATAGCCAGAGAGGATGGGATTCAGGTCTGAAATTAAACCAAAGGAAGCTGTGAAAATGGGGAAGGTGTTGACACAGCCTAGAGAGAACCACATGTCCAGGGTGCTCTGATAATGCCGTGTATTGATGAAATATCCTCAATGTATTTCCCTCACTGATACCCATACACTGATCCCGTTTGGAAATATTTTATCTTTACATTTGTTTTCTGATGAACATTTCATTTGACTGAAAGTAGAGGTTAATTTTGGATACAGGTCATTTTTATACATTGAACTATAATGTCCACATTTTGTCAATTATCAATGGATGAAGAGCAACACTTTTAATTTGTTGGTCAAGGTCACAAATCTTAGCTGAAGGCTACGGCCAAGTGATTTTGCGAATAGCTAACCAGTTTGCAGTTGAAAGGGAAAAACCGATCTGGACGAGTGTAATGCTGTTATTTAAGTGCTTTAATAATGATTAGATTAGATTCTCTATAGTGTGGAAACAAGCCTTCAGCCCAACAAGTCCACACCGACCCTCTGAAGAATAATCCACCCAGACCCATTTCCCCTCTGACTAATGCGCCTAACGCTATTGGCAATTTAGCATGGCCAATTCACCTGACCTGCACATCTTTGGACTGTGGGAGGAAACCAAAGCACCGGTTGTTATAGATTATGGGAGTCAGGTATGGAGAAGTGTTTTTTTCCCAAATTGCTAATTTTGGTCACATGATTCAGTGGAAAGGCCAGAGTGGGAAAATGGTATGAAGACTGGATCGCAACATGGAATTATGAACTCACTAGAAGCACAGTTTACCATTTAAGTCACTGGGGGAGCTGGTACTTTAATGGCAGTCTGCCTCAACCTGAACAAGGGCCTGTGCTTATTCAATGAGTGGCAGAGATTGAGGAGATATGGGAACACGAATCAGATGAACAGTTGGCGAGCTGGGTCTTGTGAAGCAGCTGCTCATGTAGTTAACAGAATCCTGAACTTTATTGCCAAATATTTGGATGTTGTGCCAAAACTCTACACATTTCATGTTGGGCCACTACTTGAGATGTATACTTAGTTCTCATTAACAATGAGAAGGGTCACAAGGTTGGTCCTTAGCATCAGACAACTAACTTATGGGTATTGACTGGCAAAAACTTCAAGGAGATCACTAAGATAGGACTTTATTGGACTGAATGTACATAATGGCATAGAGCAGGTAGATGTAGGTAAACCCGAACTGCATATTTAAAAAAAAGTCAACATAAACTAGTAAAATGCAGTGAAGATGCAGAAAGCAAAAACTCAAACCATTCATGAAACAATTAGGGTGGCAAATGGCTCAGTGGTTAGCACTGCTGCCTCACAGCACCAGGGTCCCATGTTCGATTCCAGCCTCGGGCGAATGTGGAGTTTGCACATTCTCCCCATGACCACGTGGGTTTTCTCTGGGTACTCCGGTTTCCTCCCACAGTCCAAAGATGTGTAAGTCAGGTGAATTGGCCATGCTAAATTGCCCATAGTGCTAGGTGCATTAGTCAGAGGGGAAATGGGGCTGGGTGGATTACTCTTCAGAGGGTCAGTGTGAACTTGTTGGGCCAAAGGGCCTAATTAAACGCTGTGATGGAATTGGTGGTCTTTAAATGAAATGAGGAGTTGTTGTTACTCGTCTTCATTATGTGAGCTCAAGAACAGTGTTTGCAAAGGCCAAAGCATTCTGCTAGCATAGAATTTGCTTGGTGATATAAAGAGCATCAGGTTACCAGTTGCATTTGATGACTTGCACATAATTCTTTTCATAGAAAATATTAAAAACACACTGAAAAGGTTCATTTTTTCATTTGGGAAAACTTGTGACGTTGTCAATCTGCCAAAGCATTTAACTGACTGCTTCCATCAAAATCATCAGAGCTACCATGCCCAAAACTGAACAAATGAAATTAAGACCCCAACTGTCAAAATTTCCAATAAAAATGTCAACTGTTTAATTGAGAAATCAGAGGGTAGCCGGGAGCTAGATTCCAATAAAGAATAACTATTTGCAGAGCCCACAAAGCAGTAATAGCATCCTGATAAGGACAGACATTCAGAGGGACTGTACTTTAATGATGATATCATTGGACTGTCATCCACTGGCTCTGCAGATATGGGTTCTACTCCCAATACTCCAGTGGTTAGGATTAAAACTCAATTACATAAAAATCTGGAATTGAAACACAGTCCCAGTACTTGTGACTGTAAGAAAACTTAGATTGTCTTTAAATAAAAATAGGATTAATTCAGCTCTTTAGTGAAGGAAAATGGCCATACTTGACTGGTCTGGCCTACACGTGATTCAGGGAGGAGAAAGCGAGGACTGCAGATGTTGGAGATCAGAGTCAAAAAGTGTGGTGTTTGAAAAGAACAGCCAGTCAGGCAGCATCTGAGGAGCTGGAGAGTCGATGTTTCGACTCATTCCTGATAAAGAGCTTATGCTTGAGACATCGACTCTCCAGCGCCTCAGATGCTGCCTGAGCAGCTGTGCTTTTCCAGTACCACACTTTTTGACTACACGTGAATCAGACTCATTGCAATGTGTTATCTCTCAAAGGATCTAGGAAGGGCAAATAGGGATGGGCAACAATGCTGGCTTTGCCAATGATGCTAAAATCCCATGATAGGAAAGATATAAAACAAATCTTTTCCTTTTAAAATTTCTACACATAGTTTTTAATTCTTGCTCAGCTAAAAGGGTGAGCTGGTGGTCTGAACATGGTCTTATGTCACTGGTACAAGGGTACTTTGTTTCTTTCATCGACTATTCAGTTCACAGAACGATGAGATCACACCAGATGAACGTTGTTTATCCCCTTTCCTCATTCAGTGTTAGCATCCAGATTTCCAGGGTAGGTCAAACGCAGATGAATGCTTGGTAAAATCATTATCAATTTATGACCCAGAGAGCTGGCCTTTACCTGTAGCCCAAGAAAAGAATATTTCTAATACGTTAATTAACTACATTGAAAGAATCTCCAGAAATACATACCAACATACCCAGTTCCTGCCACAATGTTCATACACATTGGTATTCCTGAATTAATACACCAATAAATGTAAGTTAATCAAGATCTAATAGCTCTACAGATTGCTGATTCGCTGTCCAAGTTGCAATCTTATGTTAGTTGAAACTCTGTTTCGTTAGGACTTTGGTAACAAGTGTGAAAATAATTAAGTGTTTACCAGAATGGGATGTTTACTTAACCAATTCTTCATCTCATAGTTCTTGATTTAGCTACACTCATGGTTTCTTTTTGTGGTTAGTTATCTTGAATAAAGAATTAAAATTCTAAAATCCAAGCAAAATTCTGAAACAATATATCTCATTGGCAAAACAAATAGGAGCTATTGGGGCTGGGGCTAGTGAAACACACATCATATTTTTGGCACGTTTAAATTCCCTTGTTCAACCCTCAGAATTGTCCAAATAGTGCCCTATCTCATCACCATTCTTAATGAAAAATTTGATCTCTGGCTTTCAAAGTAGTGTATGAAAATTGCAGATACCACTTTGTGCGTGGAAGCAATTCTAATCTGAGGGTTCAATTGTTGGTCAGTGGTGAATCAACATTTGCTGTGCAAATCTCATCAGTTGTTCCACTGCCTAAAAATTATTTCTTATCATGCATTCACTTTATTGAACTAAAATTGTGGGTTACATAAAAACAAACTTGAAATGGGAAAATGCATGGTCACTTGAGGAAATCTTACTTAGTTTGTTCCATTGCCTTGGCTGCATCTTAGATGTTAGCTATGATTTCTATTTCAGCAGATTGTATTTTAAAAAGCATAAATTTTCACACTAAGCTAGAGGAGCAGGACTTATAAAAGTACAGCCTTCAGATAAACACTGCAGAACTACTGGTCATTCAAATGAAAGCAGATTGATAGCTTGGTCAGATAGTGCAAGGGAGTGGGTTGTGGTTGGAAGAATATTTATAGCGTTTTGAATGAGGATTTATTGCGCATTCACACCACAAAGTTAAGCATTGGTATTAAGTTGACTTTGAGGAGAAGTGGAATAGAACGGTTGTTTCCAGGTCTCATAATGACCAATGTCAGGTCAGGTTTTCATTCTGGTTACATAAGCACAATTGCTGCAATATGAGTATGAAGTGAGACTGCTACATTTCCGTTGTCTTGTGGGATCTGGACAGTTCTGGCAAAGCCAGTGTTTAATGGCATTCCCCAGTCGACCACGCAAAGGTGGTGTTTAGCTGCTTTCTTGAACTGCTGCAGTCACTGGTACACCCGCACCATGCTGTTAAGAATAGGGGAGTACCAGGATTTTGACTCAGAGATTGAAGGAACAGTGATATTAGTCGAAGTTAGTGTGTTAAAGTGTTACACTTCAATTCAGTGGGATCAAAGATCCTTCTTGGCAGGAGGTCCTTCTTTATACTATGTTAGAGGACTTGTATGGAAAGATTAACTCAGAATGCAAACACTCTTATAATCCTCCCTGCAGAGACAGAAAGAAAATCTTGTGCTGGAAATCTGAGAATGCATTGGAAAAGATTTATAACATAGGATAATGATTTTTATTACTTTTTAAAAAATCTAACTTTTATTTAGAATGATCAACCACCTCTGATAATATTATTTCAATACACTTACTTCATTGTCACATTCATTTTGTTTGTCTTTTTAATGGAACGTTCAGAGTCAGACAGCATAAAATGAGGGTACACTCCTTGAGGAAGGAGATGAGGGGAATTTTTTTCTCAAGTTGATCATGTGGCTTTGGAACTCTCTGCCTCAGAAGTTGGTGGACACGGGGGTGGGGTTGAGGGGAAGAGTCATAGAGATGTATAGCACGGAAACAGACCCTTTGGTGCAACTTATCTATGCCGCCCAGATATCCCACCCAATCTAGTCCCAGTTGCCAGGACCCGGCCTATATCCCTCTAAACCCTTCCTATTCATATACCCACCCATATGCCTTTTAAATGTTGCAATTATACTAGGCTCTACCACTTCCTCTGGCAGCCCATTTCACACATGTACCACCCTCTGCATGAAACTTTTGCCCCTTAGGTTTCTTTAATATCCTTCCCCTCTCACCCTAAACCGATGCTCTCTAGTTCTGGACTCACCCATCCCAGGGAAGAGAATTTGTCTCTTTATCCTATCCATGCCCCTCATGATTTTATAAACCTCTATAATGTCACCACTCAGTCTCCGATGCTCCAGGGAAAACAGCACCAGCCTATTCAAACTCTCCTTATAGCTCAAATCCTCCAACCCTGGCAACATCTTGTAAATCTTTTCTGAACCCTTTCAAGTTTCACAACATCCTTCCAATAGGAAGGAGACCAGAATTGCATGCAATATTCCAAAAGTGGCCTAACCAATTTCCTGTACAGCCTCAGCATGGCCTCTCAACGTCTGTACTCAATACTCTGAGCAAAACAGGAAAGCATACCAAACGTCTTCATCAGTATCATATCCACCTGCGACTCTACTTTCAAGGAGCTATGAACCTGCACTCCAAAGGTCTGTTTTTTCAGCAACACTCCCCAGGACCTTTCTATTCAGTGTATAAGTCCTGCCCAGATTTGCCTTTTCAAAATGCAGCACTTCGCATTTATCTAAATTAAATGCCATCTGCCACTCCTCAGACCATTGGCCCATCTGATCAAGGTCCTGTTGTAATCTGAGGTAACCTTCTTCGCTGTCCACTACACCTCCAACTTTGGTGTCATCTGCAAATTTACTGACTATACCTCTTATGCTCACATCCAAATAATTTATCTAAATGATGAAAGATGGATGAATTATTGTTGGGCAAAAGTATCAAGGGTGAACAGGAATAGATGAGAATGTGGAATTTGGAACACCAACAGATCAGCCATGATCTTGTTGAATGATTATAAAGTCATGGAGTCACAGAGATGTACAGCACGAAAACAAACCCTTCGGTCTAACTAGTCCATGCCGACCAGATATCCCAACCCAATCTAGTCCTACCTGCCAGCACCTGGCCCATTATCCAAACCCTTCCTATTCATATACCCATCCAGATTCCTTTTAAATGCTGTAATTGTACCAGCCTCCACCACTTTCTCTGGCAGCTCATTCCATACACGTAACACCCACTACATGAGGAGTGTCCCCTTAGGTCTCTTTTATATCTTTCCCCTCTCACCCTAAACCTATGCCCTCTAGTTCTGGAATTCCCCCACCCAGGGAAAAGACTTTGCCTATCTATCCTATCCATGCCCCCCTCATGATTTTATAAACCTCTATAAAGGTCACTCCTCAGTCTCCATGGAAAACAGCCTTAGCCTATTCAACCTCTCCCTATTGTTCAAATCCTGAGATGGCTTGAGGGGCCAAATGGCCTACACTGCTTCTAATTGATATGTTCTAATGCCAATACAGAATAACAAAGTGAACATTTGTAAAATGGTCACTGCATTACCCCAACTCCCTTTAAACATTTCTGCAATCTAAACTCCAACAAGCCCACAACAAATGAACTTCTAAAATATATTTCTAAATATAACATGCTTCATTTGGGGAAACTCAAAGTTTACATATTCAAATCAAGCCATTAATTCAGCCAAGCTTGACTTATTTATCTATCTCGAGGGGCCAACTCTTTAATTGATGGGTTTCAACAATATTGTGCCTTAAACCGAAGAACATTGATGCTTTTGTGTTCAGTTCAAAGTAATTTACACCTTACGTAGCACTTACAGTCTACAACAGTACTTAACTCAAAATGACTAATGGATTTTTTTTTTTAAATGAGTGCCTCTGCCAAACTCAGGAGTATCTGAGAAAGCTGTCATTTATGAATCAGTGCAATGGATCTCCCTGTTGTCAGGGTGGTGCCAGTGACCTCATGGTTATAAAAGTGCCTGTTTTCTCAAAAGGATGGATACAAGAAAGAGTCCCAGGGCTGCCTGCCACTTGATAGTTTACAGGAGTTGGAAGGAATTCCATTAGCATTGCCCCATCATTAGTAGAATGGCCTATTTCAATAGAGGGAAAAATGTATGTTTCCTGTCTCACCTCCTGGTATTTGGTCAGTGATAGCCTATGTTTCGATGTACTCTGGCCTGTCTTTTCTTTTGTACTTTGGGAATTATCCCTCATGCACCTAAGCCACTACAGATGAAGTTTAGGTGGCATAAGGAAATGGGATAGAAGATCTTACTCATTATATAAGGAGCTGAAAATATGAAATCATAGCAATTAGAATTGTCAGAGAATAGAATCAGCCGATAACCATTCGTAAAAGTTCTGTGTATGACTGCTTAGACCCTGTTGAGACTTTTTAGAATCATGATTTATGGTTTTCCAAAGGAGATATTGGTATTCGCTTTTCAAACTAATTGGGTTTAATGGGATTATGGCAACTATAATTAATTGCTAATGGAACCTTATCTTGAAATAATGAAGATCAAATTAATTTATCAAAAGTAAAGCTTTTGAGAACTTTGGGTTTTTAAACTGTTGCTGAATCCAGCTTGAAAAATAAGACTGTTGAGTCCAGGGAAAATATTGCCTCTAAAGACAAAAACATTCAACAAAACTAAGGAAAAATATGGTTTACATAAACAGGAAAACAAGATACAGGGAAAGTGGGCATGAACCTTAAATAAATATAGTGAATATCTCAGATTACAGATAGACCTTTGTCCTCAAACAGTATTTTTGGAGTGACCTGAAGTTGTAGGGTTAACAAATAACCTAATGATAGCCCAAAGTAGAATGTTGAATTACCTTTAACAGAGCAGTAGATTTAATACATTAATAGGAATAATTTACAGTCAGGTGGTTTAGCCTGCTGGTTGAAAATGATACAGGAGACTACCAATTATATCTTCTGTTCCCATCAATTGCAAGCAATTGTTCGGTTGAGTTTATACAATAAAGCATTTTCACTTTCAAGATTCCTCATTGAGAACAAAAAAGTGATTCAGAAAAGGTTCCAAAATGTTAATGCAGATGCATAACCTCTCCTTGAGTATTTCTCACTAGGCTTGTGTCATGATAGATAGAAAGATAGGCATCTGCTCATCCGGAGTTAATGGACAGCACACAGCAGTTGTCACTACTGAATTGAATGTGATCTGTTGTGGCTGATTCGTCAGAGACAGTCTCTTCCGCAGCTGCCACAGATGAACAGCATTAATCTGAAGTTGACTGAGGGTTTTTCTTTCCAGTGGGCTTTCTTTATCTCCCACCTGGTCATTTCTTTGCCTTCTGTCTTTTCCACTTAGTTCTTAATTGCTGGCATCCAGACACTCCAGTTAACAGCAAGGACATCCCATGCATCAACTCTGACTCTAGTCAACTTGGCATGTTACTTGCAGATATCCCCCTTGCACCATGGACATGTGCAACCTACTTGAGTCATCTCTGACCCAATCAGGCAAACATGCTGGGGATCCCTGCATGATGATGAAAGCTGCTCAACAATTTTTCATGGGTTGTACAAGTTGTCCTGCCTGGTCATTGTAGAAGAAGGTGGTGAGAACACAAGCCTGGTACACATAAGGTTTATATTTTATATACATTTATTTTTGGCTCACAATTGCCTATTTAACCCTGATATGCTATCTGCCAAAGACCACACAGCCACTCTCAGGAAAGCTTCAATGCAGAATGATGAATATTCTAACCAAACCCTTACCTAAGGAACTCTGGAGTTCAAGCATATTGCTGAGTTGTTACTAAGTGGGGGTCCTCTAGAAGAAAGCAATCCATTTGATCATTGCCTACTTTAGTAAGATCTTTCTCTTGGAAGATGTGTCATTCTTACTTATACATACATACACTTTTCTTCCCCTTGTGGAAGATATAACAACATCATGAAAAACATTGAATCCCAATTGACCAATATACACCATTTTTATGATAGTTTTATTCTAATCCCATTAACAGAGTATATAATTTTTAAATGTGCATTAAAGTTCTCTTAAATAAAACACTGACCTCCTAAAGTTTCATGATTGAATTTTATTATATGAAAAGCAATTTTATTAGGAAGTCTGATTGCTTCCAATTGGAACAAGTAGCATGCATGAGGAAAGAATCAACTAATAAGGTATTTCAGGCTATGTCATCAATTGCTTAACTGTGCAACTGTCCTTTAATTTATAAAAAGGTGTAATCAGAGGCCATTGAAAGCACTTCTTACTCTTCAAGCATTAATGCAGAAACTTAGGATGAATTCATTTCTTTATGATATTTTGAATTTGACAAGCACCTACCAGGCCGAAGCTCTCCATAAAATCCTGTAATTCCCTCCATTCAGAAGCTTACACTGAATGATAGAAGTAGCTGTCACAGTCTCCAGGAGCAGATGCTAACTCCTTACTCATTAGAACACAGATCAGATACATAGGTCAGGTTGTGGTAAGCTTGGAAAGAGATTGGGGGTCGGTCTTGCATGCTGAGTCCCTGAAAACACATCATTTGTTCTTCAATAATTAATCAGGCTCATTAGGCGATCTGCCATCCTCACTATTAACTCTGATCATTGCTGTTAGAACAACAGCTCCTCCCCTCAGGTGGCCTTCCTTTCCAACTATTAAAGGAAGAGCAGACAGCTTGTTGAGTAAATTGAAGCAGAGTTCAAAATCAATGAACAGTTCTATTCCCGTCTATTCCAAATTGACTAAAACGTTCGATTTTGATGGATAAGAGTATAAACTGGGTAATGTTGAATCATTCCCTCACTGCCTAATCTTGCCCCATTCCTTTAATTCATTTTCCCACTCTCAACCATTACACACCATGAATGGCTTCAATAGGAAGTGAAGTCAATGTACAGGGACATCAATAGGGGTGTCTAACGTCTAGCCAATACACCGCTGTCCACACACCTGCTGAAGTTGAATGCTATTCATTTTTGGAAACTTGCAAATGAATACAGGAATTGTGCATTATTTTTTCAGAGAAAAAAATGAACCCCAACTTTTTTTTCTTCACCAACATTTAACTATTTCTCCCCCAACCCAGGATGGCACGTGGCTCAGTGGTTAGTACTGCTGCCTCACAGCACCAGGATCCCAGGTTCAATTCCAGCCTCAGGCAACTGTCTGTTTGGAGTTTGCACATTCTCCCCACATCTGCGTGGGTTTCCTCTGGGTGCAGGTTAGGTAGGTTGGCTCTGCTAAACTGTCCCAGAGTTACAGGGATGAGGTGGGTCTGGGTAGGAGGCTCTTCAGAGGATTGGTGCGGACCCTCTAGGCTGAATGAACTCTTTCAGCATTGCAGGGATTCTAAGATTCTCTCAGGCTTTGTCCAGTGCTTACACGTGTGTGTTATGTTTCTCCAAAAGAATGTAAGATCAATGCAACCTACACCTTTGTTGTCCCATTAAACTACTGCCCATCCAACTTCTCTTTCTGAAACCCTATGCTGGCTGACAATGTGTGTTATTCTCAGGAAACTACATTCTTTTTCAAATCGATCAATATTCCTTTCCCCCACAAAGTCACCCTCAATTCTTATAGCCTTGCAAACAACTGCCCTATGGCTTTAATTTCTTTCTCCACTTGATAATGTTGTTACCTCTAAGTCCATACACTTCTTTCCTGGTACTCTGTGCTGAAGTGCTCCAATCAGATTTTGGTCCCTGCAATGATATCTGACTCATCATCCTCATTTGTTTTGGAATGTATTGGTGACAGTGTATAATTGCTGCATTAATAGGGTATTTTAGCACTACGAATAATTGAACTTTTTCTGGGTCCAAATCTAGTGTGGAATCCATTGTAAATTGACAATTAAGTTATAAACCTGATGGCTCCATCTGTGCAATCCCAACATGGAGATTTTTTTTATGCAGAGGGCCGTTGCATCCTTTGTTTTTAGTTTTCACGCAACAACAATAAACATTAAAATTTTCAGTGAATGCCAGTTTGGCACAATATTGGAGAGAACATCTCACAGGATAGAAAAGCCCAGGCTATATTATATCTCCAAGAATTATGCTCTCATAAAATTGCAGCACATACTAGCAACAATGTCCAGAAGAATTTTTATTTAATACCTTTTAATGTTGAGAAATACCTTTGTGTGTTTCGCAAATAGAAAGAAGAAGACTGGATGCTGAACCATGACAGGAAATGTCAGGTACCTACAAAGAGTTGATCAAAGATTTGGGTCTTGGAGTGATTTTTGAATACAGGCAGACAAATTTAGAGAAGATTGTCCAAAGAGTTGAACCAGTTGTAGAACGTGAGGGAGGTGGGTAGGGAGCTGGAAGTAGATGATTGCACTGAAGACTGGAGGTTGAGCAAGTGAGTGTTTGGAAGTGAATGTAAGGGTGGGAGAGAAAACAGAGATAGATAGGGGAAGATTGTGGTAAGGTTCAAAGGTTTTGAAGGTAATCCTCTGGTGGGTCCAGTGAGATCAAGGGTAGGGTTTCTCCCTGGGCGCTTACCCAAACACACTTCCAGCAAGAGCTTCTATGTAAGGGTCAGGTGTTAGCGTTCTGATCAGGTTTTCCTCCATAAGTTGCAGTTACTGACACCCGATTGGAGCACTTTATGGAGTGGCACGGTGGCTCAGTGGCTAGCACTGCTGCCTCACAGCACCGGGGTCCCATGTTTGATTCCAACCTCAGGCAACTGTCTGTGTGGAGTTTGCACATTCTCCCTGTGTCTGTGTGGGTTTCCTCTGGGTGCTCCGGTTTCCTCCCACAGTCCAAAGATGTGCAGGTCAGGTGAATTAGCCATGCTAAACTGCCCATAGTATTAGGTATATTAGTCAGAAGGAAATGGAACCAGGTGGGTTACTCTTTGGAGGGTCGGTGTGGACTTGTTGAGTCAAAGGGCCTGTTTCCACACTGTAGGGAATCTAATCATGACCTCCCTGTTCTCAGCCCAGATAACACACCAAAAATTGCTATGATTATCTATTTACTGGAAAAATGTAGAGATTGAGTTTCCTTTCTGAGCTAAATTAAAGATATGGCATTAATTGTTTTAGGAGCTTCCAGGCTTCTCCGTGGGTACTTTACTCATAGATGGCTTTATAGATTAATTTTTCTGAGAGATTTCAGGCATGGTCAAAATACATGATGTCATTGCACTCCCTTATTTACGTAGTTATGTTAGGTTATTGTAAATACTAACATCCACTTACTTTGGATTTACTTCCATTTTCGGTGCATTGTTAACCCAACAGATTGGAGCGTAAGTCCATTTTTAATGCAAGCCAAGGGATTTCAAGTAAAATTTGATTTGATTTATTACTTGAGAGGTACAGTGAAAAAAGGTTATCTTACACACAGATTGTTCTGTATAAGTGCATCAGGATAACAGAACAGAGTGCAGGTAGCAATATTACAGCTGCCGAGAAGGTGGAGAGAGAGATCGACATTGAGTAGTTAACCTATTACTGTACACTGTATCACTCATTATGGGATACAAGTGTTTCTCTTTAATCTGCATTGATCGACGCATTATGTAAAAGTGCACATTTTCATACAAGTGCAGGAGGAAATGAGTAAAGAATTCTATCAATACAGATCCAGTTGATTCAAATTAGAGTGGATTTCCATTGTAAATAGGGCTAGGGAAGGAAGCATTTGTTGAATTATGGATAGGACCAGAAACAGTTTCTTAAGACCAGCTTCTTTCAATGACCCAGTTCAAAGTGAAAAAAGATGGACCAGTGTTTTTAAGTTTGTATTTTGTTCTTTCTAATTCTCTCCTTCCTCAAGGCCTTAACATCCATTGAAGAATAGTCCAAAATTTAGCTGCTACCTTCTTGACTTTGCTCTGACCCTTATGTCCTCCAGTTATAATTCTGAGTGATCAGCAATCAAGATTTAATGGATGTTTAACCTTCCTCATACAAAGGTGCAGAAAGTGTTTGCAGTGCCCCATAACCCTACTTAAGTCTGGCTAACTCAAAGATCAAGATTGAAAAGGTGGGACTCCGCTCATTGGAATTTAGATGAATGAGAGGTGATCCCATTGAAACACGTAGGATTCTTATGGGGCTTGGCAAGAGAGAATGTTTTCCATCATGGGAGAGTCTAGGACCAGAGGGCATCGTCTCAGAACAAAGGGGCACTAATTTAAGACTGAGATGAGGAGGAATCTCTTCTCTCAGAGAGTTGTGAGTCTTTGGAACTCCTTACCTCGGAGATCTGTGGAGACAAAGTCTTTGCGTATATTTAAGGCTGTGATAGAGTCTGATCAGTAGGGATATCAAGGGTTGCTTAGAGAAAAGGCAGGAAAGTACAGGTGAGAAATGTTGGATCGGCCATGATCCTATTGAATGGTGGAGCAAGCCTGAGGGGCCAAATAACATATGCCTGTTTCTATTTCTTATGGTCTTGTTCGAAGCAGCATAGTTTCTTATGATAGCAAGACTTGAAAACTCTTGCCACTTATTGGTTAGAGATGTGGTTTATGGACATGATTATGTTTTTAGTTGTCCGCTTTAGTGTCGTTGCGCATGATCAAAAGACTGATTCATATTCATTTACAGTCACTTTGCCTCTGCACTCCAATCTTCCAGGGCTTTCTTTCAGTTAATAAGATTGCAGATATCTGTTTTTCCCATTATGATCAAGGGATTCATTTGAAACCTCCCCAGAATTGAGTTCCCAATTTCCACTTAAGCTGAATCACGAATGCAACAGTGATCTTTTGTGAATGTTAAGCTATGTTTCAACATTGGCCAATTAACTTTGGCAGCACGGTGGCACAGTGGTTAGCACTGCTGCCTCACAGCGCCAGAGACCCGGGTTCAATTCCCGACTCAGGCGACTGACTGTGTGGAGTTTGCACATTCTCCCCATGTCTGCATGGGTTTCCTCTGGGTGCTCCGGTTTCCTCCCACAGTCCAAAGATGTGCTGGTCAGGTGAATTGGCCATGCTAAATTGCCCATAGTGTTAGGTAAAAAGGGGTACATTTAGGGGTATGGTGGGTTGCGCTTTGGCGGGTCAATGTGGACTTGTTGGGCCGAAGGGCCTGTTTCCACACTGTAAGTAATCTAATCTAATCTAAACTTTTCCCTTGTCAGGAAACTAATTTCATGCCCAAGCATATCTTCCCAAGTAGACAAACCTAGCATCCCATTTACTGTGTAGTTTTCCTCTGCTCGGAGATCAAAGACATATTACATGTGTGTTGCAGTATAGAAATAAAGTGAACATTAAGGAACACATGCAGTAGCACATTTCGTAATGATAAAAGGAAACAATAAAAATAAATAGAGGTTCACTACAAACATAACTTTCTCTCCAGTTTTTTTAAGCTATTGTTGGCTTTACAATGTTTTCTCCCTGATATTTCAAAGGCAAATAAAAATAGCAATGGATAATCTGACAGGGAGGCAGAAACAAAAACAGGTTGTTAATGTACCTTGTCACCTGGGGCTGAATGGATGCACTCAATAGAGAGCTGCAGAATTAATGTTCTTTGAAAAGTTGAAGATCACTGAGAATTCTTATGCCTGCCGGATTCAAACAAATAACATTACTCGAATTATTTTGCAGAAGAAACTAGCTGCTACTTGAAAAATGATGTGGTTTATAAAGCATTGAATCCCATAACATTATAATTAGCCATATCCACAGATGGAATTATATTATAGTGTCCTTCAAAAATCTTCGAAATATCTTTGAAAATCTTTTTAGAGTAGATTAGATTACTTACAGTGTGGAAACAGGCCCTTCGGCCCAACAAGTCCACCCTGATCCGCCAAAGCGAAACCCACCCAAACCCATTCCCCTACATTTACCCCTTCACCTAACACTACAGACAATTTTGTCGCTTGTGAACGCCTAAATTTATTTGGCTCACCATTGGCAGTTATACCTTCACTCATCAAGGCCCCAAAATCAGAAATTGCCTTCTTAAGTCCCTTTGACTCTCTAAATCTCTCTCTTCCTTAAAAATGTTTCTTAAAAACCATTTACCTCTTCACTGAATCAGAATTGTTCTGGCACAGAAGGAAGGCCCATTATGTCTACACTTGGCTCTCTGAGCATTTTGACTTAGTGCCAAAACTCTGCCTTTCCTCATAACCCTGTACATTGTTTCTATTTAAAACATCATCCAATGCCATATTGAATGCTTCAGTTAAATCCATTTCCACCACACATCCAGGCAGTCCATTCCAAACTCAGACCACTCACTGAGCAAAACTGTTTTTTTCACACCTCCCATTTGCTTCTTTTGCTGAACACTTTAAAATTGTACCTACTGGTTCTTGATCCTTTCACAAGTGTCAACAGTGTCTTCCTATCCCCTCTGACCAGTTCCTTCATGATTTTGAAAACCTCGATCAAATCTCCCCTCAGCCTTCTCCTCTCCAGGGAAAACAATCTCAACTTCTCCAAATCTATCCTCATAACTGAATTTCCTCATTCCTGGAACCATTCTTGTAAAGCTTTTCTGTATTCTCTTAAATGGATTCATATCCTTTCGATAGCATGGCGCCCTGAACTGTACAGAATACTCCAGCTGAGATTTCATCAGTGTCTCATATAGATTCAGCCTAAACTCCCTGCTCTTGTATTCTATGTTTCTAAAAATGAAGCTGAGAATACTGTCTGCTTTAGTTACTGACCTGTCCTACCACCTTTAATGATTTATGTACATGTATACCTAAATTTATATGCTCCTGCACATCCTTTAGCATAATACACTTTACATATACTGTCTCTCCATGTTTTTTGTACTAAGTGTATCACCTCTCCACACTAAGTGTCATCTGCACCTATCTACCCACTCCATCAAGTTGCCAATCATTTCAAAGTTCTACACTGTCTTCACAGTTTACACTTCTCACATTTTGTATTGTCCACAAACTTTGAAATTGACCCAAGTTCACCAAGATTAAGGTCATGTGCTGCATTTTTGAAAAGCAAATCTTAGCAGAACTTATACAGTTAATGTTAAGGTCCTAGGGAGCCTTGCTGAACAAAGAGTGCTTGGAGTGCAGGTTCATAGGTCCTTGAAAGTAGAGTCACAGGTAGATAGGATAGTGAAGAAGGCATTTGGTATGCTTTCCTTTATTGGTCAGAATATTGAGTACAGGAGTTGGGAGGTCATGTTTTTTTTTAGATTAGATTAGATTACATTACAGTGTGGAAACAGGCCCTTCGGCCCAACAAGTCCACACCGACCCGCTGAAGCGAACCCACCCATACCCCTACCCCTACATTTACCCCTTACCTAACACTACGGGCAATTTAGCATGGCCAATTCACCTGGCCCTGCACATCTTTGGACTGTGGGAGGAAACCGGAGCACCCGGAGGAAACCCACGCAGACACGGGGAGAACGTGCAAACTCCACACAGTCAGTCGCCTGAGGCGGGAATTGAACCCGGGTCTCTGGCGCTGCGAGGCAACAGTGCTAACCATGTACAGGACATTGGTTAGGCCACTGTTGGAATATTGCGTCTGATTCTGGCCTCCTTCCTATCGGAAAGATGTTGTGAAACTTGAAAGGGTTCAGAAAAGATTTACAAGGATGTTGCCAGGGTTGGAGGATTTGAGCTATAGGGAGAGGCTGAACAGGCTAGGGCTGTTTTCCCTGGAGCATCGGAAGCTGAGGGGTAACCTTATTGAGGTTTATAAAATCATGGAGGGTAATGGATAGGGTAAATAGACAAAGTCACTTCCCTGGGGTGTGGGAGTCCAGAACTAGAGGGCATAGGTTTAGGGTGAGAGGGGAAAGATATAAAATAGACCCAAAGGGCAATGTTTTCACACAGAGGATGGTATGTGTATGGAATGAGCTGCCAGAGGAAGTAGTGGTGACTGGTATGATTGCAACATTTAAGAGGTATTTGGTTGGGTATATGAATAGGAAGGACTTGGAGGGATCTGGGCCGGGTGCTTGCAGGTGGGACTAGATTGGGTTGTGTTATCTGGTCAGCACAGACGAGTTGAACGGAAGGGTCTGTTTCCATGCTGTACATCTCTATGACTCTATGAGTCTATATAATTAAAATGAAGAGTCCAAATACCAACTTCACTGCAAACCTTCTTCCAGCTTGAAAAATACCCAGTAAGAATTATTCTTTGTTTCCTATCACAGAGCCAATTTTGTATCCATATTGTTATTTTTATCTTTGATCCCATGACCTATGACTTCCCTCATAAGACTATTGTGAGGATTTACATCAAATATCTTCTGGAAGTCCATGTACAGCACATCATCAACCTTTCTGTTACTCCTTCAAAAATGATAACAAGTTAAGTAGATACAAAATTAACAAAGGTAAAAACAATGACTGCAGATGCTGGAAACCAGATTCTGGATTAGTGGTGCTGGAAGAGCACAGCAATTCAGGCAGCATCCGAGGACAGGCAAAATCGACGTTTCGGGCAAAAGCCCTTCATCAGGAATAAAGGCAGAGAGCCTGAAGCATGGAGAGATAAGCTAGAGGAGGGTGGGGGTGGGGAGAGAGTAGCATAGAGTACAATAGGTAGGTGGGGAAGGAGATGAAGGTGATAGGTCAGGGAAGAGAGGGTGGAGTGGATAGGTGGAAAAGGAGCTGGGCAGGTCGGACAAGTCCGGACAGGTCGAGTTACTGGAGGTTAGAAACTAGGATGAGGTGGGGGAAGGGGAAATGAGGAAACTGTTGAAATCCACATTGATGCCCTGGGGTTGAAGTGTTCCGAGGCGGAAGATGAGGCGTTCTTCCTCCAGGCGTCTGGTGGTGAGGGAGCGGCGGTGGAGGAGGCCCAGTACCTCCATATCCTCGGCAGAGTGGGAGGGGGAGTTGAAATGTTGAGCCACTGGGCGATTTGGTTGATTGATGCGGGTGTCTCTGAGATGTTCCCTAAAGCGCTCTGCTAGGAGGCGTCCAGTCTCCCCAATGTAGAGGAGACCGCATCGGGAGCAACGGATACAATAGATGATATTAGTGGATGTGCAGGTAAAACTTTGATGGATGTGGAAGGCTCCTTTAGGGCCTTGGATGGAGGTGAGGGAGGAGGTGTGGGCACAGGTTTTACAGTTCCTGTGGTGGCAGGGGAAAGTGCCAGGATGGGAGGGTGGGTCGTAGGGGGGCGTGGACCTGACCAGGTAGTCACGGAGGGAACGGTCTTTGCAGAAGGCGGAGAGGGGTGGGGAGGGAAATATATCCCTGGTGGTGGGGTCTGTTTGGAGGTGGCGGAAATGTCGGCGGATGATTTGGTTTATGCGAAGGTTGGTAGGGTGGAAGGTGAGCACCAGGGGCGTTCTGTCCTTGTTGCGGTTGGAGGTGTTGGGTCTGAGGGCGGAGGTGCGGGATGTGGATGAGATGCGTTGGAGGGCATCTTTAACCACGTGGGAAGGGAAATTGCGGTCTCTAAAGAAGGAGGCCATCTGGTGTGTTCTATGGTGGAACCGCTCCTCCTGGGAGCAGATACGGCGGAGGCGGAGGAATTGGGAATACAGGATGGCATTTTTGCAAGAGGCAGGGTGGGAAGAGGTGTAATCCAGGTAGCTGTGGGAATCGGTGGGTTTGTAGAAAATGTCAGTGTCAAGTCGGTCGTCACTGATGGAGATGGAGAGGTCCAGGAAGGGGAGGGAGGTGTCAGAGATGGTCCAGGTAAATTTAAGGTCAGGGTGGAATGTGTTGGTGAAGTTGATGAATTGCTCAACCTCCTCGCGGGAGCACGAGGTGGCACCAATGCAGTCATCAATGTAGTGGAGGAAGAGGTGGGGAGTGGTGCCGGTGTAATTACGGAAGATCAACTGCTCTACATAGCCAACAAAGAGACAGGCATAGCTGGGGCCCATACGTGTGCCCATGGCTACCCCTTTGGTCTGGAGGAAGTGGGAGGATTCAAAGGAGAAATTGTTAAGGGTGAGGACCAGTTCGGCCAAACGAATGAGAGTGTCGGTGGAGGGGTACTGTTGGGAACGTCTGGAGAGGAAAAAACGGAGGGCTTGGAGGTCCTGGTCATGGCGGATGGAGGTGTAGAGGGATTGGATATCCATGGTGATTTCACCACCAGACGCCTGGAGGAAGAACGCCTCATCTTCCGCCTCGGAACACTTCAACCCCAGGGCATCAATGTGGATTTCAACAGTTTCCTCATTTCCCCTTCCCCCACCTCATCCTAGTTTCTAACCTCCAGTAACTCGACCTGTCCGGACTTGTCCGATCTGCCCAGCTCCTTTTCCACCTATCCACCCCCACCCTCTCTTCCCTGACCTATCACCTTCATCTCCTTCCCCACCTACCTATTGTACTCTATGCTACTCTCTCCCCACCCCCACCCTCCTCTAGCTTATCTCTCCATGCTTCAGGCTCTCTGCCTTTATTCCTGATGAAGGGCTTTTGCCCGAAACGTCGATTTTGCCTGTCCTCGGATGCTGCCTGAATTGCTGTGCTCTTCCAGCACCACTAATCCAGAACAAAATTAACAAATACATGCAGGCTCTTTCGAATTAACCTACCTTTTTCCACGTAACTATTAATTGTATTCCAAATAATTGTTTCCAGAAGTTTCCCCACCACTGAAATTAAACTGACTGATTTGTAACTTTTGGCTGATATGAGCAGCTTTTTTTTTAATGATGATGTAATATTTGTAATTAGCCCGTCCTCTAGCAGCATCCGCCAAAATAGAGAAGATTGGAAGATTATCATCAGTGTCCCTGCAATTTCTATTTTCTCTTTCTTCAACATACTTGGATGTGTCTCATCCAGCCAGATACCTTAACACCTTTATGTATTGATAGTTTATCCAGAACCTTCTATTAATCAATTTTAAATCCTTCCAGTGACTGAGCTTCCCCTCTTGGTCACCTCTTGTGTAGCATCTTCCTCTATAGGTAAAGACAGATGTAAAGTATTGATTTAAAAACTTAGCCATGTCGATTGCCTCCATGTGCAAATTTCCTTTTCGATCTCTAATCAACCCTACTCTTCCTTTTACTACCCTGTTACTGTTAGCATGTTTATAAAATATGTGGGTTTTTAAATTTACATTCATTGCTAATCATTTCTCATTTTGCCCTACCTCTTGCAAAAATGCCATCCCGTATTCCCAATTCCTCCGCCTCCACCGTATCTGCTCCCAGGAGGACCAGTTCCACACCACAGAACACACCAGATGGCCTCCTTCTTTAGAGACCGCAATTTCCCTTCCCACGTGGTTAAAGATGCCCTCCAACGCATCTCTCCACATCCCGCACCTCCGCCCTCAGAGCCCCCACCCCTCCAACCGTAACAAGGACAGTATGCCCCTGGTGCTCACCTTCCACCCTACCAACTTTCGCATAAACCAAATCATCCGCCGACATTTCTGCCACCTCCCAAAAAGACCCCACCACTAGGGATATATTTCCCTCCCCACCCCTTTCCGCCTTCCGCAAAGACCGTTCCCTCCATGACTACCTGGTCAGGTCCACGCCCCCCTACAACTCACCCTCCCATCCTGGCACTTTCCCCTGCCACCGCAAGAACGTGCGCTCACACCACGTCCCTCACCTCTATCCAAGGCCCTAAAGAAGCCTTCCACATCCATCAAAGTTTTACCTGCACATCCACTAATATCATTTATTGTATCCGTTGCTCCCGATGCAGTCTCCTCTACATTGGGGAGACTGGACGCCTCCTAGCAGAGCGCTTTAGGGAAAATCTCCAGGACACCCGTACCAATCAACCACACCGCCCCGTGGCCCAACATTTCAACTCCCCCTCCCACTCTGCCGAGGACATGGAGGTCCTGGGCCTCTTTCACCGCCGCTCCCTCACCACCAGACACCTGGAGGAAGAACACCTCATCTTCCACCTCGGAACACTTCAACCCCAGGGCATCAATGTGGACTTCAACACTTTCCTAATTTCCCTTTCCCCCACCTCACCCTAATTCCAAACTTCCAGCTCAGCACTGTCCCCATGACTTGTCCTACCTGCCTATCTTCTTTTCCATCTATCCACTCCATCCTCCTCCCTGACCTATCACCTTCATCCCCTCCCCCACTCACCTATTGTACTCTATGCTACTTTCTCCCCACCCCCCACCCTCCTCTAGCTTATCTCTCCATGCTTCAGGCTCTCTGCCTTTATTCCTGATGAAGGGCTTTTGCCCGAAACGTCGATTTTGCTGTTCTTCGGATGCTGCCTGAATTGCTGTGCTCTTCCAGCACCACTAATCCAGAATCTGGTTTCCAGCATCTGCAGTCATTTTTTTACCTATCCAGAGAGCTGTATCTTTTGTTGATCCTACCTTTCCCTTTTGAAGGAATGTGTCTTAACTGTCCCCAAACTATCTCCTCTTTGAGAGTAACCCATTTTTCAGTAACTGTTTTTCTTATCAACCTTTGGTTCCCCTCTACTCGGCCCAGCTTCATTCTTGTCCCATTGACAAGAATGGGAATCTCTGTTAGTTGATTATTCTTACTCATGATTGACCAATATCATTTTCCAGCATCATGCTAAACATGATACCATGGTTATTGTTCTCCAAATGTTCCCCCAATCTAACTGATCTACTTGACCCACCTCTGAAACCTAGATCTCAAGGTTCTGTACATGGGCCCATCAAGTTGTGATAAATTCTATGATGTGCCCACATAGCATTCCCTCTCATTTTCACACTGGCTGCATGCACTTCTGAAACCTATATGCAGCAGTGACTTCTGGAATTGGAAGTCAATGCTGTGATTAGGTGCCAACATCAATCGCTGTACATGGAATGTCAGAGAAGCTGTGTGCATGCATAGCTTAGAGGGAACATTGCTCCCATATGCCACAAGATGAGATTCCACTTGGCTGAGCTGGCCTGCCATTCATTAACTTGTATTTTGAAGTTATTTTATCTGCAGCTTTAGTTACTTGAATTCACATCAATCTTACCTTTATGTTATGAATTAAAATTAGAGATTGGCAGAAAGTATAAATTATTCACTCTTGCTCAGAACTCAGCTCCCTCTCCCGTGCCTGTGAATTCTTTCTTTCCTTGTGCATGTTTAGAAATTTATGCTTCCCCAAAATTACTGGACATGAATCACAATCTCTATCAACAGCTGCTCAACAATGAATCAACTCATGATCTTCCTATGATGTCACTGTTAGACTCTTTTGTCCTCTCTTCATTCTGTTTTATCTACTATCTATCCTTTCTCCCACTGTTTTATCATTGCTTCCAAGATTTTGGTCACCTATTCTAAATTAGCCATCAATTCTGGCACGGTCACTTTTCTTATGCCTGAGTAGAAGACTGTACAAGATAAAAATTGAGCTGGTGTTTCAAAATACTGCAAAGTCTGTACCTGTTTCCATTTTTTGAAAGAGACAGTTTCTTTGAAAAATAAACTGTAGTTAATGCCCTATATTTCTTAATATGAAATAAAACATTGCAATTATTTGGGATTTAAACTGAAAATATTTGACTGTCTTTGCCTGGAGTTTTTGCTTGATAGTGCCATTTTCTTTTTTGCAATTTACTGGATGGAAGCATGATTGATGCAGAGAATTGCAAAATTTTAAATGTAAATTACTTGCAGCGCAGCCTGAGTTTCTGTGTTTTTTTGGGCTGGGTTTGGAAACTTGATATGAGTGGCAGGCACCACCAACAAAGCTGGGGATGCCCCCAAGGTGAATTAATTACCAATGGGAGTTTCTACTAATTGCAGTCATTTGCAGGTGTTTGGGAGCCTCGAAACCTAACTGGAATGTTTGGACTCAAGAAGTATTTTCAATTAAGACGATGACACTTTTGCCCATTACCTGCAGGGAGCTGTTGGCAATTCACTTGGAGAGGGGCCAAGGATCACAAACGGATCTAGGCCACAGGTGAATGATGGTGGGTAGGGGTTCTCAGTGAGTCTCCCCTCTACCAATGTCAGGTCCTTCAATCAGCCACTAAGTACCTTTCAATGACTTTTAAAGTCTCCTTTGTTAGGTTGAAAACAACCCAGACAGAGTTTGCATTTCAGACATCCTATTTGGTGATGGTTCTGCTTGTTGCTGGTTGAATATCAGTGGAAACTGTGTGAGGCCCTTAATTAGGCACTAATTAACCATTTAAAGGCATCAACAGGCAATGGGGTGGGAAGAATGCCCTTCAAAACTTTCCTCCTCAGACTTAGCCCGGCAGTACTGGAAAGTTGATTAGGTCCCCACTCAGCACCTTCCACTGAATGAAACGCATTTCCAACTTCCAATCTCAATTTTGGGAGATTAAATGTTGCCCAAGAACTTTAGTAGGTAGAAAGATTTCAAATAGTACTTTTAATTTACTAAAGAACTGATTATTGAAGTCCAGTCTAGTTAGGATATTTCTACCAAGTTACCATTCTTGAATTTTTGCTTTTGTAAGCAATTCTCTTTCAAGTTATATTTTAAAACATTGCTCTAAAGCACTAGTTCAGGCAGATTTTGCATTCTTGATGTACTAATGACTAAGTGAAAATCTAGATGAGAAAAACTTTTTAAAATAGGTGCAATTGCGCTCAAAATGGAAACTCAACCCTGTTCTACTTTCAAATGCATGATTTATGATTAGAACGTTATTTTACTTTCCCACCAAGGATTGACAGATTCTTGCCCCAGGTTATCACGATACTTCCTTTTGAAATGTTCTTGATATTTTCAAAGCTGGTTCTTCTTATTTTAAAGTTGCACAGCCCCATAGGTGCATTCAGTCTGATGTCCAACAGTAAATATATTTTGATATCAGACTCAAGTTTCAATTAAATCAGAAAAAAGTTTCAGTTATTCCACATTATTCAACCTCACCTGTCAGCATTAAACAAATACCAGAATAACAATTTCCTTTGAAAAGTTTCAAACTTTAAAATTATATGTTTTGTTTCTCCTTAAATCTCATTCCATTTTGCATATATTAATATCACTGTGACTGTCACCAGTGCTCCACAGTGATCCAACAACCATGTGCTTTCTCTCTAGGTGCTTCTGTATACTTCAGGCACAGTGAGGTGGATAGTACATGAACATAGGAAGAGGCCATTCAACCTATGAAGCCTTTAGCAACGAAGGACCAAATTCCATTTGCTTTCTTAGTTATCTGTTGCACGTGCAAACCAACCTTCTGTGATTCATGCACAAGGACACCCAGGTCCCTCTGCACAACAGCATGCTGCAATGTTTTAACCATTCAAATAATAGTCTTTTTTCCTGTTATTCCTACCAAAATGGATGACTTCGCATTTATTAACACTGTACTCCATCTGCCCAATCTTTGCCCACTCACTTAAACTAACTATGTGCCTCTGCAAAGTTTCACAGTCCTCTGCACACTTTGCTCTACTTTACAGTCCTTTGCCTTCTAGTCCAAGACTCCTTGACCAGTCAAAATAGTCTTCCCCAACCATCCTTATCTATTCATTTAATAGCTTTTAAATTTTTACCAAATCACTCTTAACCTAAATTCAGGGAACATAACCCTGGTTTCAGTAATTACTCTTGTTATTTCAACATTTGGATTCCAGATGTTGTTCTGGTAAACTGAACTTCCTCGTACCATCATAGAGTAATATGGCACAGAAGAGACCATTCAGCCCATCAGATCTGCATCAGTTCTTTGGAAGAGCAATCCAGTTAGCCCCTCTTTCACCCATATCCCTCCAATAATTTTCTCTTTATTCAATTCACTTCAGAAAGCCACTATTGAACATTTCTACCACCCTATCAGAATCTGATGATTGTTTGAGAGATCATTTTATTGCTTATGGGATGTGAGCATGGCTGGCCAGTACAGTATTTGTTGCCAATCCCTAATTGTTAGGCCATTTTTGAGGACAGAGTCATCCACATTGCTGTGAGCATAGAGCCAGCAGGTCAGGACAGCAGATTTCTTTCTCTGAAGGACAATAGTGAACTAGATGGGTTTTTACGTCAATCAATGATAGTTTCATGCTCATCATCTCTGAGACTAGCTTTCAATTCCTGATTTTATAAATTAAATTTAAATCCGCCAGCTACCACAGGTATGAAAAATAACTAATTGCAGTGGGACCTAGCAAGATAGCTTTTGAAAAACAAGTAGAAAATAATACTGTTGAACAATATTAAGTAAGCTTCAAGGCAAGGGCGTAATTGATATGTGGAGCTTGTTCAAGGAGCAACTATTGAGTGTCCTTGATAAGTATGTACCCGTCAGGCAGGGAGGAAAGGGTTGTGTGAGGGAGCCGTGGTTTAATAAGGAATTGGAATCCCTTGTTAAATGGAAGAGGGCAGCCTATGTAAAGATGAGGCGTGAAGGTTCAATTGGGGCGATTGAGAGTTATAAGGTAGCCAGGAAGGACCTGAAGAGAGAGCTAAGAGCAGCAAGGAGGGGACATGAAAGGTCCTTAGTTGGTAGGATTAGGGAAAATCCTAAGGCTTTCTATAGGTATGTCAGGAATAAAAGAATGACTAGGGTAGGAATAGGTCCAGTCAAGGATAGTAGTGGGAAGTTGCGTGTGGAGGCTGAAGAGATTGGGGAGACATTGAATGAATATTTTTGTAAGTATTCAATCAGGAACAGGACATTGTTGTCAATGTGAGTACTGAGTCACAATTAAGTAGAATGGATGGCTTTGAGGTATGTAGAGAAGAGGTGTTGGAAATTCTGGAAAGGGTGAAAATAGATAAGTCCCCTGGGCCAGATGGCATTTATCCTAGGATTCTCTGGGAAGCAAGGGAGGAGATTGCAGAGCCATTGGCCTTGATTTTTATGTCCTTGTTGTCTACAGGAGTAGTGCCAGAAGATTGGAGGCGAGCAAATGTGGTTCCCTTGTTCAAGAAGGGGAGTAGGGATAACCCTAGTAACTATAGGCCGGTGAGTCTCACTTCTGTTGTGGGCAAAGTCTTAGAGAGAATTGTAAGGGATAGGATTTATGAATATCTGGATAGGAATAATGTGATCAAGGATAGTCAGCATGGTTTTGTGAAGGGCAGGTCGTGCCTCACAAACCTTATTGAATTCTTTGAGAAGGTGACTAAGGAGGTGGACGAGGGGAAAGCGATAGATGTGGTGTATATGGATTTTAGTAAGGCATTTGATAAGGTTCCCCACGGTAGACTACTGCAAAAAATACGGAGGTATGGCATTGAGGGTGAGTTGGAGGTTTGGATTAGGAGTTGGCTAGCTGGAAGAAGACAGAGGGTAGTAGTTGATGGCAAAGGTTCATCTTGGAGTGCCGTCACAGCAAGGATCTGTTTTGGGACCATTGCTGTTTGTCATTTTTATAAATGACCTGGAGGAGGGGTTAGAAGGTTGGGTGAGCAAGTTTGCGGATGATACGAAAGTCAGAGGAGTTGTAGACAGTGAGGAAGGATGTGGCAGGTTACAGCGGGATATAGATAAGCTGCAAAACTGGGCAGAAAGGTGGCAAATGGAGTTCAATGTAGCTAAGTGTGAGGTGATTCACTTTGGTAAGAGTAATAAAAAGATGGGGTACTGGGCTAATGGACGGATACTTGGTAGTGTGGATGAGCAGAGGGATCTTGGTGTCCATGTACACAGATCTTTGAAAGTTGCCACCCAGGTAAATAGTGCGGTGAAGAAGGCATATGGCGTACTGGCTTTTATTGGTAGAGGAATTGAGTTCCGGAGTACTGAGGTCATGTTGCAGTTGTATAAGACTCTGGTGCGGCCGCATCTGGAGTATTGTGTGCAGTTTTGGTCGCCATACTATAGGAAGGATGTGGAGGCACTGGAACGGGTGTAGAGGAGGTTTACCAGGATGTTTCCTGGTATGGTAGAAAGATCGTATGAGGAAAGGCTGAGGCACTTGGGGTTGTTTTCATTGGAGAAAAGAAGGTTTAGGGGTGACTTGATAGAGGTGTACAAGATGATTAGGGGTTTAGATAGGGTCGACAGTGAGAATCTTTTTCCACGTATGGAGTCAGCTATTACAAGGGGGCATAGCTTTAAATTAAGGGGGGGGCAGGTATAGGACAGATGTTAGGGGTAGGTTCTTTACTCAGCGAGTCGTGAGTTCATGGAATGCCCTGCCAGTAGCAGTGGTGGACTCTTCCTCATTATGGGCATTTAAACGGGCATTGGATAGGCATATGGAGGATAGTGGGCTAGTGTAGGTTAGGTGGGCTTGGATCGGCGCAACATCGAGGGCCGAAGGGCCTGTACTGCACTGTATTCTTCTATGTTCTATGTTCTATAATAATGGCCATTTAACATCAGAACCCCACACACTGGAACTTTTCTGGGTTTCCCAGGTTGAGCCTGCTCTCTTCCTAGCTCGACACGTTATATTTACTGCCTTGTGTAGAATTACACTGCAGGTGCAAGATTGAACTGTGCTACCTGCACAGAGGTGGCTATGTGTTCATGCAGCTCCTCCAAGGATGCGCAGACGAGACTGAAAAGGCAGGCAATGGGCGAAAACATAGTTATAAAATCATAGGATGGTTACAGCACAAACAGAAGCCATTCAGCCCATTATTTTGAGGGCAATATAACCTTTCTAAGGTGTGGTATTCATGCTGTTCATGGTATTGCAGTTAGGGTCTAACCAGAGCTTTGTGTAACTGAAGCATAATTTATACACCATTACATTCTAGCCCTCTAGATGTAAAGACCAGAATTCTATTGCATTTCTTGATTATTTTCTGTACTATAGATGGCATTTTAATAATCTATTTGCATGCTACCATAAAATGATTTTCCTTTTTCAAACAGTCAAGGTCAAGTAGACAGAGAGGTAAATTTGTATCTTTTGTTGCTTTGGATCTCAGATGCAAGATTTTATTTCATTAAGCATAAGGCCCCAACTCCTTGTAATGCCACAAAGACAAGAGGTGGTGTTTAATGCATCTTGGGAAAACATTTGATAATTCAGGAGTTGAACCTGTTGAAAGCATCAGGGTATATAGTGGAAGACAATATTTCAGAAACACTGTTTTGTACCAAAAAGTGATAATAAAAGTGATGTTTTCGCCCATTGTCTGCCTTTTCAGTCTCGTCTGTGCATTCTTGGAGGAGCTGCATGAACACATAGCCACCTCTGTGCAGGTTGCACAGTAGCTAGGAATGTTTCAAGCAATATACAAAGATAAACCATGGTCTGCATTAGATGGTATGCAGCAATCATAGAGGGAGAGCGCAATGCAACAAATAGGCATCTCAGAACATAGTGAAATGTGAGGGATTCCCAGCAGGAGAACAACATGAGAAAAAATTAGGGTGGGGAGAAGTCATCTATTCTTCTGTGTTCCAAATATAAAATAATCATGCAGATGTTGCTGATCTGAAATAAAAACAGAAAATTCTGCAAATATCCAGAAGCTCCGGCAACATCTGTGGAGAGAGAAACAGTTTCCTTTTAAAGTTGATGATCCATTGTTAGTTCTGATGAAGGTTCATTGACTTGATAGATTAACAATATGATCAAAGCCATTACAAACTTCTCGGTGAACTGTGTAATACCTTTCAGAGAGAAATGAGGGAGATTTCACTTCACTGATGCAAGAAACAACTTTATCCATCAGTTTCAAAAGTGTCCCCTTGGGAATTAACATGATACTGCCGTAGGAACTGAAAACAATATGGATGGGATTTAATGTATGATTGCACAATTGGAATTTAGCATTGTAGGATTATTGTGCAGTTGGGATAAAAGCAGATGATACCACAAATATTTAAACAAAAGCAAAGTTAGGTTATGAGTTTCATAAATAGGATTCAGAAATTTTAAATGAAAAGTAAAAATTAATCAGAAACTACTTAAAATCTGATAGCAAAATCAGGAAATACTTAGTTGTATGTTTGATCTGGAAGAAATGAAAGAAATTCAAGTGTTTCAGGGTGGGCATTTTTAGTGTGCAGCAATTGTAAAGCGAGAGCACAGTGCAACAAATAGGCAGCTCAGAACATAGAGAAATTTGAGGGATCTGTGATATTACTCAGTAGTTGTGTATTGAAAGAACTGTGTTTGGAACAGTTCAAAAAAACTGCATTCATACAGCTGCCTTTCACATCTCTCACAAATGTCCGAAGGTGTTTCACATAAATGTAATAATTTAAGTTTGCCCTTTCGACATGGAGGCATTTTATTTATTTAACTGCACTTCTGCCAATTTTGTGCCAAAATTACATGGAGAGATTTGCATGAATCTGCTCACCATATATCACTGTGCAATTTCC
Source organism: Chiloscyllium plagiosum (assembly GCF_037043375.1). Lineage (NCBI taxonomy): Eukaryota > Metazoa > Chordata > Chondrichthyes > Orectolobiformes > Hemiscylliidae > Chiloscyllium > Chiloscyllium plagiosum. The sequence continues at coordinate 20,908,399 of NW_028270163.1, read as the reverse complement.
AGGGGTAAATTTTGTGGGATATGTGATTAAGTCAGTTTTATGTTTCAATTTTTTTGACTAATTTCAGTTTGCAAGTCAAATTGTATTGGCCTAAAATATCTCTAGGTTGCTATGACAATTCACAGTACCTGCAGCTGAGAACGACCATTTAATTGTCAACCATCTTTAGTATATTGGTTGACAGCAATTATTGACCAGTTCAGCTGAAGGTTAGCCATGTGGCAGAGGCTTAAATCAACAGGTTTACAGTGACAGTCCAATGATGAAAAGATACACCATATCATTAGCAAGTGGGAGGAACTAATAGATATTTTTGCTGAGACAATTCTTCTGGCTGTCAGTGTATCTGTAATAACACCAGCATTAAAAATGCGTCTTTAAAACCAAAAAATGATTTGTCTTGTCAGCTGCTGTTCAGCAGTATGTAAACTTTGAAAACAAAGAACTTTTAATTATTTGAAAAATATATGAACTCTGCTGCAGGGTAGTGAGCCCTGAGCCAAGTAATGATTAGATTTGTGACAGCTTGCGGCCCATCTGTACTGCAATAAATATTCTCTTTGATGGCAAGTCAAGACAAGAACTACTATACATTTACTAGAATTACTAGACATTAACTAGATATTAACTAGAATTATTGTAAATGATTTCTCTTTAAGTGTGCAATAGTTTAAGAAAAAGGAACCAGTGAGAATGTTAATGAATGAATGTGATAAAAGGTCAGGATTTCAAGTGCTGAATAGTAAATGGCCTTTGCATGTTGCCGAAACACAAATAAAACAGTATCATACCAATGTGTACACTAAATGGATGTATCCAGATTCTTAAGAAAACTGAATGGTTCAACGAATAATGACAAGAATTCTGCAGGGTCTTAAATCATTCAGAAAGTAGATGAAGAGCAAAGGTCCCTAATTTGGATGGAAAACAGAACAAAGCTTTTTTTTTACTTTGGAAAGAAACCACTGGTTTAGAGAACTGATGAATCAGTGGGAGAGAGGTAAGTTATAGTAAAATAATGCAAGTAAATCTTCAGTTAATCACAACTTAACTGTAACTATTTCACAATAGACTGGTTTAACATGGGCAAATTAATTTAGATTTGTGATGATAGTTACAATGCAGGATTGAAAAAAGGAAGAAATAAGATGCCACGTTTAAATTTTACAAATTGTAAATTTGTAAATGTATATCTTGTAAGAGGAATGAAAGCATGTGCTAGTAATGTCAGTATAGCCAATATTTAAGCTCCATGTTGGACTTCAGTTCCCTTGACACTGGTCAGTCACATTGAGGCCATTTGATGTGCTGTCAGAATTGCAACTTAGCCAGACAGGGTTTGAGAAGAATAGGATGCTAACTGTTACCAGTTTCAATGGTACAGTGGACATGAAACTTCCCCAGAACATTGTGTTTCAGCATGGAGCAGGAGGTTGTGGCAATGTCTTGAAGTAAGGGCAAGAAAAACATTTTCAGGATATTATAACAGTCAGGTTGGCAGTATGCTTTTAAGAGACTTGGGTATGATATCATCTCTGTAACATAGCATGTGATCTAGCAATATAAACGCCTCAAATACTACTTTATTTATGTTGACATGAAACATGGCACGCCAATGAAAGCATATTATTTCTTTTCAATTGCCTAATAGAGGCCCAGACACTGAGATGCCAGTGAATGCAATATTTGTACAAATTTAGTGAGCTTTAATAAACATCTGTTGAAATCTTCAATACACATTACCCATGTCTTTGTTCATCTGTTTTGTCAACTAGCATTAATACCAATGCATCAGATAGAATAACCTGTTGGAGGCATAATTCACATTAATTATCAAGCTTTTTAAGGTTGCTGAAAACATTCACAGTCAGTTTATTCCTTTAATGGTACTATTGTGGTTATGCAGGCAAATGCCAGCAACCATTTTGCACGGAAAGGTCACTCAGACAATTACTAGATGAATAACAAGATGAGTAACATTTTGGTGATGCTGGTTGAGCAGTAAGTATTGGTAAGGGCACAGGGAAAACAGACAGTATTCGATCTGGAATATCCAGCACTCCTGTTGTTTGTGGGACTTTGTTGTCTTTCAAGATAATAACCACAACATTTGAAAAGTTATCATTTGGTGATCAAATTCTTTCTGATCTCACAAGAATGTGAAAAGTTCTATGTAATTGCAAAATCTTTCTTCAAATATCAGAACAAATATCAGAACAATCAGAACAATCAGAACAACAGTCAATGCACATTAAATTGACTGTGCATTGATTAATCTAAAATTTTATATTTCTTTAAGGTTTGAATTTAAAACCAAAGATCATTGAAAAGGGAAAGGACAGTAGCAAAATCACAAACTTCAGTTCTCATTCAGGACATTAAGACTTGGTTTTTGATACAACTCAAGTAATTGCAATGCAAATGATACAACAAGATACAGACATGGGAACAATTGCACTTTTTGCCTACAAAGCAGTAGGCCCTTTACTCTCATTACAAGCTGATGAACAAAGTTAACCTTGCGATAATTGGTTTCTAAATTATTTTTGTCGTTTTCGGGAAGCTAATAGAAGGTTAATTTCTTCACAGTGCGCTGGAAGGTAAATTGCTTTGAACGCCTGTTCTTTCTAATGTAATTTTTTACTCTTTCTCCCGCTTGTGGTGATTCTGTTTTATTTCTCCTGATACCCACTGAGCTCTGAAGCAATGTGTGGGAACGTGTAGTTGGAGGTTTATTAAGTGCGTTGGGCTGTGATTGATACATACAACCTGTAGAGAACAAAGTCAGTGTGCATTTTCAGCAGTACTTCCTTGGACTGTTATTAGGAATAGGTTGGCTACATTGAAGCATTAAATTCCCATAAAGCAGCACCAGGTTATTAGTTCAGTCTGTGAGTTGAGCTGACTGTGAATAATTCTTCAATTTTCAGAGGTGTGTTCACAACATCATGAGCAATTATATCCCTGCAGTTAACAAGATGATTAGTGTCCACACCAATGGTGTTGCATGGGGAGTATTGTGTTACTGGAGAAACTGTACAGTTCTGTTCACTTAGTTATTCATTTCTTATTTTTGTCCTTTATTTCAGAACTTGCATTAAAAGAGATTATTTTATTAGAAGCTGAATTAAATTCAAAGTATCTTCAAACTAGCAGCTTAAATGTGGAATGTTTCCTGTTCTTGTTTCCTCATAAACAAATTTTCTGCCAATTTATTTAATGAAAGGTTAATCAAATAGGTTATGGTGACCTCAGCCACTCCTCATGAGATTATCCCTCAGGAGTCCAAAATTATGTAAAATATCTGCATAATTGGACAAAATGCAATATGAAAGGAAATCAGAATTAATGTTCAATTGCTCTTTTCTCCTTCGTCCCTTCATTGAGTTGGATAAGGAAGACTGAACTCCCAAGTTACAGGTCCCCTTGCAAAGGACAGATAAAGTCACCATAGAGTCTGTGCTGTGTTGGTTCACCAGACTGATCCATGGGATGGTGGGACTATCCTATGAGGAGAAATTGAGGAGTCTGGGCCTGTGTTTTCTGAGGTTTAGAAGAATGGGAGATGATTTCCTAACAACTTGCAAAAGTTTTCAAGGGAACGACAGAGGACATGCAAAAAGGATCTTTCCCACAGCTGCGGCATTTAGAACTGGGGGAAAAGTCCCAGAATAAAAGATAAGCCGTTTGGGACTAAGATGGGGAACAACCTTTTCATTAAGAGGGTAGTGCAAGTTTGGAATTCAATACCATGGAGAGCTGTGCAAGTTCAGTCATGAAGTTAGTTTCTAATTTCATCAAAAGGTACGGAGATAATGGGGGAATATGTTTCAGAGGTAGATGGTGAGCCATGATGTTCTAGAATAGTGGAAAGGCCCAAGGGGCTGAATGGACTACTGTCCCTTTTGTTTTTTCAGAGCATGGTACGAGTAATGGCTTTGAATGCAAATTGTGATCATTAGAAATTTTGTTTTGTGGAATACCCTGAATGTTATCAGTCTGATTCGTGTGGAGCCAATGTCAAAGATGGTCATTCCCCAAAGGTTTTATATATTTCTGAGCCATATGGATGAAAACACCAAGGGTTTGCTTAGAGACTGTGCTGTTGTAGCTGATCATAGCCTGATAATGCAATATTGAGAGCTCAGTTGGCTTCAATATCTTTGGTCAAGAAATGAGAAGCATGTTATGATCCAGTGATTTCTTGCTCAGAGATAACTTAATGTAGAGAGCAGAGGAGAACTGTATGGAGTATGCAGAGATGCCCATTAAATCGAATAGTAAACACTTTCTAGATTCCTGAACACCACGTGACCACGTAGTTAAAGGCTAACTGGACAAGAGCAATGATGAAACCATAATTAGAAGTGGAGGCAACAATGCCCATTTAAAAAAAAATTATTTTAAAAACCCTAAATGTTATTTTTAAGCAATCGCAACCAAACCTTGGAACAAATCTGCTCCAAGTTAAAACAGAGGCGAATTTCACAAATTCTTGCATTCAGACTCAGATTCATACTCATTAAAGTTCCAAATCCCATAATTATCTATCCATTAAAACTAGCGGATGGAAAAATTGTGTCCCAAGTCCCTTTGGTCCCATGGCTGTGACTCCATAATGGATGTTTGAATTTGCAAAGTGACACCTTCCATTAAAATCTTACTTAGCTAAACCACAGAAATACTAATCTGTGGCAGTGGACATATTACATTAGTCAGTTGGGGGATGGGGCAGGGGGGCTGCTGGTGGTTGGCGTGGGGGCGGAGGCAATAGTGGTAATTGCAGGAAATGACATCTGTCATTTTGGATTAAAGCACATGTCTTGGATAGAGAAAACAAATCATCAGTCATTAATTTGATCGGTGCTATGTCCGATCTGGGTGCACCTCGTGCTTCAAGTCCCATCATGTAAAACAGGCCAGCGAGTGTTTCTATAGGCCAGCGTTTCAAGGCAGGATTGGTGCGATGAATTATAACCCACATCAATTTGTATTTGTTTTAAGATTCGAAGATTTTATGTCAGTCGTACTTTATTCTGCAATCTGATATGGAATTACAAAAATCAGACTTGAAAATGTACAGGTATCAAGGTTTGGAGTATCTTTTTGTTAGTATTTAAAAGCAGATGTGCCTTCTTGGACAGGTCAGTTTCAGTAGTGGCACCTTGGTCCATTCTGAGTATCAGCTTGTGCCACTGTGCCAGGAAAACTGACGTCAATTGCTGAGGATTGCTCTGGAAACAAATATTTGTCTACTCCTGTTCTAATAAGATGGCTCAATCTCAGGCAATTGTCATTTCCGATATATTGCCAAAATAAATAGATTAATCAAGTGACTGGTGAAACTCTGTCTATTTCAAGGACGAGAATTTGATTGCAGAATGATTTAATGTCTTTCTTCAGAGGAGTTATATGACCCCACTGCTTCTCCCTGTCCAGACAATTCATCTACAAGCCTGATGGTTACACAGAAGCTAAAACAGCTCAGAGAGAAAACAAACCTTCCCAGACAAATTGGACATCCACCGCTGGTATTACTTCAGACACGGAGTAATTTCTTATCTAAGCCTTAAGCATCAGTAGGCTTTCAAAGCAGACATGAACAGGCTGCTTCTGGAACTGGGTAAACGTAAAATAAATCTTCAGGGTACTATGTGATTCTTTTCTTTTGCAATAGTGTTGAAACACACTGCTGCAGGATACCCGGTGCAAGGTCATTTTCATTCCGTCGAACAGAATGAATTTATCATTCATCCCTTGTGTTGGCCCCTGAGCAGCACTGGATTTAATACCCTATGAGGGTGGGTCAGGGTGCTGTGGTGCATCAAGTACGGCAAATGCCAGATTATTCTGAAGTTAGTTTACCTTGAGTTTTGCCCCAGCAGAGGAGGGGACACTTATGAGACCACCTCAAAATGACACCCTTAGACGACGCTTGTGGGTTCTCTCTCTCTGAGCCCTCCCACTTTATGCAGAAGCATTGGACTCTTACTAAACAAAGTTCAGAGTAGCTGGACATTAGCAATGGTGATATGGACTGGAGAAAGCGATTTGGGGGGGAAGGATGTAAGGAATGTCTTAATCAGAATCATTATCCTTGTCCACAGATATAGATGATGGTGGAAGAATATAGAGCATTGTAACTAACCTTTTAAATAACCAATTAGCATTTTGGAATATCATGATGTGTTTATGCACATTATACTGAGAGGCACAGAAGACATGAGTATTGTGCTAGAGTAAAGTTAACAGTGCCAATAAGATTCAGACCATATTTTTTCAATCAGCAAACATTACGTCTATCAGCGGGTTTCCACTCTGTAGGTTCCTGGAATATTTCACACAATGGTGGATTGCTGCTGGGTTGAGATGTTGGAGACTCGCACGTGCTTTTTGCTGGAAAGCTTTCTGCTGTGCCGCGTTCATATGGAGTAGAAATACCATCAATAGTTTGGAAAGGTTCTGTTACCATGCAGGCACAGTATCTGTGGGAGGTGCATGAGTAATGTGATTTAGCTCAGGGTGCAGTACCATCAATAATTCTTCACAGGGACAAACTGTGCCTTTGTAAATTGATCTTAACATGCACTGAAAGCCTATAGGCTTTATGATATCCTGTGCAAGAGTATGTGATATTGTATTCAAAAATCATTTTGTCAATGAATAAGTAGAATTCATTATAAATGTTAATCAAGATATACAAAATGTTACCATCTCCAGGGACAGCACTGAAAAGATGATGAAATAGGATTAAATTTTACTTTTGACAAAGTTCTGTTTTATGTCTCATCCCTGCTATGCACATTTGCCTGATTAAGAATAGCCAGAGATTTCTCCTCAACTTTCTGAGGCTGCTGTTGTTGATTTATTCACTAGAATTTGCTTGAGAGGGACACAACATGATTCACCTCACTAAGTTGAAAACACTTTTTTAAAATTTCCTTTTGATTTTATTTGATTTTTTTCCTGCTGATTACATCGGAATGCATCAAATCGTACAGAATGTAAACTGCCATTGAGCCCCACCAGTCTGTGCTGTTGTTTATGTCCCACACAAGTGTTCTCCCACCTTAATGAAACAGCTCTAGATTGTGAGCTTAAACAGAAGCTTATCCTTCTCCATGCTGTGCCTACAATTTTTGCACGGTTCTTCTGTGAATGGAGGGGTATTCACAGATACAGGAGTGCATCATCTCTCCCCAAAATGACATTTAGAATTAGCTCGTTTCATCTAGTAGTTTTTGTTGGGAGGTATTCAGAATTGTATACAAAGGCTCAGGATCATATGTGTATTTGTGTATGCATTTGCTTTAGTGTCTCAGTGGTAGCATCATTTGATTTCTCTGATCCAGGATTTGGGGAACAACTTTTCTGTACTGTTCACATAGGGTCACATAGCGTCACCAGTTCTGAGGCATGATCGAGGTCATTCATCCAGGGGCACTTAATTTTTGCACAACCTTCAACCTGATAACTCAAGTCATAAAGAATTTTGGCACAGCCCCATGATACACCAAGCTACTGCTTCAACTCTCGGCAAGAGCCTGAAATAAAACAATCAGTTGGTAAGATCAGTTTACTAACACCTCATCTTGAAGTCTGGAAAATTTATCCAGAGTTAAAAAACTCCTTTTATAGATTATACTTTTTCATCCAGTACTACATCAACTTGTACGTTTGCTTGCTGAGCTGGTAGATTGGTTCTCAGACGTTTCATCACCATACTAGGTAACATCATCAATGAGCCTCTGATGAAGCGCTGCTGTACTGTCCCACTTTCTATTTATGTGTCTTGATCTGTTGTGGTAGATGATGTCACTTTCGGTTGTTTTTCTAGGAGTTTAGTAAATGGGGTCCAAATTGATTTGCTTGTTAAAGGCACAACAGTTTGAATGCCGGGCCTTTAGGAATTCCCGTGTGTGTCTTTGCTTCGTCTGTCCCAGGATGGATGCATTGTCCCAGTCAAATCGGTGTCCCTCTTTGTCTGTGTGTATGGATACCAGTGATAGTTGGTCATGTCTTTTGGTGGCTAATTGGTATTCATGTATCCTGGTGGCTAGTTTCCTGCCTATCTGTCCAATGTAATATTTTTTGCAGTCCTTGCAGTGTATTTTGTATAAGATGTTTGTTCTGCTGGCTGTGGGTGCGGAATCCTTTAAATTCATCAGGAGCTGTTTCAGTGTGGTGGTAGGTTTGTGGGCTACATGATGCCTAGGGGCCAGTAGTCCATTGTATAGGTGTTTTTCCTCAGCTTCTCATAGTTCCTGAGTGCTGCAGTGTGTTGTGGCTCATTTAACTAATTTCCTGATGCAGCTCCGTTTGTGGATGTTGGGATGATTGCTCCTGTAATTGAGTATCTGGTCACTGTGTATGGTTTTCCTGTAAACGCTGGTCTGTAGCTCTCCATTGGCCTTATGTTCTACCATGATGTCTAGGAAGGGGAGTTTGTTGTTGTTCTCTTCCCCTTTGATGAACTCCAGTTCACCAAAGAACAACAGACTCCTCTTTCTAGACATCACAGTAGAACGCAAAGCCAATGGAGAGCTACAGGGTGTACAGGAAAATCACGTGAAACTAGCCACCAGGATACATGAGCACCAACGAGCCACCAAAAGACATGACCAACTATCACTGGTATCCGTACACACATACGAAGAGGTACACCAGTTCGCCTGGGACAGTACATCGATCCTGGGGAAGGCTAAACAAAGACACACACAGGAATTCCTAGAGGCCTGGCATTCAAATCGGAGCCCCATTAACAAACATATCGATTTGGACCCCATTTACTAACCTCTCGAAACAGAACCGGAAGAGATATCACCCACCACAACAGACCAAGACAGATAAATAGCAAATGGAACAGAACTCCAGCGCTTCAAGGAGGCTCATTGATGATGTTACCTAGCATGGTGATGAAACGTCTGAGAACTAACCCACCAGTTCAGCGAGCAAATTTACAACCTCATCCACAACCTGAGCTACAGATCTTCTGCTACATCAATTTGAGAGGCTGACATTGCAACAATGACTTTCCGCTAGTTAGCTTGTTGAACTTCTCTCTGGGTTTAATCCAACATCAATGGTAGACAGATATTATAACCCGAGCTATTAAAATCTATCTCTGGCTCCTGTTAAACAGTTACTCATATAATATTGGTTTTATCTTACTTTGGAATCACAATGTCTTTCCATCTTATATATTCTATTTTATTCTTTTTAAATGTTCAGCAATATTCAATAATACTTTGATCTTTTGTCAATTTCTGGATACATTGAATAGTTTCAGGTGTTACTCCAACATTGGCAATGCCAACCACAAGATAAAAGTCTCTGCCTCTTCCAAATCATCATTTTATTTAATGCAAACGTGGGTTGTTAGCATCTATCAAGGCCAAGGTTTACTCCCATTCCTAACTGCACTCATGAAGGCTAAATGAATGAGCATAGAAACAAATACAATAATTAGCAATAATATTATTTTGTTTGAAACATTAAATAATATGCTGGGATCTTGCTACTGGTCCTAGCCAGAAATGAGAAGCATTTTCAAAATAATCGCCATTGTCTCCACAGTACCATTAATTGAATAAATCTGCAGTTCCAAAAACATGGAAAGATGACCAGACAGAAACAATAAAAGTTAACATTGTATGTCAAACCCGATGAAGTCATGCTTATTTCAAAATATCAATTTGAAACATTGAAATTAAATATTAAGACTGTCTAAAAGAGAAATAAAACATATTCACATTTAACAATTACTAATTAAAAACATATTGCTCTGATTACCCTATTATTCAGGCATTATGAGCTTCACAGTGAGGGTGATA